>NC_050578.1:106228999-106552056 GCF_011100635.1 Trichosurus vulpecula | reverse complement strand
ACTTTGTCTCAAGCTTGAGGGGATGTACTGTTGTTTTCAGAGCTATTTCTATACAGCCAGCTCTGCCATACCAGCAGTCCTCCTCCCTCAAGAACCACCAACCAGGACTGGACTCAGATCTTAAAAAGGCTCTGCACTCCTGCTCTGATCAGCCACTGAATTCCTCCTACCAGGTAGGCCTGGGGCCAGAAGCAACTGCAGCTGTAGCTCTGGAAGCAGCCTCAGAGCTGCACCACCTCTCCCGCGCCCCCCTCGCCCTGGGCGGTGGCTGAACCTCAAACTCCTTCACTCTGTCCCTGCAACTTTTCCCACTAACCTTCTCTGTTGTCTTTGGTGTTTGTGGGCTGAGAAGTCTGGTAACTGCCGCAGCTCACTGATTCAGGGTGCTAGGACCTGCTCCACCTGGCTCCCAGTCTGGTTGGTCTGTGTGTAGCCCATGCTGGGCTCTGCTCCTTTCCACTCCCAGCTCTGTGCGCATTGACCTTACCCAGCGACCATCCAGGCTGTCCTGAGCTGGAGCCCTGCTTCCCTCTGATATTTCATGGGTTCTGCATTTGTTCTAGAATTCTAGGGTTCTAGAATTTGTTCAGAGCCATTTTTATAGGTTTTTGGAGGGACCTGGGTGGGGAGCTCACGCAAGTCCCTGCTTTCCAGCTGCCATGTTGGCTCCGCCCCTCTTGAATCCTCTTCTTCATTCATACAGCAGTGTTGGCATTCTGTTAGGCCAGATAGATCCCTTCCAAAAGGTGCTTACATTCTGCTAAGAAAAATTGGCTAGGAGAAGTAAATTGACTTACCTAAGGTCACACTGCTAGTACTAAGCAAAGCTGAGATTAGAAAGATGGTCCTCTGACTGGAAAAACCAGCACTTTGTTCTGGGAATCCTTTTCCAAGGATGATTTGATGACTAGGTTGATTCTAAGCATACTGAGTTTGATATGATTTGTCTCCTGAGTTTAAAAAACAGAACTAGAAAAGAGGCTGACAGGCTGTGTTTGGGCAACTCGTTGGTGCAGTGGAAAGAGAGCTGGGCCTGGAGTCAGGAAGAGTCATCTTCCTGAGTTTAAATCCGGCCTCAGTCACTTACAAGCTGTATGATCCTGGGCAAGTCACTTAACCCTCAGTTTCCTCATTTGTAAAATGAGCAGGAGAAGGAAATGGCAAACCACTAAAGTATCTTTGCCAAGAAAACCTCAAATCAGTTCTATCTGATTGAACAAAAACAACAAAAAGTGACATCTAGGGAAAACAAAAACCTGAGTCATATGAAACAAGTTAACTCTACAGCTATTTTCCTAGCACTATTTTTAGGTGTTGAGGTTTTGAGCATTCTACTAGCAGAGATTCCAGTTGTAGGGGACATGCAGAAGGATCACATCTTGAAGTTTATAATCTACTGGGGGAAATAAATTAATTTCATGTGAAGAGATAAGGCAATTCATGATGAATGACAGGTAAGAAATATAAACGAGGGGTAAGGAGCCCATATGAGGGTGATATCCTTTTGGAATTGGGATCGGTGGGACTTAGAAAGATGTGTAGGATTTAGAGAGGTGAAGAGGATGGTTTTCCAGTTTGAGGAATTACATAATTCCATGTAAAGATGGGAAAGTATCATGCCTGTATGGAGGGAGAACTTGACAACTGGATGGATTTAAAAAAAATTATTTAGTTTACAACGTTCAGTTCCACGAGCTTTTGAGTTCCAAATTTTCTCCCCCTCCTTCCCTTCCCCCCTCTCCAAGATGGTTGTATATATACATTCACATTCAACATACTGGATGGATTTTTGTAGGAGAGGAGTGTGATCTAAGTCTGGAAAGGAAGGTTGAGAGAAGGCTTTGAATAGCCAGGTAACAGTCTGGATTTTGTTCTGGATTGATGAAGCTTCAATGTCTCCCTATCATCTCCATGATAAAATAAAAAATCTGTTGGGTGGTATAATGGCAAGTAAAGTGGAACTTTTTGCTGTTTTTTCTTTTGGAGTGCTTCTCAGCATTAAGGCAGTCAAGTGCCTTTGATTGAATCAAGAGTCTTTGACCTGCTTAAGTCACAAGAAAGCCTAAGTCACATGAGTTTGAGTCACATGGTTATGATGCCCTCTGACTCTGAAGAAGTGTATATATACTCTGAGGTTGGCATTTTGCTTTGGGGCTCACTCACTGGAAGAGTATTCATGTGATTTGACCGGAGGAGACTCTGGGTAGTTGTTAATGAGCCGCCTGGCTTTGACAACCCAGATGTTGGTGCTTACTGTGTATGTGTTGCTATAGACAGACAGTGAGAAGCCCTGTCTTCTGGTTTGTGTTATTTTGCTCTGTTTATATAATTTCTGCTTGTAATTAATGTTTGTGTTTTCTCTGAAGTTCAGGGTGCTGACTTTTTCTCCTGAACTAAGTGAAGGATATATGTATGCTTAATTAAAGTGACGTTGCTAACCCCTTAAAGTTGCTTTCCTTAGAAAAGCAGGTGAAAGAACTGGCGCTGGCAGCCCTCCTGTGTACTGGTGTCATTGGCCTTAAACCTCCACAGCAGCTGCAAGGAGCATCGTTGTTATAGATGGCTGTTTAGTTCTCTTTACATTTTGGCTCAAACCTATCCTTTCATGTTACTCCCCCAGAGTACTCTGTAACCTGATCAGATAGGCCTACTTGCAGTTTCTCATACACAATCTAATAGTACCAGCTAGCATTTATATGATTTTTAAAAAGTTTTTGCGAAGTGCTTTATGTATCATCTCATTTGATCCTCATAATTGTCCTATGGTGGAGGTGCTGCTGCTGCCCCCTAGTCCAAGGTCACACAGCTAGTAGGGAAGTATGGGATGCAGGATTCCAACTCAGCTTTTCCTGCTTCCATGTCCACCATTCTAGCCATTGTGTTCTCATCAGTTGCCTCGCGTATCTCTGCCTTTGCATCTGGAATGCTTTCAGCTCTTTGAATCCCGATTTCTTTTTCAGACTCAGCTTCAGGTGCCATCTCCTACCAAAGCCTTTGCCTGTCCCCAGATATTAATGCTTCCCCTCTACCACCAGTTAACCTAGGATTTTCTTATCTATTTTCATCTTACCCACTAGTAGAATGTAATTTTCTTGCCACCTTGGCTATTGTTCTGGTCTCCCTAGCATGTAATGCAGTGTCTAGCACATAATAGACTTTAAAAGATACTTTCAGAATTAAGTTCATCCCTTAAACAGTGAAGAGTCAATAAAGGTATTCTGAGCAGGACGGTGACATGATGACATGTCATTAGAACAGTTAATATGTCAGGGATGCATACTACTCTCTACATACTGAATTTGAGGTTGTTTGATTATAGCTTTTACCAGGGAAGGTGTTTGAAGGACATCTCATATATTTCTCAGTCATGGAATCATAAGGTCCAATTCTGGACGGGACCTTAGAGGCAATTTAATCCCACTCCCTCATTTTGGTAGTGAAGAAAATGAGGACCAGAATTGCTTGCACAAGGTCTCCCAAGTACTAGTTTGGGGATCTAGTGATAGACCCACATCTTCTACACTTGACCTCTACTTTGCATTACAGCACCCTGCTTGAGAAGTTGAAGGATCTTGAAGCAATCTGGTTCAGTCCCCATTTTTATAGCTAACAAACTGAGGTCAAGAAAGATCCAATCGTTTGCTCCAGGCCAACACAGATACTGAAAGCTTTGATCCCGACATTTTTAACATTCCACCGTTTCTGTCAGTTGCTTCTTATGTAAAACTGTGAGCTCCTAGAGTGGGGTGGGGAACTTGTAGCCTTCTAGGTCCTCCGGTGCAGCCTTTTTGTGAGTCCAAGTTTTACAGAACAAATCCTTTTATTAAGGGAATTTGTTCTGTGAAGTTTGGATTCGGTGAAAGAGCCACATTTGAGGACCTAGAGGGCCACGTGTGGCCTCAAGGCCCCAGGTTCTCTACCTCTGTCTAGAGAGTAGGGACTGTCTTTTGCCTTTCTTTGTATTCCCAGTACTTAGCACAGTGTCTGGCAAATAGTAAATAGACCTATATCCCAAAGAGATTAAAAGAAAGTAAGAAAGAAAAAGGACCATTACACACAAATATATATACATATGTGTGTGTGTGTGTGTGTGTGTGTGTGTGTGTGTGTGTGTGTCTATATCTATATATCTCTATCTATCTCAGCTTTTTTTTGTAATGGCAAAGAACTGGAAACTAAGGGCAGGGAATACCTATCATTCTTTGAATGATTGAACAAATTACAATATAAGAGTATAGTGGAATACTATTGTTCTATAAGGAATAATGGAAGGGATATTTCAGAGAAACCTAGGAAGACTTGTGAAAACTGATGCAGAGTAAAGAGAGCAGAATCAGGGGAACAATTTATTTAGCAACATTGTAAAGACAAACATCTTTGAAGGCCTAATTAAAGACAAACATCTTTGAAGGCCTAATAAGTAGTCAATGCAACGACCAATCACAATTCTGAATGACTGATGATAAAGCATGCTACCCACCTCCTGGCTGAGAGATAATGGACCCAGTGTGCAAAATGAGACAAAATTTGTAGATCTGGCCAACACAGAGGTTTGTTTTGCTTGTTTATGCATGTGTGTTGCAAGGACTTTGTTTTTCTTTGTCCCCCCCCCCCCCCTTGGGTATAGGGGAGAGGAAGAGAAAATAAATGCTTGTTAAGTTGGAAAAAACAAACCCCAAACAACTGAATCAAAGGATAATTATTACTTGACCTTAAAATCACCAGTAGACTCTTTGGTGAATCCACAAGACTTGTGACTTTTGATCTAGAAACTTTTTTGATGAAGGAGGCAAAAAGTTATTTATAAACCATTAGTTTTGAATCTGTCATGTCTTGGCATAGCCCCTGGGAGTCCTATATGGCTAGGATCAGGTATGATGAATTTGTTATTTGGCAGAGGAAAAAAAATAAAGAATTCTGTATCCCATGAAAATCCTTTTATTATAGTCCCTCGTGGCTTGTTGCTCAAGAGAGTTGTAAAGTTCAAGAATTAGGTGTGTTTCAGTAGATGGAGTTTGCATGAATAGATTAATCTGTTAGTGATTCAGAAAACCTGTGTTGTTGTTGAAATGACAGTTATAGTTATTTCTTAATGGAATGCCTGAGGTGTTTTTCAGTTCATTCCAAGTATTTATTGCGTTGTGACTGTTGGGAGCATAAAAAACAAGACTCCCTGGCCTCAAGGAGCTTACATCTCCCTGGAAGAGCTAAGCCAATACAGAGTATATGCAGAGTAATACACTGTAATATCAAGAAGTGGAGAGGGCTAACTACTGGGAGGAATTAGGAAAGGTTTCTTGTAGGAGGTGGCACTCCATTATTCTTTGAAGGGAGTTGAGATGGCAGTGTATTCTAGGCATAAGCGATGAGAAATATTTCATAAACCACAAATGTTTTTAGCATCCACAAATCTTTAGAGAATCTTTCCATAGAGGTCAGCTTTACCACTAACCAGTCACCTCTTGTTATAGAAGGCCATTTGTGGAAATAGTTTTGGGTAAAAAAAAAAATGTGGCTTCCCCACCTCAGCAACAACACCTAAGAAACTGGCTTTAAGAACGGCAGGAGTGAATTATTCAGCACATGTATTCAGGGAGTTTGTGTTAGCTTTCTGTGGTAATTGGCTCAGCCGCTAGGAATAGCTGAATCCAGCATGCTAGTCATATGTCTGAGAAGGGGATTACCAGCAGTGAATGTGCTCCAGCATGCTTGGAGGGCCAGTCCTCTTGGCTCATTAGGAAAGAAGAAAGCTTATATATCAGAGCTGCTTGGTTAGTGCAAAAGCATACCTGGCCCTTTACAGCTCTGCTGTGCTGTTGTGATAAAAAGAACAAAGAGAGACTTATTTATATTCTGCTAAATTAACACCACCCAGTAGACAGTCCTGAATGGCCGTGCTTCTTAAATTCTAAGGAAGACAGCACCTAGTTTGTGAAAAAGATATCTTAGTTTGTCTGTATTGATTATGACGCAGAAATATATCAGAGCTGATTCATTTAGCCCCCAAATTGCGACAGAGAAAATTATCCAGGTTGATGGATGAGAGTGTCTGTGTTTTGAAGCAGACATATAGAATAGCTGTTGATTAAAAAATAGAACTGCAGTGTTAGAGTTTAATTTCAGGTTTCCTCGTTTTCCAGCCGTAGCTTGGAGAGCTGTGCTCTCTATCTTTCAGACATAACTTTAGGCATCCTTCCTTCTTAGATCTTTGTGTCTCCCTTCTCTTCTCTAGTATTGTAATTAGCATAGCTTAACCTAGTCTCCTGGCTGTCCTATCCAAGGTGCTTGGGGAATGAATGTTAGCTCCCTTTGGAAATGGATATTGGTTCTTTCCGTTCAGGCTATGGGTTCTTTTAGATAAGTGGCCCTCTGTGACCCCAGGTACCCGGGATGTCCTTGGTGCTATTCCCCTTTCCATTTAGAGATAGATCTGATGTGTGTGTGTGTGCGTGTGCGCGTGAACACATGACAAATAAGACACTATGTTATTGCCCTACGAAAGACCTTTCTCAAATAGCTGCCTTATATTCTTGAGAAGGGGTTCTTATCCTGGGATCCGCGTACTCTCAAGGGGTCTTTGACTACCATGTGAAGTCACTTTTGCCGTTAAAGATTTTAAAACAAAAATCTCTGTTTAAGTGAGATGACCATCTTGTTAGGTGTCACTTGTTTCATAGGAAGACCAAGGGGTCATTGGATAGATTTCAGGGGAGGTTGTAAACTTGGGTAGGAAAGAAATTACATATTTGCTTTCATTAACTCCTAACTGAAATTGAGCATTTCCTTAAGTTATCAATGTAGGTGACAGTCCACGGTAGTATTAGCAGTACCTGTGACTGTCACCATTTGAAATCATAGCTGTCCTATCACAGTGCAGATATCTTAAGATGTTGTTTATAGCCATCACTGCTCTTACATGTGGCTCCAAGAAGCTGTAGCATGTACAGTGGCCACACCCAGGTAAAGCCATCTCTGCAAATGGCCTACACCAGGTTGAGGGTAACTGACGGGCCTCAAACCCATTGGTGAGTTAGGGGGATGTCTACCCCAAGTACGCGAAGGTTTACACCGAGGAATGGGCGGATGAGAACAGTTTGTCCGGTGGCTATGAAGGAGGCTGCAGCAGTTGCTGTGGAGTGCGTAGAGCTTAATTAGATGCCAGGGTTATCCGCTGTGTTTTAGGCCGTCACCAGTCATCCTGACTTTTGTCCTGCCAATGACTCTGGAGGAGAGAGTGAGGCTGATGACTGTGCAGCTCTGCTTTACTTAAATTCAATTCAAGTGCAAGTCAGGACATCTCCTGTGATGTCACTGGAAATGGAGGAACAACAACGTAGAAAACACTCTAGTTGTTAGACTTGTCCTTTGTTGCAAAGTGGGCCGCTAGCGGGCACAGTAGATAGAGCGCCAGGCCTGGAGTTAGGAAGACTCATCCTGCGGAGTTCAAATTTGGCTTCGGACACCTATTAGCTGTATGACCCTGGGCAAGTCACTTCACTGTGTTTGCCTCAATTTCCTTATCTGGGAAATGAGTTGGAGAAGGAAATGGCAAACCACTCCAGTATCTTTGCCAAGAACACCCCAAATAGAGTAACAAAGAGTTAAACATGACTGAAATGACTGAACAGCAGCAAAAATGGCAGGTGATCAGTCTTCCTGTATGCAACCTGTATTTCAGTCTAATTGGTTTCCTTTGTAATCCTAGTATTTTACATACCCCTTCTAAGAGTGAGTGCATAGGCCCTGTCAGACTGTCCATTGCACCAAAAAGGTCAAGAACCTCTGATCTAGACAAAAGGTGTCAGACACACTCCTCCCCACACCCCTAGCTTGAACTAGATTAAAATGTAATTGGGGAATATTTAACAAATAAACAGTATTATATATTATACAATATATATACAATATTACATGCAATATAATAGAACATACATAATTTTAACATGTGCTTTTCTAAATCAATATGCAGCCACAGGAATTCTTATGTAGGGTTTCGCGTCTCAGTTTCTCTTTGAATTATACACCAGAGGCAACACCTGCTCTTTAAAGAAGATAATGTACATAGTAGCCTAAGGGTCTTAGTGTATTTTAAGCTTTAATTGCTTAGAACAGCATACTCTGCTAAGACTTTGGGGCACCTTCTATATGCTAGCCATTGATAGATGCTTTTCCCTTAATGTCACGTTGAGTAAGTCATGGCTTGTCAGTGAATGATTCTCAGTGACCTTTTGGCCTTAGGAGCACTGAACTATGCAAAATAATTTTTGACCTTAAAGATTTTAAAACAAAATAAATCTTAGTTAAGAGAGACTATTCTCTTGTTGGATGTCAGTTGTCTCATAGGAATATAAGATGTAGGGCTGGAAAGGACCTTACAGATCACCTACTCAAAGTGTTCCCTTTAAATGGAAAAAAATATTCTGTGAACCACCAGGGTAATTTAGTAAGCTATTAACAATATTCTGCAGTTATTTACTGCTTAAGGTGCTATTAAAAGATTTTTTTTTTTTTTAGTGCCATATCCTTAGATCAGAATCAGGGTTAGAAACCCCTTGCAGGTTCATGACTCACTAAATGGAAATTTCTGATCTGCCTTAACCATGTGATTTTACAGATGAAGAAACCAATGCTTGGGAAAGTTAGGTGACTTGCTGCCCATCACAGAACTAGAGAATTGAAGGGTCATTGTAAGAACCCAAATGCACGGTTTCCAAATCCAGTGCTTTTTGTTACCAAAAAAATTGGTTTTTTTGTTGCCTCTTTTTGTATCCCCGTTGCTTAGCACAGTGCGTGGCACATAGTAGGTGTTCAATAAATATTTACTGATTTTTATTTAATCATTTTGGAGTCCATATCTCTGTGCATTTAAGAATTTATCAGTGAAGCTTCATAAAAGAATCATAACTAACATTTACGTAAAACACTTTCGTAAAATTTGTAAAGTGAGCCTTATAACAACCTTGCGGCATAGCTACTCAGAGATATAATTATCCTATTTTACATTTGGGGAAACAGAGGCTCAGAGAGGTGAAACCATTCATCTGTGATCACAGAGATACTAAGGGTCAGTGCCGAGATTCCGGTCAATTTTCCTGAATCTAAGCCCAGGACACTACACCTAATCTCCATTTTCCTACTCTCAAGATTTTACTCCTAATTTAATCCCATAGAAGTAAAGTCTGAAAAACAGGATGAACGCTGACAGGAAGAATGAGGAATATATTGAGATGCACTATATCAGCTGGATTGTTTAATAGATGTAATGATAACTGACATATAGTATTTCATGGTTTCCAAAGCACTTTACATTGTCTCATTTTATCCTCGGGAAAACCCTCTGAAGTAAGAAGAGCAGTTATTTTTATACCTAGTTTACAGGCCCTCAGAGGTTAAAGGATTTTTGTTTTCAAGGTTTCCCAGATAGAAAGAGGAAGAGGCAGATTTTGAACCCATGGCTTCTGGCTCTAAATTGAAGGCTGTTCATCACTCTCCCAAATGTGGATTCCTTTGGATTGGGTGGAGTTGGAGTAATTCAGACTTAGATATGCAGAGTTCAAAAAGTGGTCAGAGCATATGTTATTAAAAGAGAAACTTATGCTGCGAGGGGCATGATGAGGCTAGTCTTCATAAAGCCTCACTTTAGCAGCTGCACACTATTAAATGATCGCCAAGTCCTGAATTAATGTTGCTATCAGCAAAGAAGCCTGAATAGACGGAGTCAGGAAGACAGCGTCCCAGAAGAACAGGAATCTGGGAGGCCTGGGAATTTGGAAGGGCTGAAATTCCAGGGGAAGGAGGACGAATTTCTGCCTAAGAGCAGCACTATGAGAACCGGACATTTCAGCATCTGGTTAAATGTCCTTCTAGGACCCCTGAGCAATTCTTCAAAAGAAACAAAATCCTGAAAATGAACTCAAAAGGCAATAAGTCACAAAAATTGCTAGGCGGGATTTTCTCCTCCTTTTTTCCCATTAGCATCTTATTCCCTTAGGCCAAATAGTTTCCATGCATTGTAGCAGGAGGAAAACACCCTTAGAACAGTTTGGTCCCTTCTGAGATGGAAAGAAGGCGAACATGGGAACTGTTCCAGAAGGAAAACTAAGAGGAAGATAGTCTTGACTGCAAGAAATGGTTTGTGTAGGCATAAATTAGTTGTGTATATTATGGGATGACACAAATTGGGAGTTTGTTTGTTCTTTGGTTGCGGATCTATACTTCCACACTCCATTTTGAAAGGTCAGGAGAGTGACATCCAAATCTCATTTGGTTGGAGTGGGAAGAACGCTGTAGGCAACCAGTCTCCTGGAATCTTGTTTTCACTGTGACCTTTCTCTGTGTCCAATAGATTTTTTTTTTGGCTGTTATTATTGGTGATTTAATTCATGAGTTTCTTACTGTTTAAAGTTTCTTATGTGATTTCCCCTTCTTTTCCACTCTCTTTGCCACCATTTTACCTCAAGCCCTTCTTACTTTCATAGTCTTTTCTTTAACTGGTCTCTTCACTTCTGGTCCCTGTCTTTGTCTCTTTCAGTCCATCCTATGGGCAGCAGCTGCCAGATTAATCTTAAAAAAAAATTTTTTTTTTGACCTAGGCTTTTTACACTCTGGTCACTTCTCCAAACCATTGTCCTCGTCAAAAAAAAAAAGACAAAAATTAAAAATAAAACACCCCTCTTTCATAACAAAGAAAATCAGTTAAGTAAAACAAATTAATTTAACAACTGCATCTGACATCACACGTAGCTTTATGTGCCAGTAAACACTCTTTATTGAGAGGAGGAAAATGTGTTCCTTCGGTAGTCTGGAACTAAGATTGGACACGGTGAATAATCTAAATTCTGATGTTTTCCAGTAACATTTTTATATTCATTATTATGATTGTTTATGTTTTTCTATGTGAGATTTGTCCTCCTGTTTCACATCACAGAGGTTGTCACTTAAAAAAAAAACACGAAGTAAAAAAAATTAAGTAGATTTTCACAACCTGACAGATCAAATCCAGGTTTTTCTGCCTGACATTTGAGATGCTCTGGGATTTGTCTATCTAATATATATTTTTTTTCAGGTTCTTCCGCTCCCTGTTGCCCCCCCTTCACTCCTAAGCTAAGCTTAGGAAGTATGTAGAAGCTGGAAAATGGTGTCTTTGTCTCACAGTCCTCCATAATACTTAGCATAGCGGTACCACTTACGGTTACATTTGCATAGTAGTTCAAAGCCTGGGCTAAACCTCAAGGGATGCCTGGGTCTAAGCACAGGGGTCAGGAACCTTCAGCCTGCCACATGTGGCCCTTCTAGGTCCTCAAGTGCAGCCCTTTGACAAAGATTTACTCTGTGAAGTTTGGATTCAGTCAAAGGGCTGATGGTTTTCTCAGCCTCCAAATCCTTTGGGTCTTGTCTTGGAAAAGTGTCCTCCTCCTGGTCCTTATTCTGCATTTCCGTATTTGTGACTGGCAGCAAGCCTCCTGGGCTTTGAGCTGCCCTATGTGCATATAAATGTTAGAGGCTATAATTACATGGTAATATTCAGTAAGTATTTAAAAAACTGCAGGAAAAATCTGCAGAAGCATCAGCACAGACATTTACTTCATATAATATGTCATCTTCATTGCATCAGAGCCGGAAGAGACATCTGCACCAGTGACCTTTATAATGGTGGTCACAGCTGAGAAGGAGTAGGATAGAAGGAGGGGAAAGAGGATGAACATGATCATGTGTAAATGTGCACAGGAATAGATCTGTCCATGTTAATTACTCAGTTCTCCTCAATGATTGCATCATGGCTTCTTGAATTCAATTCAGAGTCCATCGGCAGCATTCAAGACTCCCTGTAATCTGTTACTGCCTTAACTTTACAGGCTCATTTCATTGTCCTGATTTCCACGTGCCCTCTGCTTCAATCAACAGTGATTGTTCCAGTGTGTTCCGTATATGCCCTACACTCACATTTTTTGGTGTTCTTGTTTTTCGCTTGGATCCCAAGGTTCTTAGCTTGTTTGGTTTCTTCAGGCAGATTTCTAACATTCTAACTGTGCAATCCAATATGAAATAGAGCTTCCTAGGTCAGCTTGTTGCTGTGTAGATGCATATGTGTTCTCTACCCCATTTTCAAGATTCCTAGAGGTTATGTTTATTTCGATCAGTATTCCCTACTCTCAGCCATCTCCTTCAATCTGTTTCATGTAGTTCTCTGCCTTGGAATATATTCCCTAACCTTTCTTCCTTCCCATATCAGTCATGACCTCTCTCCAAGACCTTTCTACTTGGATCCTCAGTGTCTAGGACAAGGCTCGGTAGGCATTCAGCCAGCATTTAGGTACTATTGGGTACTTTTTTTCAAATAAAGAGTCCCTGCTCTCCAGCAGCTCACATTCTAATGGAGGGAGGTACATAACAACTGTGTGCACACATACAAGATATAGAGGGAAGGTGAAAGGTAGTCTCAGAGGGAAAGTACTCCCAGTAGAGGGGAATGGGAAGGCCCACCCAGAAGCATCTCCTGCAAAAAAGGTGAGAGTTGAGCTCAGTTTGAAGGAAGTCAAGGAAGCCAGTTGGGGGACTTGAGAAGGGGAAAGATTCCAGAGATGGGAGACAATCAGTGAAAAAGCACGGATGGAGTTGGGAGATGGAAAGTTGTGTTTAAGGTATAAAAAGTAGGTCAGTATAGCTGTATCTTAGAGTGTGTGGAGGGGAATAAGGTGTAAGACAACTGGGAAGGTAGATTGTGAAGGGCTTTAAATGCCAAACAGAGGATTTTAGATTTGATCCTGGAGGTCACAGGAGGCTCATTGAATAGGGGATGACGGGAGTAGGGTGACATACGATAAATACTTGATTGATTAGCAGTTTTTCTTGGACCTCTCTTTAATGTATATATCATTGTATGTGCTTGGCTGATGTTGTCTTGATCTATATCTGGCCACTGGACCCAGATGGCTGCCAGAGGAGAAAGGGAGGCTGGTGACCTTGCACAGCCCTCCCTCACTTAAATCCAGTTCACTTGCAAGTCATGGCATCACCTTCCAGATGTCATGGTCCTCTTTGAGAACGAAGGACGAACTATACACATAGGTACTAGTACAGACAATAATATACTTATATTTAGTATTGCTGTTATCTCTCTATAATATCTGCATATGAGAAGATAAGAAGCTCCTCGATGGTAGATAGCTTAGTTTATTTAATTTTTTTTCACATCCCTGAGTGCTAAGCCTAAAAGTCTTCCCACAATTTTTGTTGTTCATTCATCTCAGTCATGTACGACTCTTTGTGATCCTATTTGAGGTTTTCTTGGCATAGATACTGGAGTGGTTTGCCATTTTCTTCTCTAGCTTATTTTACAGATGAGGAAACTGAGTCAGAGAGTTAAGTAACTTGCCCAGGGTCACAGTAAATGTCAGAGGCCAGATTTGAACTCAGGAAGATTAGTCTTCCTGACTTCAGTCCTGGTGCTTTATCTGCTGTGCCACCTCGCTTCCTTCTTCCTATAGTAACTGTTATTTGAATTGATCCTTTATATGTATGTACTGGCATGCACGTACATACATAACGGGTATACGTATACTAGAGTTATAAGTTTAAATTGTCAGAAGACTTTTTTCCCCAAAGAACTGACACAAGTCTTTATCATAAAGGTGCGTTTCAGTGTCAAAGTTGCTTTCTGCTGCTTTCTGACTACTTTTAAGTACCTCCTGCTCCCTTTTCCTCTGTGGCCCTGCAACCGACAGCAGAGAGCAGTGACCCTGTCCCATTTGCTGTGTATCTACTTGGAGAGGTTCCATGCTGGTGAGTTAACAGTAGGTGATAAATTAGGGCCAGCATCTGAAGCATTATTTCAGAGCCAGGCCTTTTGTTTTCTCTGTTTCATTGGCAAGAATGAGGAAGGGTAAACAGCACCATTGTGAAATATTTGTAAGAAGCTGTAATTACCAGTGCTGGAATAACCTCCCATGCCAGCAGGGTAGTTCTGATACCTTTTTTTTTGTTTTAAATCATCCTTGAAAAATCATTATTCATTCACTGCAAAATGACATCTTGAAAGTCTAGGTTGGAAAAAAAAAAGGATTGGCATTCTATAAAACCATTTGTGTCTATTATCAAGAAATTGATTAAATTGCTGCGTTATCAGCTCCTAGAAAGCATGGACCTTATGTTCCCTATGTCCTGTACAGGTTATCCTTCTGGATGATTGATCAGTAGTGTCAGCATTGGTAGATATTAAAGTTTGCAAAACATTTTACATGGGATGTTGAATTTGAGCCTCATGCAAATCAAGAGAGATTCTACAGGTAGTATTTTCCCCTATTTTACAGGTGGGGATATTGAGAAGTCACACACGTAAAATCCTAGAGTAGGTAGGATTTGAAGGTAGGTCTTCTGGACTCTGTGTCTAGTACTTTACTGTTTCTGCTTCCTTTCTTTAATGCATGGTGACACCATATAATCCTTGTGGTCTCCACTAACTTTCTGCCATTTATGATATGCCAGCCTAGCTGATGAGACCGATGAAAACTGCAAGGTAACGACTGAACTATCGATACTTCAGAGAGACCAATTTCACCATTCTTGGGGAGGTGCCATTATATGTATAATAAATGTATGCATACATGCATGTATGTGTGTAGACATATACATGCATGTATTGCAATATACCCAGTATACATGTATACATGCATACATATATGCATCTTTTCTATTCTCAAGAATCTTATTAAAATAGTTTTGGTCGACAAACTCAAGTCTTGTATAGTAATATTGGACTAAATGATTTTCTGTCTATTGCGCCAAGGAAGGGGACCAGTTTTGAAATAAGGCTGAAAAGATACATGTGAGCCATTGTTGAAAGGTCTTAAATTCCAGGCCAGTGAGTCTATGTGTTATCCTTGTCAATTGGGAGTCACTAAAACTTTTTGATCAGGGAAGGTGATGTGGTCAAATGATTTTGGCAGCCCCTTTGGGGGATAGATTGGAAAGGGGAGATACTCGAAGTAGGGAGACCAATAAATACAGGTAAGATATTGGGGAGAGTGACTTCATAATGGTTATCGGAAGTTTTTGGCAGAAAACGTTTGCCTTTGCCGGTATTCCGAAGATCAATCATAGGATTTCAGAGCTTTGAGGGGTTTGGAAATAATTTAGTCCTACTTTCTCATTTTACGGATGAAGTAATGGAAGCAAAACGATTTGCCCAAAGTTACCTAGCTAATTAGAGGACAAAGTGGGACTGGAACCAAGTCTCTTCAGTCTCACTGTCGTGTTTTTTCTACCATGCTGAAATGATCTACCAGTATACCTGTTTTTGTTGACAAAACCACCAGTTGGGAATTGGCTGCATGGTCACCTGTTGTTCAGTCTTTTCACTTCTGTCAGACTCTTTCTGATCCCATTCGGGTCTTTCTTGACAAAGATACTGGAGTGGTTTTCCATTTCCTTCTCCAGCTCATTTTGCAGATGGGGAAACTGAGGCAAACAGGGTTAAGTGACTTGCCCAGGGTCACATAGCTGGTAAGCATCTGAAGCTAGATTTAAATTCAGATCTTCCTGACTCTAGGCCTGACTGTATTCCATCTAGCTTCCCACCTACCTTCATGGTCAGTTAGTAGATATTTTTTGAGTACCCACTATGTATTGTGGAATTGTATTAAGCACTGAACAAATTATAGTGTATGAAGCATACATATATGCTTCCTCCTGTCTCTCCCTCACAGTGCCTTGTTGATTAAGCTAGCCTGGCTTGCCTGTTTATGGTTGACAAATGGTTGTAGAGTAAAGGAGGGCCAATTAATACTGGTGAGAAGTGTGAGGAAGGGTGAATTCATAATGGTGGTCAGAGATTTTTGGCAGAAAATATTTGGGTCCAACTGATTAGTATCCCGAAGTTGAATAATGGGTAAGGAAAGAATTTTGAAGATACATATCTATATGTATCTATATCTACGTAGTTATAGATAGATATAGATATATAGATCTATATCTATATAAACACACACATAACAATATATACTGTAATCTACAAGAAATTTTAAGTTTATTATGTATTTTGACAAAATCATATATTTATAATAAACTTATTTACTTGCCAATGGAAATTAAAATTTATTTGGAAAAAAAATGACAAAAGTTCTTGAAAATTTGAGCTCTTCTTGTCAGCCCAGAGGAGTCAGGATTCAAAGATCTACAAGTTAGCAAGGAAGCTCCAATGAGACTCTGTCTAATATTAGGGATTTATGAATGGTAACAAGAGAAACTTGTTGGTAGCAATTAAAAGGGTGTGTTCTCTTAATCGGCAGAAAGTCTGCTTATCCCAGTAATGCAGCTTTCAAATGGGGTATCTAGTTGTCCATTATATCATCAGTTATTACTCATACTCAAAGATATTCAAATAAGAGATTACATATATGCACATGCTTAAAAATATTTAAAGAGGGACAGCTTAATGATTTGACTTTTGTTTCCCTTGACCTCCTACACAGATTGAGATTTTTCTCATTCGAATATTTTATAAAGTTATTTCTAGCCTTAAATGATTCATGAAAGTAATGTTACAAGAGTAATAGCATAGGGAAAGGATGGCATTGTAGTAGGAGACAGAATAAGTAATAAAGTAGAATATAAAGTTCTAAGAGAGTGTATTTGAATACACTCAAATTTTTTTTAGTAGTTCCCTGTTCTAAATTGTAGTTTTGGAAATATCCTTGAATTGTAGGTAGTTTATTCATTCTTCCATTCATAGGTGAACAAAAATACTGTATATGTTTGAAAATATATCAAACCAGAAATATTTTTGGGAATGACAGGGGTAATTAATACAGAAGCATTTTTATAAAGTGAGTCAGAGTTACTCAGTTAACATTTCAGTGGTTGTAGTTTTGTAATTAGAGCTATCCTATTACCAGGATTGCCTATTTGCTTCTGAGATTACTTTTCTTCCCAAACAATGTATTGATTCCACTGGGCCCTGACATACTTTTCAGTCCCCTTTAGAAAATCCACAGCAATTTGAAAGACTAGTCTAAGCATCCATGTGTTGTTCCCCTTCTCCCCACCCTCCAAAAAAAAATTACATTCCAAACCAAAAACAAATGATGGAGTCATTTCTGAATCACCTGTCTGTGTATCGTTAGATCCCATACTTGTTAGAGCAATGTTCAAAAACCATTATCTAGTTCAAATTCTAATCTGACCCATTAAGATATTGTCAAAAAGTAGGAAATGGATAAAAGAATGGACGTCAATATGGACTATCACCACTGTATTTTTTTTTTTTTTATAGAAGCAACCATGAGGAGACTAAAGAAGTATAGAAACTACCCCAGCCAAAAACAGCTTGATCGCCTTGCCCAACATAGATCTGTGGCATCCAAGGGCCGCACTGGTTTAGGATAAAAGTAGGAGGAATTTTTCTTTTTCACTGGTATTATGACATAAAACAGGAATAAGTAGTTGATGGAAAAGGAAGTCTAAAGAAAGTTGGGGGAGTGATCCCACTGAATCAGATTGTCCTAAGGGCATTTAAGAATGAAACTGTCAGGGAGCAGCTAGGTGGCACAGTGAGCGTGGAGTCAGGAGGACCTGAGTTCTAGCTTCAGACACTAGCTGTGTAACCCTGGGCAAATCACTTAACCTTGAAATCCACTCCTCCCTTCCGCCCCCACCTCCCCAAATGAAACTGGCAGGAAGACAACAGATAAAAATCTATAAAGATTTTAATTTATTCTTGCTCCTTAAAATTCACAAATTTCTTTTATAAACATCAGTATTAGAAGAGATTAGTCTCCTGGAATCACTTCACTAGAGGGATATTTTTCAAAGGAATGTCTCTGTGGTTTAAAAAGCCCCCTTGAGAAGTAAAGACATTTTTCAGAGGAGGGAGTGAAATGTATTCCACTGGCATTGAGGAATAAGGAGAGGATGGAGTGGGATGGGATGGAGTGAACGTAAGGATCTCAAGAAGTTACCTATGCCTTCCATTCCCCTCACCCCTCCCAAAATACCTTCAAAGGCTCATTATTGCCTCTAGGATAAAACAAAAAGTTCTTGGCCTGGTATTTAGAGCTGGCTACAATTCACATCCCACTTGCTTTCTCAGTATTATTTTTATTACTGCTCTTCATTTATTCTTCATTTCAGTCAAGCTGACATCTCTAGCTGTTCTCCAATAATAAATTTCATGTCTGTTTTCTAGGTCTTAGTTTTTTTCCCCCTTTTAAAAAAAAGTTTTATTAACGTTTTCTTTTAGTATTACAAACTTTTTCACAGTCCCCCTTTCAGAGATGTCTTGTAACAAAATACTTAAGGAAAACTAATAATTTATTGACCTTATCTGAAAGTGACCTTATCTGTAGCACCCCCACATTTAAATTTTTTTTAATTAAAGGAAATCTATTTTCTCTCTACCACTCCCTACCTTATTAAAAAAGAAAAAAAAACCATATTCCTTGTGACAAATATACATAGTCAAGGAAAATAAATTCCTTCATTGCTTGTGTACAAAAGATATGTATAATGTATGTATATAGGTTTAATTCCATACCCTAATTCTTTCATCTGTCAGAAGTTAGATATTAAGTTTCTTCATCAGTCCTCTGGAATCATGGGTGACCATTGGATTGATCGTAGTTCTTACAGTTTTCAAAATTGTTTTTAATAATATTGTTGTTATTGTATACATTGTTCTGTTTCTGCTCATTTCGTTCCTTATCAGTTCATGAATGTCTTGAAAATTGTTCATTTTTATATTACTGTTATAAATTATTCTTCCATCTTTGCTCACTTCACTCTGTATTAGTTCATAAGTCCATGTCGCTTTGAAATTATTTATGTGCTTCTTATAGCATATTAGTGCTCCATGACATTCATATACCACAGCTTAGTCAGCCGTTCCTCAATAGCTAAATGGCCCTTCTACATTTTTGTAGATATGGGATCTTTTCCTATTTCTTTGAACTCTTTTGGGATGTGGACCTAGCAGCGGCTTATCTGCTTCCAAGGGCATGTAACTCTTTGGGAGTAATTCCAAATTGCTTTCCAGAATGATTATACCCATTTACAGGTCTTCCAGCAGTGCATCAAAAAGTGTATGTTTTCCCATAGCTCCTCTAACTAAATTTATCTTTATCTTTTTTTTTTCATCTTTTCCACCCTGATGAGTATGAGGTAAAATCTTACAATTGCTTTAATTTGTATTTTTCTGAAAAGTAATGATTTGGAGCATTTATTCATATGGCTCTAGATAGGATGGGTTTCTTCCCTTTAGAACTACCTGTTCATATTCTTAGATCATGTATGTACACTTTTAGGTAATGCCTTTTTAAAAAAAACAAATTTAAATCAGTTTCTTCTATATCTTAGAAATGAGATCTTTGTCAGAGAAACTTGCTGATTTCCACACTGCCCCCTACCCAATTTGTTTCCCTTCTAATCTTAGCTTGATTGGATTTTTTTGGTGCAACTTTATAATTTGATGTAATCACATTTATCCCCTTTATATTCTATGATACTCTCTATCCCATGTTTGGTTATGAACATTTCTCCTCTTTGTAGATCTGATAGGTAATTTTTCCATGTTTTTCTTGTAGGTCATATACTCATTTGGAGCTTATCTTGGTACAAGGCGTGAGTTATTGCTCCAAATCTAATTTTTTTCTATGATGCTGTCCCATTTTCACAGAAGTTTTTGTTAAATAGTAAGCCCGTATTTTTGTAGTTGAGGCCTTTGTAATTATAGAATACTAAACTATGTGATATCTTTGTTGTTTAATATGTTGTATGACCAATCCATTCCACAAATCAATCTCTGGTTTTTTTAACCAGTATCAGATTGTTTTGAAAATCATTGCTTTGCATTGTATTGTATTGCCGAATTGAGATCTGAAACTGTTAGACTCTTTTTTTTCCTGCTTTTTTTCATTATTTCTCTTGAGATTTTTCACCTTCTTTGCCTTCGTAGAAATTCAATTACTATTCTGTCTAGTTCTATAAAGTCATCTTCAGTTGTTTGGCATGGCATTGAATTTAAAAAAATAGGTAGTGTTATTTTATTATGTTGATTGATCCTACCTATCAGTAATGAATATTTTCCCAATTATTTCGATCCGCTTTTATTTCGGTAAATGGTGGTTTGAAGTTGTATTTATGTAATTCCTGTGTGGACCTTGTTAGGGATGTGTACGTGTGTATGTATGTACATGTGCATATATACATATATGTTCTATAGTAATTTTAAATGGAATTTCTATCTCTTCCTGCTGAGTTTTATTGCTACTATAAAAAAATTGATTTTTTTGTGGATTTTATATCCCACAAGTTTGTTGAAGTTATTGTTTCAGTTAATTTTTGGGTTTACTCTTTAGGACACTTCAAGTATCCTATCATTTTCAAAAAAACAATAATTTTGTTTCTTTACCTATGCTTATTCCACACTTCATTTTTTTTTTTTTTGATCTTATGGCCAGCAGTTCTAGTACTATGACAGATAGAAGTGACGTACTTGTTTTCACCCCTGATTTTATTGGAAAGGAATGTTTTTATCTCTTTTTACATAAAATGACTGGTTTGGTTTTAGATATATATACTACTTAACTATTTTAAGGAAAGGTCCATCTATTCTTAGGTTTTTTTTTTCTTTCTTTTTTTTTTTTTTAGAAGTGGATGTTGTATTTTGTCAAAAGCTTTTTTTCTGCATCTGTTGATATAGATTTTTTTAATAAGTGGCCTCTCATTTCTGTAACGCACTGCTTCTCTCCCTCTGCCTGCAATACATAAGTCCTTTCAGAATCCCTGCCATAAAGTACCCCCTTCAGATTTCTTGTATTACTTAGAATTTACCTACTTTTGTAAGTATTGCATCCCCTTCAACAGAATGTAAGTTTTTTGGAAGGCAAGAATTATCATTTAGTTTAGTGCCTTCCACATAGTAGAAACTTACATATTGGTTGAATAGAATTAAACAAAATCTCTGGTACAATTGGTCAGATAGAGGGGAGAGAACAGGGGCTCTGGCATATAATAAAGATGTACTTTTGTGGGACTGAATAAATCATATGTAACATTAGCGAAGCCAAATTTGATTAGCATTTTTTTTTAATTGTGAAGGCCACAGGGAAAAGTAATTATTTTTACAAGATGCCTCAGTTTAAAGAAGGCTGATTAAATTTAATAGATGCAATAGTTTCTAATTTTAAAACAGATGTCTTAAACATTGGAATTTAATTTTCAGTTTTAGGGTGAAATGTCCTTTTCTTCCTTCTGGTAAAAGCCCTTTTGTTTTCATTCTGTCTGACTCAGAGAAGGTCAGAGTGTTTTTGTAGACTAAAAAATAATCCTATCTGTTCAGCACTCTAATGGGATAATTAGCAAGTAAGCAAGGTTGGATTATCTTAGAGGGAGACTGGTAGAAATTCCAGTATTCTGTCTCTGCGACTAGCCCCAGAAAGCTTCCCCCCCCCTCCTATTTCATTCTTTTTTTCCCTCTTCTCTTTCATTCTTCACCTTAGTTTTCCTCCCTTAAAAATAATCCTGAAAAGAGGCATTGAAATTTCACAAGGGCAATCAATAAATTATTTCTTTTTATATGGAGTCCTTTTGTTTACTCCATCTTTTCTTTATGTACCCCCTCATCTGATACACCCATATAACAAAAGTAAGTTAAGCAAAAAGGACTGGCAGTGCCTTCTTTGACAGTGTACCCCATGCTTGGACTCAGAGGAGGCAGGGAGCACGTGTGTCTGGAACCAGGCTTGTTCGTTGCAGCTACTCTGAGTTCAGCTACCATTAGGTGCTATTTTCCTTTTTTTAAAAAGTAGTTATTGTGTATCTTATTCTTGTGGTTCTGCTTATGTTGCACTTCATCCATTCATGCAAGTTACCCTATGTTTCTTTGAACTACTATTTGTTTCCTATGTCAAGATAATATTCTGTTGCATTCATCTGCCACCTTTGTTAAGTTAATTCCCCAATTAATGGACACTCATTCCTCCTGTTCCTCGTTTTTAAACTTCCATGAAGAGTGTGGCTGGGATTATTTGACTGTGTGTAGGACCGTTCTTTCTATCATTGATCTCCTCATCATTGTCTCCACTAATGGGACGATTGATTATTTCTTCCTTGCTGGTCTAGCAGAAAACAAAGCAGTTTTCTACCAAGTTGTTGATGATGATGATAGTAATGATCATAGCTAGCATTTACATAGTAGTTTGTAAAGCACTTTATAAATATCATCTCTGTGGATCCTCACGTCAGTATGGGAGGTAGCGGCCGTTACTATCTCCACTTTATAGATGAGGAAACCAAGGCAGACAGAGGTTTCAGTGATGTTTTTCTTCCCCCTGGGCCACATTGCTAATAAGCGTTTTAGGTTGGGTTTGAACTCTGGACTTTTAGACTCTAGGTCCAGCCATCTAAACTACAAGTATCATCATGTTATAAAAGGGGGATGTAGACCTAAAATGCCCACTTTTGTATCCTTAATCGAACTTGAAACTCAAAACTTAAGCCTCACCAGCAGTTAATCCACATTTATACATCAAGCGTTTATTAAACACCTACAGTATTTGAGGTATGTTGCTACGTGCTGGGGTTATAGAGATAAAGACAAGCTACGCTTTACCCACATGGAGTTTAATGTTCTATTGGAATGATGAGTGCAATGCTCGGCGCATGGTGAGTTATTTCTTTAATTCACTGGATCACAGAATTACAGCTTTAGAGCTTGAAGGGATGTAGGAAGTAAAGTAGGCCAATCCTTCTACAGATGGGGATATGGAAAACTAGATGGTTGATGCTTATTGTTTCCTAAGCAAATCAAGTTAGCTTTCATGTTCCCAAATACAGAGGAATGGACTGGAAGTCTGGGATGTCAGCTAGAAGGGGACTTCAGAGGTCATTTGGTCTAGCCTCATCGTTTTACAGGTGAGAAAGGTCAGATGATTTGTCCAAGGCCACAAAGCTCAATCGTGGCAGAAAGTGAACTGGAACTTGGGTGTCTTGATTCTCACTCTAGTAAATTATTTACCATCCCTTGCGAAGTCAAGTTCATTAAAAGTCACAAATATATGTTTCTATTATGGGTAAGATGATGTTACAATTAAGTGTCAGGTAATGTTGATAACAATTGGAGATCTGTCCTCCAGATTCAAGTTTTTATCACAGTTTTATCAGAGAAAGGATAGAATAGCCAAAGCTTAACAAATTCTGGGAGGGGTGGGATGTCTCTTCCTTATCATTTAGTTTAGTGCCTTCCACATAGTAGAAAATTACATACTGGTTGAATTGAATTAAACAAGATCTCTGGTACAATTGGTCAGACAGAGGGGAGAGAACAGGGGCCCTGGCATATAATAAAGATTATGCTGCTAAGCTTTGAATAATGAATCTTAACCAGATAGCTCTTAGGTATATGCTCATTCCAAAAAGATTTGGTATGTGATATGGCTTAATGGATAGAGCAGTGGGCTTTGAATCAGGAAGACTCAACTTCATATCTGGCCTCAGACACTTACTAGCTGTGTGACCCTAGGCAAATCGCTTCACCCCGTTTTCCTCAGTTTCTTCATTTGTAAAATGAGCTGGTGAAGGAAATGGCAAACCACTCCAGTAGCTCTGCCAAGAAAATCCCAAATGGGGTAGTGAAGAGTTGGATGTGACTGAAAAAAGACTAAACAACAACAAATTGTAGGAAGTTTTCCCTTGCCCAAAGAAAGTTTTAGCTATCACTGGTTATTATCATAGAGGGGTGTTTCTTTGACACTCCTCTTTATGTAACATCAAAGGGAAGTAAAGAATGTAATTAAGATGTGCAGCCCCACCTGCACAAATAAAATCACCACTTGGCATTCATACAGAGCCTTCCTTTTCATCATTGAATCTTGGTGTGCTCCATAGACATCAATTAATTCCCCCAACATTGCTTCATGAAGAAACCAAGAAACCCAGAAGTTAACTGCTTATGTGCTTTTGTTTTTTTTTTTTTTATTTTTTCTCTCGACAGTTGCACATTACAAAAGTAATGTCAGAATCAGGGCTGAATCTGAAAACCTTGGGAAATGTGAGATCGAGGTCAATGGCTTTTAGGCAGGAGAGAAGGTTCTATTGGCCCATGCAGCAGGAACGCAATTACTATTTGTTGCATGAATAAATAAAAGATAGGATTTGATGGATGGAAACCTCTTCAGTGGCATTGCCTGAGGTTGTCATGGAAGACTGCAAAAGAAAAGGAATCTGTATTTCCAGTGGCACTGTCCCATTTCATGGTTTTTATACTTAGATTCCTATACTGTGTTACTCTAGCACTTTGAGTATACTAAGCGCCTTCCTAACAACCTTCTCTTCCACAGTTCTTTCTTCAACTCACTTTCATGTGAAAATGAGAGATTCTCCTAATTACTGGATAAAGACATTCTCTTCCATTTTACTCCTGTGGGATCTTAGGCAAGTCACTTAAACCCTGTGGTTCCATCATTCCCTCATGTGTGAAATTAGGGGCTTTAAGATCCTTTCTGGCGCAAAGTCTATGGTGCTTCAGTCCTCAGATGGTGACTGGAAATCTATTTCTTGGAAATTTTCTTGCATAGTTTCAAATTGTTTCCCAGAATTGTTGGACTAATTCACAACTTCATTAATAATGTATCAATGTGCTTGTCTTCCCATAGTACCTTTATCATGAATGATTTTCATCTTTTGTCTTCTTTGCCAGTTGATGGGTATGAGGTGAAACCTTAGTTGTTTTGACTTGCATTTCTTCTATTAATGCTTTGGAACATTCTCCCCCCTCCTCCCATGGTTGTTGAAACTTTGCATTTTTTTGAAAACCATTTATTGTATATTTTGACCATTTATCTATTATGCCATCTATCTATTTGGACACTTATCTATTGGGTTATCTCTTATGCACTTATCTATAAAAGTGTGGTATTCTGTATTTGCATCAATTTTCTCCAAACTTTAGCTGTTAGACTTTTTTTGGGAGGCCATCAGGGTTAAGTGACTCCCCCAGGGTCACAGAGCTATTAAGTGTCTAAGGCCAATATGAGACTTTTATCAGAGATGTTTTCTAGGAAGTTTTTTCCCCATTTAATTTCCCTTCTAGCTCCATTGACTTTGTTTTTAGAACATCTTTTACATTTTATATAATTAATGGTCTGTGTTTTATCTTTCTTTTATGATTCTTCATTTGGTTAAGAATTTTCCCTCATCCATGGATCTGAAAAATCCTTTGGTTCCCTAATTGTTTAAATTGATGTGACCTTTTTATATTTAGGTGTTTTTTATATTTAGAAGTTTGTGTTTAGGTTTATCAAACACTGGGCTTCTGTGTTGGATTGCTTTTGGGTCTTGCTTACCCAGTCTTTCACTTTGCAGTTTTAACAAAGGAAAAGTAGCAGCCTTAAGGAGGTCACACAGGTATAATACAAGACACTGAAATTATTAATGCTGGGAACACAAAGCAACATAACCTTTCTGTCTGGGATCTAGGCTTCAGAAATTAGGACTAATTAGATCACCTCTTCCAGCTTTCCTTCTTTTAGTTGCTTGAATTTAAATAATTCAGTAAATGTATAGACCAGAGCCACAGGTTCCCTACCTCGGTGTAGACTAACCAAATGTGCCATTGACAGGGGAATGTTTTCTTCTCTAAAATCAATGTTTGTTGTTTGGTAAGCCAGTGTTCTCTGATTGCTTCTGAAATCGTGTTGGTGGCTGACTCTGCTGTTCCATCCCAAGACTTTTTCACTTTGTGTTCTCTTATTTGGTCTCTTCCACTTACTGAGACTGAATAAGGTCAAGGCTTGGTGTACATCTTTCTCATTTTTCAGCGTGTAATTTATAGGACTTCTCCCTTGTAGTTTTTCCAGGCTTTGGCAGACCATGCTATTTTAACATTAACAGTATGGATAGGGAGGAAAATGTGTCTTTGCCTTATCAGGCTCTGGAAAAATAAACTAAAACTTAACTGTGCCTTTGGAAAGATGCCAGCTGCTCTCTTGATCCAAGCAGTTTGACTCCTTTCTTTCATTTCTTTTATTGACTGTGTTCTTTCTGAGGACTCGGTGTGTTGTAGCTTGGTGAACAGTTGAAGTATGTTAACAAATTCCTTGGAAAGGAATCTTTGGACTGGTATTCATAAACCTTCAGTGGCCCACTCAGATTTATGGGGGTCATCACCTGTTCCTTGGTTCTCTGTATTTCCCTCTCAGTGTATTTCTGGGTTTGGAACAAAAGATACTGATATTTATCTTTATAAGAACAATAGTAAAAGTTTCTTCTTTTTTTTTTTTTAAGGGCAGCATGGTATAGTGGGGGAAAACTAAAAATAAACTCATGGGCTGTGAAGTTAGTCTTTGGGTTCAAATCCTACCCCTGACACCCATTCTCTGTTTGAGTTTGGTCGAGTCACTTAATTTTACAGGCCCTCAGTTTCCTCTATCCTAAAATAAGGCCTAGATGGACCTCTGAAGCTGTATCTAGTTCTAGATTTATGGTCTTACGACCTTGGATGTTTAATTTGCAATCTGTGGGCACATTTGAGGAATAATGCTACTACCACCAGCTGCTGATGTTCAGGTAGCCCTTCAGAGTTTGAAAAACCCTTACCACGATCTCATTTCAGCATCCTGATAGCCCTGTGAGGCCCCACAGGTGGCCTTTTTCTTATTTTATAGATGGCAGGACTAAAGCTCCGAGAAATGAAACAGCAACACCTAGCATTTATATGGTCCTTTCACTTTAGCAAAACACCTTTCAAACATGCTCTCATTTCACCTTCATAAAAACGTTGCAAAGTCAGTGTTCTTATTATCCTGAGTTTACAGATAGGGAAACTGAGTCAGAGAGAGATTAAGTGACTTCCCCAGGGGTCATGTAGCTAGTAAGTATCTGAGGCAGAGGTCAAACTGAGATTTTCCTGACTGCAAATCTGGCCTTCTGATCCCTGGGCTATAATAGAGTTGCCTCTAGATGTGACCGTGGCCTTGGTACCACAGCTAGCTAGCAAGGGTCAGGAGCAGGATTTGTATCTAGATTTCCCAGTACTCTTTCCAGTGGACCTTCATTTGAGATTGTAGCATGTGGTGGCCTTCTGAATTACTTTTCATGCACATGAATGTAACCTTTATTGAGAGAAAGCCTTTTTATGGATTTAGAGTATGAACTTATTCATTCAATCAGCCAACATTTATTAAATGTTTAATGTATGCAGCTAGGTGGCACAGTGGATAGAGTGCCGGGCCTGGAGTACTCATCTTCGCGAGTTCAAATCTGGCCTCAGACATTTACTAGCTGTGTGACCCTGGGCAAGTCGCTTCACCCCGTTTGCCTCAGTAACCCCATTTGTAAAGTGAGCTGGAGAAGAAAAGGGTAAACCACTCTAGTGTCTCTGCTGAGAAAACCCCAAACGGGGTCGTGAAGAGTCAAACATGACTGAAAAACAACAGGAACAGCAACATATGTAAAAGCATTTTGTTAGGCACTGAGAAGAAAAAAGTTTGGAGAAGGCACAGTCTCTGCCCTCATAAAACTTTCTTAATGAAGCCATGAGAGATGCTTTCTATTAGCTGTCTTTCCATACTTAAACACATTGTAGATCCTTGGACCTAGTCAAAGAACTAGTAATATATTAAAACCCCATGGCACAGTAGCATGATCCCTGGACCTGGTGTCAGAGGATCTGGGTTCAGATTCTGATTCTGCTGCTTACTAGGGCAAGTCACAGAAACCCTTACGGATCTTGGTTTCCTGAATTTTTTTTTAATCTGCCAGTTCCTTGCACATAATGGGGTTTAATAAATGTTTATTGGGTTAGGACTGTTGGAGGTGTTTGTGGATATTAAGAAAATTCATATGGCTTGTGTGTGTATGTGTCTCCCAGGGAAGGAAATGTATTACACACACACACACACACATACACACACGCACACACACACACATATTCTCTCTCTCTCACTCTCACTCTCTCTCACCCTCCCACCCCCCACCAACATTTATTGCCTAAAATATTTCTTCCACTGGATTATTTCTCCCTGCTACTTTGGAAGAGAAAAAAAATTTCCCCATCCCACCCTCAAGTAATTTCTCTTTAGCTATTTTTGTATTAGGCAGCAGACAAATGGTAGATTAGAAGTGACTCTTGCATTTTCCTGAAATCTGACAGTCCAGCAGCTCAGTTGAGTATATCTGATGTAGTATTCTGTGAGAAACTCCCAGTGACATCTTGTTATGTTCATCTGGACAACGGGTGAATAGTGTAGTGCTCATTCATTTCTAAAAATACCCTTTGAAAGGTCACCAAAGGTCTCCTTTCTAAGTCAGATGGTAACTTTGCAGCCCTTTTTCTCTGTTTAGAATTTTTTTTTGAGGTTTCAACACTATTAACCTTCTGTGATGCTCACTTTGAGACCTCCCCTCTCTTCTTTTGATTCCCTAACTGTGACAGTTTGTCCAAGCTTCCTTCTCCATCTTCTGCTTTTTCCTGTCTAAACATGGTTTCTTAGAAAGCAGGTAATTTCTTTGTCACGGCTTTAGTCATCACTTCTATATCGGAAACACCCGCATTTATATCTTGCATCCAGCAACTTGGTTGTACTTCAGTCTCACATTGCCAGCTTCCTGCTTGATATTCCCCCATCCGTGTCCCCAGCCACCTCAGACTCAACATGGTGAAAAATGTACTCATTATTTTCCCCCCTATTATAGGCTTTATTTCCTGACTTCCCTATTTTTGTTTTAGTCTCCCAGACTGGAAACCTTGTAATCATCTTTGACTCATTTTTCTCTTTCATCCTCTTTATTGTGGGGGTTCTTATCTGGGGTCCATGAACTTTTAAAATAAATATAGTTGGATAGCTATATTTCACTAATCGGTCCTCCTTAGTCCTTTGTATTTTATTTTGTGCATTTCAAAACATTATTCTGAGAATGTTTCACTACAGTGCCAAAGTGGAGTCCAGAAACACAAAAGATGAAGAATGCCAGTCCTTTATCTAGTCTGTCACTAGGTTTTGAAAGTGCTTTCATCTCTCTCTCTTCTGTTTCCTCCTTTCTATAGTGCCTCACCATCTTATGCCTGGATTACTTCACAAAATCATAGGATTTAGAGCTAAAGGGATCTAGAGAGCCCCCAGTTCAGCTCCTCCCCTCCCCCCAGTCATTTTATAGATGAGAAAAGTGAAGCTGAGATTTAAGTGACTTCCTTAGGAGCTGGGATTTGAATTAGGGTTTTATGGCTTAAAACACAATTCTGTATTGTATTTCCAGGCTGTAGGGTGTGTGTGTGTGTGTGTGTGTACGTATATGTGTGTGTGTGTGTGTGTATGCGTATGTATAGGTATACTTTTTTAGTATTTTGTTTCATTTTAATAGCATTGAAGAATTTCTAATTTTTAGCTTTTTTTTTTTAACTTCGTAGATTTCTGGCTTCTTTTCCCTAGAGAAGGTAGTTTGATGAAAAGCAAAATAGATTTTTTTTTTTTAAGAAATTGAATGGAGTCAGTTCCTGGGTATGGTAGCCTATAACACCAACCCACTGGAAAGGCTGAAACTGGTGGATCACTTGAGCGGGGGGAGTTCTGAACTGCACGGGAATAAGCCAGTCAGTTGTCCTCATTAATTCTAGGAGCAATATGGTGGTGGGCTTAGAGGTTGGGGAAGGGAACCAGGTTGCCTAAGTAGGGACAAAGTAGCCCAGGTTGGAATTGGAATAAGAGGCCAAAGCTTCCATGCTGATCAGTAATGGGATGGATCAGGCCTGTGATTGTCTGCTGAACTAATAGGCTGGGCAAGATATGGAGACCCAGTCTCCAAAATACAGATTATGCTAGTTTTATGTTTGGGCAGCTAGGTGATGTTAGTCTATAGAGTGCTGGGCCTGGAGTCAGGAAGACCTGAGTTCAAATTTGCTCTCAGACACTTACTAGCAGTGTGACCCTGGGCAAGTCACCTAACCCTGTTTGCCCCGGTTTCCTTATCTGTAAAATGAGCTGGAGAAGGAAATGACAAACCACTGAAGCATCTTTGCCGGGAAAACCCCAGATGGAGTCAGGAAGAGTCTGACATGACTGAAAGATAACAAATTTTATGTTTGCCTTTGCTGACAACTTGGTGTCACTTGGAGCTGGGGGGGACTGGCTCTTACTGATTGTTCAGTAGTCTATATGAAAGAGAAGCAGTACTTTGAGTGCTGCCAGGACGGATTGTTCTCCTTGAAGGCTTCTGACTGGAAGCCTTGGGTGGAAAGGACAAAGGGGCACTTGGACCTGATAGCAGAAAACCTGGCAGCTAATGGTTGGAGCTGCCTAAAAAGGTAATGGACCCTTTCAGAAAGTAACAGGTGCTCTTGTACTGAAGTGTTCAAGCAAAGGCTGGATGACCTTTTGGACATGTGGTAGAGGCAATTCCTATTCAAGTACTGGTTGGACTAAATCACAGACTCTTAATGTGTGTTTGCGCGTGCGCCAGCAGTGGGTGGATCCCTTTGGCAGTCTGGCATAGCCCATGGACCTCTTTTCAGGATAATGTTTTATTGCCTATCTTCATCACTGAACATAATGAATGATTAGTTTCAGTTGGGTCTTAGGGAGGATAAAGATGTGATTTATTTCCCTTCCAAGTTGACAGATCCCACCCCAGAAATCCATCAATGGAATCCTTAGAGGTCCATCAACAAAAATTTCAGAAGTCCTTTCTGAGGTAGTTTCTGAGGTGTCTTCCAGTCATGAAATTCCATCACATTTATTTCCTCTGAAGTATGTTTAGAGTTAGCATGAAACACATTTTGAGTTTGTCAAAAAAACATGTTCCCATGTCTCCCCACCCTTTTCCCTTATCCTGTAATATCTTTTGGCCTTGTGTTTTTAGGGGGAAAATCAAGAAAAGAGAGGGGTGTGTGTGTGTGTGTGTGTGTGTGTGTGTGTGTGTGCGTGTGCGCATGCGTGTGTGTAACTCATGCCTCTTCCATTTGGGGGGGAAGGGCTAGGGGAGAGGGCTTTGAAAAACCAGTCTTGGTCCTTATCAGAAGCTCCTTTCAAGACTCTGGACTTTGTCCTTGTCAAGTTGAAAAGAATTTAAAACACTGCTGATTGTGTTTGGGATAGGGAAGCTGTCTAGAATCTATTTTCCACCCCTCCTGACTTCCCTCCCCAAGCTTCATTTCACTCCTCTTCCTCGTCTTTCTCCCAACTCTGATCTGGGATCAGAGATTGTTGGATGTCCCCAGCCGGTGAATGGTGAGGGGAACAGTTAAGCATGCAGCAGCTGCCTTGTCCTTCTTCTCCCCCCCCCCCCCGGGGCTAACAAACAAGGGGCTTGAGCCCCAAACTGACGTGTGAAAAGAATCAAAATCCTAGGTCTAAAAATCAGTTTCTCTTTGACTTTAGCAGACACAGACTCAGTATAGCAAATATGTAGTGAAGACTTCACGGAAAAATCTTTTCTAAGGGAACTTAGAGGTCATCCTGCAACCTTTGATCCAGGGTTGGAATTCCATGCATCATCATGTCCTAGGCAGATGTTTGAGTAGAGGCTGGATGACCTCTCCCAGTGAGAGGAAACTCATTGTCTCACAAAGCAGTCTGTACCATTTATGTGCAAGAGTAATGGTTATTTCTTCCTTATATTGAACAGAAGTGTGCCTTCTTCATCGACTGTGGCGATCTCTCTGTGTAGCAGACGTTTTGAACCCTTACTGTACGTACTGGCTCTCCTGTTCCAACTAAATATTTCATTCAGTTTGACACTTGGGTTCAAGCTTCACCTTTGCTGTGTGGATTCTGGGCCAAAATCTTAACTTCTCAGTCCTCTAGACTAGAGGTGTCAGACATTCAGTCTCCTCCTTACTCAGAGTGCTGTTAAGCCAGATTACAATGTGATTGGGAAATATTTAGCAAAATAAATAAAAATATAGTAGAACACAGATAAGGGCAGCTAAGTGGTGCCCGGCAGGATAGAGGGCAGGGCCTGGAGTCAGGGGGACTCATCTTTCTGAGTTCAACTCTGGCCTCACACACTTACTAGCTGTGAGACCCTGGGCAAGCCACTTAACCTTGTTTGCCTCAGTTTCCTTATCTGTCCAATGAGCTGGAGAAGGAGATGGCCAACCGCTTCAGTGTTTTTGCCAAGAAATCTCCAGATGGGATCACAAAGAGTGAGAAACAACTGAAACAAATAATTCCACAAGAAGAAAGATAATGTTATATGTGCTTTCCTAAATCAAAGATCCTTATGTAAGGTTTAGTGGGTCCTGTTTCTATTAGAGTTTGCCACCCACTGCTTTAGGCAGTATACTTTAGAGTATAAAACTCAGTTTCAGAAAAGGTACCACCTCACGTTAGTAGAGGGATTTTCCTCACCTGAGATTTCCCTATACCAGTGAAATCGTAGGTCCAGCTCCTATCCTTAGCCTATAATTTTCTCTTTATTTTTTATAAGGCTTTATTATGTTCTAATAATAAGGTAGTATTAATGGCTTATTTTTATTACAATCTTAAAATATAAATTAAAATATTAAAACAACCTGTCACTAAAATAATAAAATAAGACTTTTCTACTATAAAAAGTATTGTGATATGTTAAAAAAAAGTTTTTCATTATATTCTTATTTTCTTGCTTGTGTTTTTAGAGATGCTTGGTGCCTAGAGGCCTTAAGATTTTGACCCATCACTGAGGGCAAGATCCTCAGTGGACTCTGCTTTGTTCCTGTTTTGTAAGAGAGGCTAGGCTGTCTTTGACAGCTTCACTTAGGCATTGCAGATGCATTTCTCTAAGTCACACATAGTGAAAAGGTGTGGCCTTCTTAGACTGTAAGCTCAAGGGCCAGGACAGTGACTCATTTAGACTTTGTCTCCTCTTATTCCCTAGCACAGTGCTCAATGTAAAGTAAGTACCAACTGATGACTTTTACCCCCTTTCTCCCCCTGAGTAACAATGGCTCATTCTTAGAGACCATCTCAAGAACTGATTCCTTCCTGAATTTCCTTAATGTTCATAGATTGTCGCAGGCAACCCCTATATAATGCTTACAAATGGGCATTATAAGGAAGGGAACTTATGCTTTGAAGTTCCATATCCCTGGCATACAGACAGATACACACTGGTGGACAGGCCATTATTTCTAGATAAAGGCTGTCTGCTAAAGCAAACAGCAAAACAAGCAGATGCTAGTCAGACCATTTCAAAAGATAGATACATTCTAGCTCTGTTGAATTGTATTCTCTTCTTTTTTTAAAGCCCTTAATATAACATATTAGTGTCAATTTTTGAAACTGTGCATATTAGTGACTTAAAAATATGGAAGCTAATGCTGGAGACCTGTGACGATAATGTCTTTGAACCGCTAGTGTCATTCTATGCGTAGCCCAGATTTCCCCTTCTGTGGAAGTCCTTTCTGACCCCTCTAGTGCCTGATGGTGCCTCCTCCCATAAGTACTTTGTGTTCATTTTATTTTATTTATTTGTGAGAGGTGGAAGGGCCTTCAGAAGCTATCTAGTTCCATCCGTATATGAAAGGTTATGTAACATACTTGGGAAATAGTTGTCCAGACTTTGCTTGAAGATCTCCAAGGAGGGAGAACCTGTCACCTTCCTACCTAGCCTAAATTGGTCTCTTTGCAACTTCTACACCCTGCTCCTGGTGCTGCCTTCTAGGGCCAAACAAAATGATCTTAAACACAGGTGTATTTGAAGCCATCCTTCCCAATCTCTGCTTCTCACCTACCTTTTCTAGGCGCTCTCTCTCTCTCTCTCTCTCTCTCTCTCTCTCTCTCTCTCTCTCTCTGTCTCTCTCTGTCTCTCTCTGTCTCTCTCTGTCTCTCTCTGTCTCTTTCTGTCTCTGTCTCTCTCTGTCTCTGTCTCTCTCTCTCTCCACGCATGTATATGAGAATATGTGTATATATGTTTATACACACACGTATATGTATATGTGTGTGTATATCTAATCTCATCACCTGATCTTCTTCTGACAAAGCCTTAAGGACCATCCTGGCTTAAGGACCTCCTCTGGACTTGTCAATGTCCTTCTTAACTGTGGTGCCCAGAACTGAATACAGTACTCCAGATGAGGTCTTCTGAGGACAATGTACAGTACTGGGGGCGTATCACCTCTCTGTGCCTTGCAGCTAGTCTTCTCTTAATGCCGGCCAATATTGAGTTAGTGATCTTGGAGACTAGTGTTCTCGGAGACCGTGTCACACTGCTAATGCATATTGAGCTCTCTGTTCCTCAGAATCCTCTAGGTCTTTTTCAGAATTGCTGTGTAACCATGTCTCCCTTGCCTTATGTTCATGAAATTGATTTTTCTTTTGTACCGAAGCTCAAGACCTACATTCATTCCTGCTGAATTTCATTTTATTAGTTTCAGCCCACTACCAGCCTATCCAGACGGTTTTGGATCCTGACTCCGTCGTTGATTGAGCTCGCTATACCTCCCAGCTCTGTCATCTGCAGGTTGGACATATACGCTGTCCATGCCTTTATCCAAAAACTTCACCACACATGGCTCAGCACAGATCCCTGAGGTACTGAAAAGGGGCCATCCTGCCATGCTGACATTGAGCCATTAAGAACTACACTTTGAGTCCATCCTTCCAATTAATTCTGAATTCAACTATATTATTGGCAAATCCACATTCTCCTCAAGAATAGGAAAACATGCTTTGCTCAGACCCATTTAAACTATATCCATAGCATTCCCCTCGTTTGTTATTTAGTAATCCTGTCAAAAAAGGAAATGATGTCAGTCTGGCATGACCTGTTCTTGATGTAGCTGTCACGCCATTTCCCTTCCTAGAGCTTGTCCAGCCATTTCTTTAATGGTCCATTTTAGAATTGAAGCCAAGTTTACTGGTTCTGTAGTTTGGAGACAGTTTTCTTCCATTAAAAAACCCAACAACTGGGAGATATGTATTTGGCCATCTTCAGTCTTGTGATATCTCTCTCATTTTCATGTTTTTTTTCGGAAATCTCTTGGTATGGCTCAGAAGTCAGATCTGTCGGTTCTTGCCCTGTCTGAGAATGTAGGTCATCTGGGTTGGGTGTTTCCCTCGATAGACTGTAAACTCCTTAAGGGTGTATATGGTTTCATTTTATATCTTTTTAAATGCCCAGTGGCTACCCCCCCACCCCTGCAAGTCAGCACTTCATAAATGCTTTTTGAATGAATGGATGCTTCAATGAACACTGCTTTTCAAAATAACACATATTTTAGCCTTCAGATGACATGAGACACCAGCTCCTGTGATTTCTGAGTCCTTGGACTTCCTATTCAGTGTTTCCTTCCCTCCCTTATTGTGTGTACAGCACTAAATCCACATGACCTGGCCTTATGTTGTTTTCCATGCTGGGAATGTCCTCCCTCTGCTCTTTGCCAAACTAAACCTAACCCATTCTTCAAGGCTTAGGTCAGTTCTTGACTCCTAACTGATGTCTTCCCTGACTGCTTCAGTTCACACTATGCTTTACCTTTGTGAACTCTTGTAAAATTTATAGTTGGTGCCTCATGGTTCAAATTTAATAATGCTTATATAGGAAGCATCAAATAGAGCGGCTTGAGTGCTTTCAGGAGACCAGCATCATGCCTGGTGCAGCAGCTTGGTAGCAAGAGTATTAGATTTGGAGTGAAGGGACCTGGGTCTGCATCTTGCTTTGTAACTCCCTGTGTGACCTTGGGCAAATCACACATCTCCCGGGGCCTCAGTTTTCTCATCTGTCAAATGGAGGGTGTTGGAGGAGAGAATCCCTAATATCCCTTTCTAGCTCTAAACCTCCAAAGCCATCACCTGAACCGAGTCTATTTTCTTCAGTTGTTGAGGCATTACTCTTAGTCCTGCTACGTACACATGTACCTGTTTGTTGGGGGACGGAATACCATGCCTCCTCACAGAGAGTTACTTTTTTGACTGATTGATTGACTTTACAGAATGAAGGCTTTTGCTCAGGAGTTACTCGGTTCCCTCTCCCTGTGGGGCTTTGAGAGGATGCTAGGTGACCCTTGGGACTTTTGTGGAGAGGATTCTTGTGCAGGTAGAGGCTGGACTTGATGGCCTCAGAGTTCTCTTCCAGCTTTGAGATTCTGTTGGAAAATAAATCTAAAAGCTCTAGGGAGAGATGAGCAGGGTTGTTTTTTCCTTTGGTTAGCGACTGTGAGTCCCTACTAATATTTACTTTGGGCTTTAAGTGTATACTTGTGGTTAACCCCAGAGTTCCTCCTGTCAGTGTCCCTCTGTGGGTGGTTTTGTTTCCTCCCCACCCCCCTTCATCTCTCTCTCTCTCTCTCTCTCCTTCTCTCTCCTCCCCCTTTCTCTCTCCCCCCCTCTTCCCCCTCCTCTCTCTCACACCCCCCCCCCCCCCCCCCCAGTTATTTGGGAGGCCACTTTGTTTGCCAGGTTACCCATTCTATTCAGTGGCAACATACTAAAATAATAGGATTTATTGATCGATTGGCTTAGCATCACTAATGGATTCGTGGTAGCTTGGGATTCTCTTATGCCCATGACTTTTCACCCTGACATTACCCAACTCTTCCCCCCTCATAAAGAGGGACAGGAACCAGAACCCTTCTCATTCTCCAGAGATTTGTCAGTTGGACTTTCTCAGCATCCATGCCAAGAGACTCCAAAGGTGAATGCTGGCCATGGGAAAGGCTTAACCTTAGAGACTTGAAGCAGTTTTCATTGGGGAGCTTGTGTTTTGCTCACTGTCAGTGAGCATTCCAAGTATTGAGTAGGGGCCCATACTGAAGAATGAGTGTGACCAGAGGGTGTTTATTGTTGTTATTACGTACAACTTCTACTAAAAAATGATTCATCTGTTATATTTGCACATATGTATATAATGGGGTAAAAAGTGACAACTGCTGTTTTTTACTGAGTGTGTTCTGAGAGAGCCTAAAGAACTGTGAAACCTTGGCATTGTGTATTCAAAATGGAGAACAGCTTTAACCTATTTAGGAATTAAAGTGAAATCTGATGTGAATATGTAAGAGTGTGTGTGTGTGTGTGTGTGTGTGTGTGTGTGTGATATCTCAGCCAAAATCCCATCTTCTCCTGGAAGCCTTTCCTGATTTTTCTTAATTCTTGTGCCTTTCCTTTGATGATTATTTCCTATTTATCCCATATAAATCTTTTTTGTCCATATTTGTCTGCTCCTTGTCTCCTTCAGAGAGTGAGCTCCTCATGGGGCAGGGACTCTCTTTTACCCTTCTTTGTGTCCCCATCACTTAGCATAGTGCTTGGTACTTAATAGGTGCTTAGCTTTGTGTTTATACAGCACCTAATATTTGCTAGACACTGTGCTGTTTTAAAGATTTTATTTAATTCTCACAACCCTGAGAGGTTGGTGCTATTATCACTCCAATTTTGCAGCTGAGGAAAATGAGGCACACGGGTTGAGTGATTTGCTGCAGGTTCCCCACCTCTGGCCTAGGTTCACACAGTTAGTGTGTGTGTGAGGTTGGATTTGAACTCAGGTCTTCCTGCCTCCAGGGACAGGTGCTGTCCGAGCACCTAGCTGCAAAGATGCTGGAGACCCTCCTCAGTTTCGTCAAAACAAGCACATCAGTGAAACTCTGATTATCTTTTGCTCATGCCATGTGACCAGTTCATCTTTAAAAAAAAAATCATTGAGTTCTTTGATGTCATCTGTGACTGGGCCTCCCACAATGATCCTAATTTTCAGTTTTTTGGAGACTTTCAGCCATAAAGCATTTCTTTGAAAATCTTGCCTCTTTTAACCAATCCCACCTCCCTGCCACTCTCCAGCTCCCCGCCATCCTCCACCTCCCCACTATCCTCCACCTCCCCACTACTGACTTAATTCTCAACTCCAGACTATACTCAGCCCAGGTGTAGACTGAACACTTTGCTTTTTGTGCCCCCAAAGAGGCTAACCTTTAATAGGGTGAGGGGTTACTGGTTCAGTGTTTGGCCGTAGGTTCCTCCTAGGGCTAAAGACTGTTCAATTCAGTTGTTTTCGTCTACAATGGGCTGATAATTTTGTTTTGGGTCCCAAGATCATTTGTGGTGAAATCCACCAAGGTGGTTAGTTATTTGCCCACTTTGGAGCTGGATTGCTTCCTTCCCTCCTGAGTATGGCCCTTTCTGTTTGGATAATTGTCACACATCACAGGACAGGATTGTACCATTTTATGTTGGAGGATTTTTGATTTGCTTCCAAGGGACTTGGACTGCTGTTTCTTTGGCGTGAGTCTTGATCTGAAGATTTAAAGGTCTTAGAGTCTGTACCATGTGATGAACTGCAGTGTTGAGGAATGTCGGGGACAGGTTTGGATGTGTAGAAATGAGCAGCGGGTCGGGATGAGCTGGTTGACTAGGTCTCTACATGCAAAAGAATGATCATCTGTAGTCTGGAATTCCTGAATTTGGCAATCACTCTTTGCAAAGAGCTCAAGTATTCAGATTTTTTTGAACGATGGTACTGTTTACATATATATGATTTGTCGCTTTGTTTCTCTAATTGAGCTTAACTTCGTAGGTGAGGTGGGATTGTTTTGTGACTAGCAGGCTCCATTATGCTTTGAGAAGCTGCAGTGAGGAGCTCTAGGCAAGAGATGGTCTGGCCTTTTGGTCTTATGGTTTCCTACTGAAGGGATTGACCCTTAAGATTGTTTTATGTATGGGTTAAATACCATGGCTGATTTGAGCTTATATGTAGTTTACAAAAATGTGTAGGCTACAGATCATCCTTTTTTTTTTTTATAATCAGTGGAGGAAATTGAGACCCAGAGAGGCTCTGTGATTTACCCAACATTACACAGCTAATAAATGGCAGAGCCAAGGTTTGAAACCAAATCTTCTAATTCCACACTGGTAACAAATTCAAAATCTGAACTCCGAACTGTTTAGTAGGAGGAAGATTTGGTTGTCTGGATTGAAGTGAAGTGTAAGAGTGAGGAGGAAGGGGAAGGCAGTTAATTGGGAGAAATAGGAAGAAACCATTTAAAACAATTGTACCCATCACCATGATGCTATCAAATTGGTGTGGAATCTGCCGGAATACTCGTAATGTTCCTTTTAGTGTGAATTTGTGAAAATAGTGAGGGAATTCAGGTTGGTAGGAGCTGGCTTATCGGAGTCTACTACCTCCATGCCTTTCTTGCTGTGTGACCTTGGGCAAATCAGCTCACCTCACTTAGCCTTTCTGATCTGTAAGATGGGCATACTCGTACCCTGGGATAACCATATCATATTCTTCAGGGTCATTGTCAGCACCATAGGACCATAGGTTTAGATCTGGAAGGGACCAGGTTGAGCCGACCAAGTCTGCGCCCCTCATTTTCAGAGGAGGTAACCGAGGCCAGACTTTCCCAAGGTCACATAGCTAGTACTGTGTTTAAAGTAGAATCCAAACTCAGATCTTCCTGACTCCAATCGCAGGCTCTTTCCACTACAACACTCTCCCTTTCTAGGCTTATAGACCTGGGAGAAACCCTAGTGACTCCTAAGGTAAGATAGGTAGTGATTTTAAACTTTAGAGAGTTGTCTACGTGCCAGTTGTTTTTTCAGCCTTTGCAGGGTCTATAATTGATCTGCCAACAACTATTCATTAAGTAGTTCCTAAGTGACAGGCACTAGGGTTACCGGTACAAAGAATGGAAAGAAGCCCTGCCCTCTGGAAGCTCACATTCTAATGGCGAACATATACAACAGAGATACAATGTATCGCATAAATATAAAATAAACAGATACAAATTACATTCAGGGTAGTTTGGGGAGAGGGCACTAGCAGTTGGGGGAAGGGGATCAGAAAGGCTCTAGGAATCAGATAGTATTTGAACTGCATCAAAGGAAGAGAAGGGACCCTGTGAAATGGAAGGAAGGAGCGAGTGCATTCCAGACATGGGAGATGGTCGTTGTGAAGGAACAGACACAAGACGTGGAGTGTCATCAGTGCTGAGCAGAGAGGGAGAAGACCAATTAGGCTGGATTGTAGAATGTGTGAGTCTAGAAAGAGTGGTTGAGGCCAGGTTGTGTCAGGCTTTAACCTCTAGACATGGTTTATAGTTTCTCCTAAAGGCAATTGGAATACACTGGAGTTGAGTTTCTAGTATCTAGCGTGTTTCCCCCAATGGAATATAAGCTTCTTGAGGGCAAGTACTGTTGTTCTTTTGTTGGCTCTGTATACCCAACAGTGCCTAGTATATAGAGTAGATAGGCTCTTAATAAATGCTTATTTAACTGATTTAAATTGAAAAGGTTATGGGAAACATAATTTTTTTTTGTATGCTCCTGCCTTTCTTGTGTATCATACTCTCAAAAGACGTTTTTGCTCTGTGATGCAAAAGAAACAGAAGTAATTGCCCTGTCCTCAAAGGAGGAACAGACAGAGGAGGCCTGGAAAGTAGATAAACAATGGAACAGCCGATCAGTCAGCAAGTACAGATGAATGTATAGCTACATTCTACCCTGAGGAGATGAGTGACTTTGTTGTGTGGGACAAGCTGCAGCCCTCCCGGCACTGATGTGTAAATCACAGAGCCATCAGCCGTGATTAATCTGGATTTCGGTTGGCATCGAGCAATTAAATTCATACTGTTAGTTTTGCTAGTTGGCAGCGCCTCTCACTTGAAGAAATTCACTTGCCTTACTTAGCCATATTTTCTGGGTACCATTTTTGAAGGAGTTACTCTAGTTCTAAAAATGCAAAGGTGTATTTAAAGGGATTTTAAAATCCGTACAATTTTTAGCGGTGCAAGCAAATGTTTGTCTAGGCCTGGAGCAGTTTTCATTGGATTTTTTTTTCCCTATCCTGAGTCTGTAGAGGGAAATAGCAAACTCAGAGGGCCTATATGAGAGAAAAAAATCTCAGAAGTCCAGGAGATTCTCAGATGAGAGAGGACTATTTTAATTTAGATGGATTACTTTTCTAATTAATTAGCATTTTATCAGTCTCTAGCTCTGAATTTTAGAATATCATAATATTTTGCAATGCTTTTCTTAATATATTTAATGATCCTGTTTCATATTAGGGTTTTTAAATTGTGGACTTGTTTTCTAAATATTTTGATGATTATATTTCAATATAATTGGTTTGCTTTATCATCCTATGTATTTTATCATATTCATTTACACACCTTCTTCTTAGGAGTTCATAGGTGTCATCAGATTGCAGAAAAGGATCTATGCCATTAAAAAAAAAAGATTAAGAATCCCTACCTGCTGTTGATTCCAAATTGCCAAATTCATTGTCCTTTTCCTAATTCTCATTTTCCTTGACATCTATCATTGTCTCTCTTCCTACTTAATCCTCTTTCTTCCCTTTGCTTCTGGTGCTTTCTGTAACTCATTTAATCACCCCTCTGCTTCCCTGGACCTTCTCCTCATTTCTTAATGTGGGCATATTCCCCAAGGTTCTGTCCTGGGCCTTCCTTTCTCTCCTGCCCTCTCTCACTGGACATTCTCATTCATTTTTACAACTTAGCCAATACCTCCATGTAGATGACTTCCAATCCATGCCTCTGATCCTGACTACTTTTGGGGGGGTGGATCCAGACATGTGTCTTTACCTTTCTGAAAGGCATTTCCACCTGGATGTTCCACCAACATTTTTAAATGCAATTTATCTAAAAGTGAACTTGAGAGGCACCATGTTGCGGTGGAAAGGGTATTGAATTTGGAATTGGGAGGGACCTGGGTGTTCTAACTTTGCCTCTGACCCTTATCTGTGTGACCACATGTAATTCAATTCAGTTTGACAAGCATTTATTAAGTTTCTACCACCTGCCGTGCTAAACACTGGGCATATAGAGACATAAATGAAAAGGGGGCACATGGGCACAGATAAATATAGGATATGCCCAAAGCAGACGTAAAGTCCTTTTGGGAAAGGGCAGTACTGATGATTGCTAAGATCAAGAAAGGCCTCTCAAAGAGGCCACACATAAGATGAGCCTTTGATGGACCTAGTGATTATAAGAAGCTGAGATGAGGAGGGAGGGCATACAAAGCATAGGGATAGTCTGTGCAAAGACATGAAGACAGGAGATTGAGTGTTGTGTACAGGGAACGTCGTATCGGTCAGTTTGTGCATGAGTTGGAAATGGAAAATCAGCTTGGAGCCAGATTGTGAAAATTACTGGAATTCCAGAAAATTCTTAATCTATCTGATGGGCATTAGGGTGCCCTGGAGCAAGCCTCTTGAGCAAGAGGGTGACATGGTCAGACCTGTTTTGTAGAAATCAGATATCATTTGAGCAGCACTGTGGAAGATTATCTCTCTGAGTTTGTTTCCTTTGGGTTTAATCATAACCGTACGACCTACCTTAGCAGGGTTGTGGTAAGGATTCAGTAGGTATGTATAGTGTACAAAAGTGCTGGGATTGGCAGCATCCCTCAGATACGTGGTCCTGCTTCCACATAGCCATCATCAAGGGAAGCACCTTCTGTCGAAAAAGGGCCAGTCTTTCCCACCAAAAATTGCCTCACATGGGATGGGTTGGTGAGCCAGCCTGTCTGAAACATCAAACAGAGCACCCCCAGGGAGAGAAAGCAGGCAGCTTAGGCTAGGGAAATCAAATCCCCACCACTCTCCTGACCACAGTCTGCCTTTAGATTCAGATGGAGACAGCCAGTAACCTGGAACCCAGGAGCCTTGGGAAGAACCATACTTCCAGTCCAGTGCCCACAGCCCTTCTCCTAGAAAGCAGACCCTGTGGATTGTTGTAGCCTGGCATCTGCTCCCACAGGTACAACAGCTACAGCTGCCGAAGACCTAGAAAAATTCTTGTCACCCAAGTCCCTGATCTGTCTAATATTTACTATCAGAAATCTGGATGATCTTATTGTGGTATCAGTGGAAATGATATTAAAGAAGAGGCATTCTTACTTGCTTTGTTGCTGAGCCCTAACCCTGGGATCTTTCCATCTGACTTGAGCTGAAACTTCCCATCTGTGTTATCTTCCCAGTTAAGATGTGAGCTCCTTGACAGGGCTGGGGCTGTCCTTCTGTTTGTATCTGTGTTGCTTAGCACATGACAAGCACTCAATAAATGCTTTATTACTTTTTTTATTTTGTAAAATCTTAATGTGTCATATACCCATCTCCAGTTGTCCTGACCTGCGTCTTGCCACTGGACTCAGATGACTCTGGAGGAGCGAATGAGGCTGATGACTTTGCATAGCCCTGCCTCAGTTAAATCCAATTCACTTGCAAGTTAATACCTCACCCTTCTGACATCCTTGGTCTTCTCTGAGAAGGAAGGATGAGCGACAATAACAATTATCAATAACCTTTATTGTCTCCAGTCTCTTGCACAGTGCTAATTACGTTGTTAAGCATTTATGAATAGTGTATTGAATTTTAATCCCAAATATACCCTGTTTGAGTAGGCGGTGTATATTCCATGATAGTGCTTGTCTTCTCCTTGCTAACTGGATCAGTAGCACTATACCTGGTCTTTGTTACTCAGTTCTGGGGCCCAAGCACCACGTCATTAGGGCTAGGTGAAGCCATGTTTTCAGAATCCCAAAAGGCACACAGAGAAGCTAGAGAGATGTGCCTCTTTTTCTTATTCGTGACACGCAGCCTCAGGAATTTTGGTCCCTTGAAAGGTATCTTCTCAAAAGCCTGTCTCCTCCGCAAAAGCTTTCTTTGTTTCAAGGATGGAAATCAATATCAACACGTTTGCCCTTTTTACCTCACTGAAGCATCTTCAGGTGGTTGACATCTGAATAATCTCTATCTTCCAGTACTATGTCTGTTCACATTATATATTCAGTAATTCCACTGAAGCAATTATTGAGCTTTATGCAGTGCTCCATTAGACATTGGCAATAGAATCAGATGGATCCATGATCTCATCACTTCAGATATTCTGTCAAACAGGGTTAGTTACAACACATCCATGCTCCAGGGAGCCAGTGACAAAAATGAAGCGATAGCTCCCCCGGACTTAGGTCCCGCTTCATGTTAGATGGTGCTGGCGCTGATGTTGAGAGGATACATAGCACGGTTTTCTAGGAGTGGAGATGGGCTTCCATGATTAATGGTCTGTGTAATCATGAAGACAACTCTAAATCATGATGAAAATTAGCACTTTCAGTTCTTGGAGCGGGGCCCTACTGGTCCAAATTGCCAGGTTAGATTAAATCATGGTGGTAGACATTGTTTGAAAAAAGTACAATAGCTTTGTGAGTTGCCTTGAATATCTTCCTATGTAAAGATTTGCACAGCTAAGATCCAGTAAAATATTGGTGGTCGTTATTAGCCTGGCTATAAGATGCTGAAATATGTGGAGAGATAATTCCTATAGTAGATCTCCCAAATTGTCAGAGCAGCCTAAATTCTAGAGAATTCAGTTTGGGGGCAGGGCAGAAGGCAGAGGGTGAAATTAGCCACACTTAAACATCATAGTATAGTAAAGAGTTGGACTTGGAGTCAAGAAAGTCCTGGATTTAAATCCTTCTAGATGTGTGACCTTGGGCAGCACTTAGCCTCTCAGCCTCAGTTTCTTCATCTGTAAAATGTCTCATTCCTGTGCTTCTTATTTCATAGAGTCATTGTGAGAGTCAAATGAGGTCATGTCTGTGAAGCTCTGTGCTCACCTTAAAGTGTTACCTAGCGATCGGTTAGTGGTTTTTGTTTGTTATTAACGACAGCATGGCACATCTCATGAGATAGCATATCCTCAGAGAATATCAGAATTGAAGCTGTTACCAAAGCATATACTGTTGGTCTTAAGTAAATCTTTGAGATGAATACAGTTATAGGAATTTTAGTCATACCAGTTTTAGATTTATCTTTCATGGAGAGAAGCTTATCTGAAGAGAGTGGGGAGGTGTAACTTATAATTATTGCCCTTGTCATTAAGATTCTATATTTTTAAGAGAGCTTTTACTATCTCACTCTGTTATTCCCTATTAAAAGACAATTTTGGATCTGTATACACTTTGCTGCCCTCATATTAGAGAAATTGTATCAGAGAGGTTGAGAAACTTATTTTGAGTCACTGAGAGTCTGGAGCAGAGGTGTCAGAACTCACCAGTACAGCTGAACTGGATTAAAATGTAATTGGCAAATATTTAACAAAATAAATAAAAATGTAGCACAATTTAGATGATGTTAATTTGGTTTCTCATTTGGTCTAAATTGGTGTCAAACTTATAGAAACAGGGCCCACTAAACTATTATACATAACAATCCCCTTGGGCCACATATTGATTTAAAAAACTACATATTAATATTATCTGTGTTTTATTATGTCTTCTACATATTAATATTATCTATGTTTTATCGTGTCTTTATTTTGTCAAATATTTCCAGATTACATTTTGGTTTGGGCAGCATGTGCAATGAACAGATTAACATTCCCTCAGGGCCTTTTTTTCAGCAGTATATATTGGGGTGGCTGGCATTTATGAGATGGTCCAGCAAGCAGTTGTCCAGAGCTAGGCTAGGCCTTAACATATTTCAGGCCACAGAGGAGGAAGAAGTGGGTTCAGCCCTGATCTATAGTGCAGAGGTCAGCAAGTGATGGCCCGTGGGCCAAATCTGGCCCGTTGCCTCTTTTTATACGGCCAGTGAACTGTGAATGGTGTTCTCTTCCTCACTCCAAGCCCAAGCCACCAGCTGCCTACATAAAAAGCAAATGAACACAGAATTGTAAAATACAAATAAAGTTGCAAAACCGTTTTCTTCCTCTTGTACAGAGAGAATGTTGGATTTAAATATAGTTTATAGGTCTCACCCTGTGAAGCTTCCTTAGTTGCTCATGTTCTCAGAACTGTCAGCTTCCTATGTAGTTTTAACTATGGATGTCGCATATTGATTAGGCCTCCTTGGAGGAAAGAGCAAATTCAAAAGGGCGAGAGAAGAGATAGATAGAAGATATAAAAATTTGGTCAAGGTGGTTATCAGATTAGTGTAATAACTATGAATTTTTGCATGTGGAGCCAGTGGCATGAAAGGTACCATTAGGGGTATGTGTGGGTGTGTGGGTATGTAGGCTGCAGTCCCTTTGGGGGAGGTAGAGACAAGGGTATACCACAGCATTACTTTTTGGGAGGTTACCTGTCTGCCAGGTGCCCCTCCCATCTCCAACTAAGCCATTTGTCAACATCCTACTTTAGCTATTAATTTTGATCTTTGGGTGCTGAGGTCAGTGGATCCCTCACACTTGACATCTAAAGAATCTGATTGCAGGGGAATGGGCTAGAGTTAGTAACCCTTAAAATAAACAAATGCTTTTGGGTAGGGGGATGGCTGAAAGAGGGCTTAAGCTAATTTGTTTCCTTCCCTCCCCCCTCAAAAAACCACCTTAAAATATCATGTTACAATCGCAAAGGACCTTAGGGATCATCTTGTCCAACTCTTTAATTTTATAGCCTCAGTGGCCCTCTAATTACTCTCTTTAGAATTAATGAACGTTAAATGAGAATAAAGACAGTGATGAGAGGAATAATAGAAGGTATTATGAGGGGAAAGAACTTGGATTGAAAGGCAAAGGTGGGGAACAGTTGCGATGTTTAAAATTCGGTTTTTTTCTTGATTTTTAAAAAAGTCACCCTGAGGGTAGTAGAATGCTTGGCTCGGGGTCAGGAAGACTTGGGGTTCAAATCCTGCATTGGACATTTACTAGATCATGACTGAGCAGTTCACTTCACTTGTCAGTGCTTTGGTTTCCTTATCTGTAAAACAAAGAGTTTTGACCTAATATTAATAATACCTAATAATACCTAATAATACCTAATTTGACCTAAGATTCTTTGTGACTCTCAGTCTATGATTCTGTAATCCCCCTTTCCAATTTCATGCAATCAAAATTAGCTGTTTTACCTTTTGTAATTTAATTTGTAGATTGTAAATTTTCCTTTTGTGATCGCTTCATGTCAGCAATTCTCTTCCAGCTATAACTATGGAAGGTACCTGATGTGGTTTTCTTCTAATTATTTTTTTTTCTTTTATGGCCTGACCTTCAGGTTTCATGTTGAGTATCTCTTGAGCTTATTGTGCTACATGGTAGAAGATGTTGGTCTGAATCTAATTTCTGCCAGTCAGTCACGTCAGTAAGCATTTTCATAAGCACCTACTATGTGCCAAGCTCTGAGGGTACACAGGAAGGCAAAAGACTGTCCTTGCTCTCAAGGAGTTCCCGATCTTCTTTCCAGTTTTCTTTGCAGAACTTGTTCTTCCCCCAATAAACTTGTAGTGTCAGGTTGATCAAATACTGGGTTATTGAGGTCAGTGCCTTCTGATTCTCCCTTCAGTCTGCTCCAATAACCCACTTTGCTTTTTATATTTTTTTATTATCAAGGACCAAATATCTTTGGTGTTTGCCTCTTTATAGTATAATTTGATGTCTGCAGTTCTGCCCCTTAGTTATATTGTTTAAAGAAGGGGACAGTGCCGTAAAAGTGGGTGGTGTAATGATGGAAAGTTATTATGTTTTCTGGTGTAACATAATGGATGTTTTATGACTTCCCCCTTCATTTTTCATTTGGGTATTTGGGGCAGTCATTGTTTTCAGTTTTAAAAGCCTTCTCAGTCTCATGAAGTATTATCAAAACAAAACAAGACACAAGTTCTGTTGTTTTGAGCTTCCTTGTTCTGTGATGTGAGAGGAGGCGTTAAGCGTTAGCCTCAGCTTAGAGAAGGTGGGAGATGGCAGCCTTTGCTTTAGACTAGCATCTCCTCCTCTGTAAGGGGAGGGCTTTGGGGGCTAGATGGCCCTTCCAGCTGTAGATCCATAGGCCTCTGCTTACAGACTCAGCATCCGAAGTAGCTTTCACTTGTATGTCTCAGCAGAAAAAATTCAATAGCTACTTCATGGTGCTCCTATGGGAGTAAGGGAAAGGAGGGAATAAGCATTTATTTGGCACCTTCTGTGTGCCAGGTACTGTGCTAAGGAAGCACGTTACAAATATTTTCTCATTTGATCCTCACAACAGCTCTGAGGTAGGTGCTGTTATTATCATTTTATATTTGAGAAAACTGAGGCAAACAGAGGTTAAGCGACTTTCCTGGAGTCACATGATTGCGATGTGTCAGAGACCAGATTTGAACTTGGGTCTTGTGCCAGCTAGCTGCCATGATTGCTCTTCCAAGCTTAGTAGACCTTTAGGCTTTTGTTGTCGTCGTTCAGTAGCATCCATCTCTTTGAGACCCCATCTGGGATGTTTTTGGAAAAGATACTGGAATGGTTTGCCATTTCCTTCTCCATCTGATTTTACAGATGAGGCAAACAGGGTAAAGCGGCTTGCTCAGGGTCATAGAGCTAGTTAGTGTCTGAGTCTGGATTTGAACTCAGTGAGATGAGTCTTCCTGACTCCAGGCTCAGCGCTCTATCTGCTTCCCACCTAGCTGTCCCTGACTGGTGGGCTACCATTCCTGAAAACTCCAGGCTGCTTAACATTGATTAAAGAGTTGTGAAGTAAAGCCCTCTGGTTGGCTGACTCGGAGCTTTCTGCCTGTGTGTGTGTGTGTGTTGTGTACACACTGCAACTCAAACTCTTCCTTGGTTTTCATGAAAAAGAAAACTGACAGTCATGGGATTGAATGAAACATGTAATAAAATCTCACCTTGGCATCTCTTCACCCCTGACCTTCATGCCTGATTTTAAGGGACTGACTCAGGAGGCTGGTGGGTGATTATTTCCCATTCTTTGTAAAGCAGATAGATTGTTTTCTTAAGCACACTTTCAGGTACATAGCAAATGCTTAATAAATGCATGTGGACCAACTTATTCTTTATGTGAAAGGCTTCATTGGTGCTCCATGTCTCTGGTAGAATAAATTTGCTAAAGACCTGGATTTGAATCGAGTATAAATCATAATTTTTTCTTCTTTTAGATCTATCTTTGGCCCAGAGGAAATTTGCCCATTCACTAAGAGACTTCAAGTTTGAGTTCATTGGTGATGCTGAGACCGACGATGAGCGATGTATAGGTATGTAAGAGCAGTAGGGGAATGGTTAAATTGTGCCTTCATGTTAATTGGTACATATGACTAATTGATGCTTTAATTATGCAATTAAAATTGAGAAGTATAAGGATTATAGGAAAATATAGAAAAAACTGGATTAGATAACTTTGAATGAAAAAATAGGATTGGAAGATGTCAATCTTACAAACTATAAACATGAGAGGAAATATGAATGAGTAATGGATGAAGAATCCTTACGGAAAACAGAACAAAATAGAATTCGGACTGTGTTATGGTATCAGTTTCATTATTTAATTGTGAATAGTTACAAGGTGAGAAGCTAATGTTGCATAGTGTCTAGAGAGTCAGTCATGGAATCAGGAAGACCAAGGTTCCAGTCCTTTCTCTGACCCATAATGGCTTGGTGACCCTTAGCAGATCACTGCCCCCAGCAGCAGTCTTAGACTACTAAGTTTTAGTCTGTATTTTAGTCTGTATTTAGTCTGTACATTTCCATTTGTATTGGTAGGAGGGGTTCTCCTTATTAGGAGTTCCAATAGCAATGAAATCACAAGTCCAAGGCCCAGAAGAAAATTACAAAATAAGTTTAATCGATCACATTGGTGTTCAATTTTGTTTGCGATATTAAGTCCTGACAAACTGTCTTGTTTATTTCCTTTCATAATTGAAACAACCCACTTCTTTTTCCCTTTGTAGATGCTTCGCTCCGAGAGTTTTCAAATTTCCTAAGGAACTTGGAAGAACAGAGAGAAATCATGGTGAGTTAGAGATGTGAGTGATTAGTGATTAGAGATTTGGGTTTCTGGATCAGGAATAGTTTGCTTCATTTTATCATAGGAGAGGCAGCGAACCTATGTAGTGGGGGAAAAAGAAGAGAGATCTAGGTTCTAGTTTCGGGGACTTGCCAGGAATGACGTGCTGTGTCACTTTGGTCTGGTCACTTACCCTCTCTGAGGTTCCGTGGTCTCATCTGTAAAACAGGAGGGGTCTGAAGGAATGTTTTGTGAGGTTCGTCTGTGTCTCGTCAGTGATAGTGAGAGCTGCTGCTGAGACATGACACTGAAGAGGTGAGATTTTTTTCCCGCCTCTCCTTTCTTCTTCCTGTTGCTTGAGGAGCTGGAAGTTCTTATCCTGTTCTAATAGAATAGCCTTAACTCACATTTATGTAGCAATTCAAGGTTGATAAAGTGGCTTATTATTAGAAGTAATTGTGAAGGGAGGTGTGTGTGCGCGTGCGTGCATGTGCACATGAGATGCCCTTGCAAAATCTATAGGTGGCAGTGATGCTGTAACAGACAGTTCTGTTCTTTAGCATTGAGGCAGATGAAAAATGAGGGATATGTGTGGTAGAAGACTGGTAGGAACAAAAAAGACCTCTTTGGAGGGTGGGGTGGGGGATGGACAGGTGGCCCAGTGGATAGAATGCTGGTCCTGGAGTCAGGAAGACCTGAGTTCAAATTTGACTGTGGACACTTACTAGTTGTGTGACCCTGGACAAGTCACTTAACTCTGTTTGCCTCAGTTTCTTCATCTGCAAAATGAGCTGCAGAAGGAAATGGAAAACCACTCCACTATTTTTGCCAAGAAAACCCCAAACGGGGTCACAAAGACTGAACAGCAACAACAGAAAGGAACACTGGATTTGGAGTCATAGGGCCTGGATTCAAATCCTGGCTCTACCATTCACTACCTGTTTGACCTTGGGCAAGTTGTTCCACATTTCTGAGCTAATTTCCCTATGTGTAAGGGTCCTTTCACCCTAACTCTATGACCTTAGGATCCTGAGTTTCCAAAGGGAATAGGAGGCACATATCCTTGGTGAGTCCTTATGTATTTGGCTCTGTTACAAGATTATTTTACCTTTCTTTAATCAGTCGTCAAGCATCTACTATCTTCCAGACACTCTGTATGTGTCAGGGATGCTAAAGACAAAAATGAGGGTCCCTGCCCTCAAGGATCTCAGATTCTGTTGGGAGAAACAACGTGTGCACATGCAGCTATAGGGATCTGGATTGGACCTGTGGATTTCCTTGGCATAGGAAATTCTCGGTGAGGAAACTTTCTACCAATGTAGGTTGGCACCTCAGCCATTTATGGTTTTAGCGAGCTGCTTAAGGCATTTAGAGATTAAATAGGAGACATGCCCAGGGTCACGCAGACAGTGTGTGTCAGATATGGGATTTGAATGCCAGTCTTCCACGCTTCAGGACAAGCTTGGTAGCCAGTATCCCATACGGCCTCTCAAAATATATTCAGGATAATTTTGGGGGGAAGGGAAGGCAATTACAAGGAAGGATCGGAAAAGGCTTCGTATAGAAGGTGTTTGAGTTGAGCTTTTAAGGAAATAAAGGATTCTGAGAGGTGAAGACGATGAGGAAGGGCATTTTAGGCCAGAGGGGCAGTTTGGCCAAAGGCCTGGAGGCTGGAGAGGGAGCATCAGTGGTGAAGAACAGCAGGATGGCCAGTTTGGCTGGACTGAAGAATGAATGAAGGGGAGTAATACCTAAGTTAGAAAAGATCATTTGGTGCTAGATTGTGAAGGGCTTTACATTTCAAACAGGTTCTTTTCTTTTAAAATCCTATATAGAGTCGCTGGAGTTTATTGATTTGAGGAGTGGAGTGGTTAGACTTGTATTTTAGGAAAATAATGTTGGCAACCATGTGGAGGATAAATTGGAATGGGGAGAGACTTAAGGCAAGGGAACCAATTAGGAGGACTCTCTGGTGAGAGATAGTAGCCTGAAGTAGGGTGTGGTTGTGGAGAGAGTAGAGGAGACCAGTATACCATTACTGCTTTTTGGGTTAGTGAAAGCATATGATTAGGAACCAGAATGAAGTGTAAAATTCCCATTGGTGCATGTGTATTTTATTAGTTAATGTGTACCTTTTTAGTTAATCTCCAGTTCCTTTCTTAGAAACTTGGACACACAAAAACAGTTTGTCTGTCAGACTGCAAAATCACAGGGCTCTTTGGCTGGGAAGAAATACTGTTCTACAGTTGTCTTCCTTGGCTTTGCTCTTCTTTTAATTTTATGTTTCTTGAGGTGAATGCACCAGGTCAAGAAATGAGAATGGGAAGGATGAGCCTGCAGGGTTACTTCTGGTCTATCTGATACGGCCAGGTGGATGGAGTTAGCTTACGTACCTATTTACATCTTGGCTACAAAGGTTGCTGGCCTGGTTTGATGACTTCGAGACATCTGGGTGAGAAGTTCAGGGATTTAGTTGCAGAAGTGGTGTGATCCATCAGAAGATGGTGCCTACAGATTGTCGTGAGCTTCTAGAGAGGAATGCACGGCCTGCGTGGGGCTCATAGAGTCCAAAGGGACTTTAACAAAGTTTATCTAGGCCAGCTTATACCCAGAGCATCCATCCCAGACAAGTCAACATCAGTTCACATACAATGGGGGGTGGGGGTGAAGGTCCTACCCCGTTGGAGGGGGGAGGGGAAATCAGGAAAGACTTCACATAGAAGGTGACCCTTGAACTGAGTTTTCATAGGGATTCTATTTGGTGGAGGTGAGTAGGGAGGGCATTTTAGGAATGGCGGGGAAAACTTGTGCAAAAACATGGAGGTGGGAGATTTGTGACAGGGTCACAAGGCTGGTAAGTGTCTAAGGCCAAATTTGAACTCAGGTCTTGCTCACTCCAGATCCAGCTGTCCGTTCACCGTACTACCCGTGCTTTTAAGAAGTCTGCAGCAAAAGGTGCCAAGGAGGGTTTAGACAGGGAGGAGGAAGATGAGAGAATTATAGCATGAAGGTCAAGGTAGAAGAGGGTCCAGAAGAAGGGGATGGTGGGTTCAGAGGCTGCACATGTCAAAGAGGATAAAGATGGAGAAAAGGCAGTTCTTTGATGATTCTTTGCCTCATTATCAACAAAGACTGTTGTCTTAAGAAGGTTGCTTCCTCCCCACCTCGCAGCCACCATAATAACATTCAGGTCCCAGACCAAGCTTCTTTCTGTGTCTTGATACCTTCACCCTAGGTTTTCATTGTTTCTGTAAATCATCAGCATTTGATTCAGGCTGATTGGACCATGTGCTCCCCACAGTTTTCAGTTTTTACAGGAGGGTGCAGCACCAAGGAGTATACAAAACACCAGATAACGTAAATGTCAATCAATAAGCATTGATGAAGCGTCTGTGCTTGGTTCTTGGGATAAAAGTACAAGGAATGGGAAACAACCTTTGCTCTCTAGGAGCTCACCTTCTCTCAGTGGATACGACATGGACATATATAACTACGTGCGTAAGAAATAGAAAATAAATGCAAGGTGGAGCAAAGAAATGCCCATTAAATAAAAGTCCCAAATCTCCCATCTCCATGTCTTTGCCAGATTGTATCAAAGGGAAGTAGTGAGTGAGGTTAGTCATACAAGAGGACATACTGTACTCTCGAACTTGGGCAATGGTCCAGGAATTTAAGGACTTCCAAAATAGTGCTCTGGTGAATCAGATGCTATTTTAAAAGGACTTCATTGGGTATTCCTCTATCCCCTTTCATAAGGCTGTTTTTTTTCCTGCTGAAAAGATTGTTCGTTTTTGATCAGCTATTTCTGGGATATGGCAAATAGTGATGCTTGCCTGGGAACCAGGGAGCTGGAAATTCCTAGGGATTTATTGGGGTGGGGGGAGAGAGGAGGCAGAAAACAGGAAAAAAAAAAGTGTCGGGAGAGAGAAGTGCTCATGTACTTCTGCACACACTGTGCTTCCCTCCTTTTTTACCCTCTTTCCTCACCTCCCCCAACTCCCTCCATAACCAGAATATAGAAGTTGCAACCTGAGGACCGGACACTGTCTGCCCCTTTTCTCAGACAAGGTTCAGGCTTCATAAGATCGATCCTTTGGAGAATGTATTTCCTCGCTTTTCCAGAAATTATTTCCCTCCTCCAAACCCTCCTGCCCAATATCAAGGCTACCCTTGGCCTTCAATTAATGTAATTAAATGATTAATATCTGCCAGTATTAGAAGTTCCAGGGAAGCCACTGTATGCAGCCCCTTGGCATTTTTACTGGCTGCCTTCCTGAATCTAGAATTCTCTTTTCTTATCTCTGCCTCCTTGTATCTGTGGCTTTGTTCAAGTCCCAGGTAAAATCTCACTTTCTATAAAAAAGTCTTCCTGATTCCCCTTAATGTTAATTAATGCCTTCCTTCTGTTAATTATCTCCAATTTAGGCTATTTTGAGAGGCTTTCTTTTTAGGCTGTTTTTCTGTATCTTGTTTATACATAGTTGTGGACAGGTTGTCCCCACTATTAAACTAGGAGCTTCTTGAAAAGAAGGGCCTTTCTTTTTATCCCCAGCACACAATATAGTGAGTGTCACACAGTAGATGTTTAATAAATGCTTACTTAATGACCCTAGGTGGTTAAGCAAATGTTGCTTAGATACTTGCTGTAAGACATGGGGCTAGATATAGGGATGCAGATGTTAAAAACAATCCCCCTCCAAAAAAGAACTAGGCCTTTACAGGTTCCCCTAGCTGCTAATGCCTCTCTCCCTCCAAGATTAGCTTCTGTTTTCCGTATGTGTCTTGTATATTCCTGTTAATGTGTATAATGTATCCTCCTATTAGAATGTAAGCCCCTTGAGGGCAGGGATTACCTCCTTGGCTCTCCAGAACAATATAATAATAGCAGTAGCATTTATATAGATAATACTTACTATGGGCTGTATACATTTATATTACATATTCATATAATATACATCATATTTACATATTTGCACCTATTTTATATATGATATAAAACATAAATAATAAAATAAATATATAATTTATGTGTTTACATATATTCTCTCATTTGTGAGATATTATTATAATAAAATATATGATATAATACATAATACAATATTATTATTAAAGTTTTACAGGTGAGGAAATTAAAGCTAAGAGAAATTAACTGACTTGCCCAGGGGTCACATAGTAAGTAGTATGTGAGAGGCAACATTCAAACATATGTATTCTTGACTTCAAACAAATTCTTGATTGTTCTGGTCGCCATGTGTAATGGTTATGTTAGGGCTAACTTTCTTCATCTTTAAGATATACCCCTTTGAAATTTCCTGTCCCTTTAAATTCAGCAGTGACTCTTGGTTAATTACAAGGTAGAAATTTCTTTAAATCCTCAAAAGGAAGCTGTTCTTTCTAAAGGGGATTGTGTTTGTGGTGTCTTGATTGTTTATTAAATCTACTTGCACAGGGCTTTGTTCATGCCTGTTATTTATTTAATGTCTGTCAAATTAAAGTCTCCAGTTACATTAAAGGATCATACCTGTAGTTTACTTTTCCTACAAGTGTGAATTTCCACGTGGTCCAAAGCATATGCATGAGCCTATGTAGAATAGAATGAAAGCATCACTTTTGGATGGATCCCGTGATTATAGTTTTGCACCTGGAAAGGCCCTTAGAGGGTCATCTAACCCAAACCTTCCGAATACAGAGGAGGTAACAGAAGTCTAGAGATAAAGGACATGACCAAGGTCAGATTATGGTCCACGATTCTGACTTCCAATTCAATGCACTATGTAAGTACCTCCTGCTTCTTCAACGGATGTATTTCTTAATTTTTTCTTCAATTAAGAGACATTTTCTTTCCCTCCGACCTCTCACCCTCAAGAGAAAATAAAATAAAATCAAAACCCTTTATTACAAGGAAAACATCAGGGAGGCTGCTAGCAAATGGGCATCTTAACACACTAAGGTGGATGAATTTGTCCATCCATTCTGGAAAGCAATTCCTAACTACTCCCTCAAAGGTACTAAAACTGTACACAACGTTACCACTACTAGGCTTACCAAAACTAATAAGTTTAGTTTTGTCTGGTAGTTAATTTGTTTTCTTTAGTACTGTGGTAACCAATAGGATTACTAAAGAATATCAAAGGAAGAGAAAAAGGATTTATATGCTTAAAAATAATTATGCCAGTTCTTTTAGTAGTTGCAAAGAACTGGATTTTAAGAGGATAATCATCAATTGGGAAATGGTATATATGAATGTCATGGAATACTATTGTGCCATTAGAAATTATGAAAGGAATAGTTTCAAAGAAATCTGGAAAGCCATGTACAAATTGTGTGTGAAGTAAGCAGAACCAATACGTACAATGACAATTTAAAGACAACAAACTTTTGAAAGAGTTAGGAACACCGATCAATGCAATACCCTGCCATGCTTACCAAGGATCAGTGATGAGACACACTATTCATCTTTTAACAGAGAAGTGATAGACTCAGGATGCAGAATTATATATATGCGTATATGTGTATAGACATGACCAATGAGAGATGTATTTTAATTGACTTTGCATGTTTGTTACAGGGGTGGTGTTGGGGGAAATGAGGTGGAGAGAAAACAAATCTGAAAAATCCTTCAAGTTAGCTTGAATGCAAGACATGTTTTCGCCAGTGTTGTATCTGGGGCCATGTTCCCTCTATAGCCAATAAAAGATTTATGAGCCTTACCCAGGACGCTTCATATCTTAGCCTTTGCACTGGGTGTTTCCCATCGCTGGAATGCTCTCCCTTCTCAGTTCTGCCTTTTGGAATCCGTTGTTTCCTTCAAAACAAATTAGAAAATTAGAGCAGGTTGTTTTGTTTTTTTTTTTTGGAAAAAGCTATGTCGATTTTTTTCAGCAGCTTTCCACATTTTATATTGAGTTATTGATTTAAATGTCCACCCACCATAAATGAAGACTTTTCCTTTCTTGAACTGATGCTTAAATTGTGATAAAATAGTTTTTCTATTAAAGATTTAGATACTGTGTTTTTTGTGGGGGAGGTGACAGGGTGTTTTTGCAACTGTTTAAAAACTGTTTAAAACAATCACCTAAATTTGGAACTATGCCCAAAGGACTGTAAAAATGTGCATACCCTTTGATCCAGCAATACCACTTCTAAGTCTGTATCCCAAAGAGATCATAAAAAAGGGGAAAGGACCCACATGTACAAAAATATTTATAGCAGCTCTTTTTGTGGTGGCCAAGAACTGGAAATCGAGGGCATGCCCATCCATTGGGGAATGGCTGAACAAGTTGTGGTATATGAATGTAATGGAATACTAGTGTTCTATAAGAAGTGATGAGCAGGTGGACTTTAGAAAAATCTGGAAAGATTTATATGAACTGATGCTGAGTAAAATGAGAAGAACGAGGAGAACATTGTACATACTAACAGCAACATTGTATGATGACCAACTTTGATACATTTAGCTCTTTTCAGCAATGCAATGATCTAAGATAGGGCCACACAATTTGTGGCCCACCAAAGGATTTCAGGGGACGGGTAAAAATGTAGGGTTGTCACTGCACACTCGCCTGTTTGTCATGCCATCATAAATCTGTCTCTTGTCTAACCTGTCTGCGGCTGGAGAAATTTAGCCTGTTTTAATTTTGGCCCCTACCTACTGCCAGGTTGTACAGGTCTGATCTAAGACATTCCAAAAGACTCACGATGGAAAATGCTCTTCACATCTAGAGAAAGAACTATGGCATCTCAATGCAGATTGAAGCGTACCATTTTCTCTCATTTTGGTTTTTTTTTTCCTTAATTGTGTTTTTTCCCTTTTGTTCTGATTCTTCTTTCACAATATAACTAATATGGAAATATGTTTAATATGATTGTACATGTATGGCTTATATGAGATTGCATGCTGTCTTGGGGAGGAGAAAGAGCGGAAAAATTTAGAACTCAATCTCAAAAAGTGAATGTTTAAAACTAAAAATAAGTACATAATACATTGGGGAGAAAAAGGGAAAAAAATCACCTGTTTAAAACCCCCTGGAGATCATTGGTTACCATCAACCTTGGAGGGTGCCCAGTAGGTTAGGTTTGCCTCTGACATCCTGCTGGACAGACAGACACCTTATTGCCTGGGGCCTGCCCTCCCATGGCCCATCCAGTTCATGTTGTCACTGGGCTTCCTAGGACCCTTGCCTATTTCTGGCATCCTTTCGGTAACTCATAGGCTTCTCCTTGCCATGTTCCACTTTCCTCCTGGTATTGAAACCTACCTTTCCTGTTTTTCATTCTCTCAAGGCCTATTTCTCTGGGCCTTCCAAGCTAACTAATCTGTTAGATTTATCTGTACCGGTGGGACGAGAAGAGATCTTTCTCCTCTCCTAGCTGACATGCGATATAAGAAAGTGTAGAAGAAATTGAATAGATTATACATTACTTTGCTCCACCCACCCTGAGGTCCAGTCCAGCTGACCTTAGTAATTCTCATAAATACAGCTTCCCTTCCCTCCTCCATAGCTATTCATTGACTGTCCCCCATGCATGAAAATGCATTCCCTCTTCACCTATATCACTGAGAATTTCTGGTTTGTTTCAGGGCCCAATTCTGGTGCAACCATTCACACGAAACCTCTTCTGCTTTTCTAAGTTGCTAGTGCCTTCTCCCCCAAATCATCCTGTATCTCTTTTATGCCTGTATCTACATAGTATCCTAAAAAAGCTTCAGTGCAGTTTTGAGCTGAAAACGGCGCTGAGACTTTTGGGACACACATTTTTCTCCCACCCCTCCCACACTTCCTCCCCCCAAACCGCCTTCTCCTGCTAGACTCCAACCTCCTTGAGGACGCAGGAGCAGTGTTTCCCCCATGCCTGACACGATATCTGGCATGGAATATAAGCTTAATAAATACGTGCCGGCCGATTGATATGAGGTTATAGGAGATGGAAGATTTGAGGATGAGATGGAGAGGGAGGTAGCACAGTGCTGAGGACATAGTGGGTGCTTAATAAATGCCAAGACTGTGGGATCTGGTGCTAGGCTGCCTTGTGTTTATGTCCGTGTTGTCGTTGAGTGGTTTTTCAGTCATGCCGGATTCCTCTTGGCCCCTTTTGGAGTTTTCTTGGCAAAGATACTGGGGTGGTTTGTCGTTTCCTTCTCCAGCTCATTTTACACTTAAAGAAACTGAAGCAGGTGGAGGTTAAGTGATCTTTCTAGAGTAACATAGCTAGAAAATGTCAGAGGCTGGATTTGAATTTGGGTCTTCCTGACTCCAGGCCCATGTTCTATGTCATTTAACTACCTACAGTGATATTTGAGTTACTTTCCCAACTGGGTTATTATGAGGGAATCTCATAAATCTTAAAGTGCCTATGTAAGTATACATTTCACCTATATATTACATGTATGTTTGTGTGTGTGTATATATATATATATATGCGTATATATGGGTATATATACGCATATATATGTGTATATATTTGTGTGCATATGGGGCTAGTGATAGGGACCAGACCTGGTATTTCTTTGGTATAGGAAACTCCCAGATGAGGAAAATCCCTCTACCAGTACAGAGTGGCAATTTCTTCTTCTTTTTTTTTTTTCCTAATTTATGGTCATGGAGAATTGCCAGGAGCATTTAGATGTTAATTGACTTACTCAGAGTTATGAAGCTGGTATATATCCAAGGAGGGACATACACTCTAGTGGGTCATGTAAGAGATGTAATTCAGAGTTGTAAATAATAAAGGGATTTGAGTTACAAAACAAAAGATGAGGTACAGAGGGAAAGGTTGTTAGTCATTGGGGAGAATAGAGGAAGCTTCTTGGAAGAGGTGGCCTTTGAATTGGGCTTTAAAGGATTGGTTAAAATTTAAAAAGTGAAGACTAGGAGGGCATTCCAGACATACATAGGAGGAGAGGGAAGCCCAGAGGGGGCAGCTAGGTGGTGCAGTGGATAGAGCTCCGGCCGTGGAGTCAGAAAGACCTGAGTTCAAATGTGTCCTCAGACATTTATTGGCTGTGTGACCCTGGGCAAGTCTCTTAACCACAATTGCCTCAAAAAGAGAGGAAAAAAGCAATCTATAGCACTAATTTTATGTTTAAGCTGTAGAATTTGACTTGAGCATAGGAATTGAGGGTAGGCTGTGTGGTTCCAGATTGGGGAGGCCTTTGAATAACAAGAGAGGAGTTAGAAATTAATTTGGTAGGTGATAGGAAACCCCTGAGGATATTTAAATGAGAAGGGATCGATTGGGGTGGAGAGACTATTTTGACATCTCAATAAAAGATGTATTGAAAGTGGGCAAGAGTGAAGCATTTATTTATCAGAGCTCATGTGGGCTAAATTCTAATTTTTAAGAGGAACCCAGTTTTCAAAAAACAAGCTTTGTTAGTGTGTGTGTGTCTGTCTGTCGGTCTGTCTGTCTATGTCTATGTCTATGTCTGTGTGCGCCTGTGGGTGGGGTGATGAAGTGGAGATATCTAGAACTGATTAGCAGAACAAAGTATCTGCCTTCTTTCTCTTATTTCTGCACGTAGATACCGTCCAACTAGCTCTTCCTTCATGGAGGGATTTGGAGACATGTATTTTATAGTTAGAAAAGACAACTTTACCTTCTTCTGATGGTTTCTCTTTGGAAGCCAGATTTTTCAGTCAATAATCATTTACTGGGTACCTACTACAGGTGGATATGTAGTAGGGTATAATTTCTATATTTTTCTTTTAATCTAAAATGAAATGTATACTTTAATAGTAATAAATACAATACAATATAATAATGAATATAATTTATATAGGCACTATAAGGTTTGCAAAACACTTGACAAATAACATCCCATTTTTCTCTCATAGTCCTTACATTTGGCCATTCTTACTCTCATTGTACAAAGAAGAAGTTGAGTAGGTACATGTCAAATGTCTTTTCCAGGGATACCTAGCTAATGAGTACGTGGAGTTCAGATTTGGACGTGGGTCCTCCCTGACCCGCAGGCCCAGGGTTTTATCCACCATATCGCCTAGCTGCCTTCCAGTAAGCTGACTTCCCACTCCTGAAATTTTATTTAACTATTTGCTCCTTCTTCTCCCCATGCTCTTGAAGTGTTATTCATTTTTAACAATAGAAATCCAAGTTTGGTAAGGAAGCAGAATGTAATAGAAATTCCTTAAGACATTTTTTTCCCATAGTTAAATTTTAAAACTGAAGACTCAGGTTGATATAATTGAAAGAATACTAGACTGACAGGAGACTGAAAACCTGGGGTGGAATCCTAGCTCCAACAGATACTAGCTTTATAACTATGGGAAAGGCTTGCTCTTTGAGCTTCAAACTCCTTGCCTGTAAAATGAGGGAAATGATACTTATATCATTCGCTTTGTCAAAAGCATAGTGAATAGTGGCCTTAGAATCAGGAAGACCTGGGTTCTAATCCTGCCTTTGGTGCATACTGGCCTTGTGTCGCTGACTTAACCTCCCAGGTTGTCCTCTCAAGACAGGTGCCAACCTGCATAGATAGAGGGGGTTTCCTCATTGGGAGTTCCTTGTGTAGACCAATAAAAACTTAAATCTGTTAAAAACAAAAGTCACCTACTTCAAAGAGTTGTTGTGAAGAAAGTGCTTTGTTAACTCATGTCTCGAGTTAAGACTTCTAAGTAATGATAATAGTAGGTCTGATAATAATAAATAGCTGAGGAGTCATGTATTAAAATCCTTAATGTTTCCAAAGCTTTAAATAAAGGGGTTGGGAATATGATAGAATTTAATCTATAGCCATGGAATTTTTTTCTTCTCTCTCTCCCCCTCCCTCTCTCCCCCCTCTCTCCCCCTCTCCCTCTCTCCCTCTCTGTCTCCCTCTCCCCCCTCCCTGTCTGTCTCTCCCCCCACCTCTGTCTCCCTCTCTCCCTCTGTCTCCCTCTCTCCCTCTGTCTTCCTCTCTCCCTCTGTCTCCCTCACTCCCTCTGTCTCCCTCTCTCCCTCTGTCTCTCTGTCCCCCTCTCCCCCTCTGTCTCCTTCTCCCCCTCCCCTTCTGTCTCTCTCCCTCTGTCTCCCCCCCCATCTCCCTCTCTCCCTCCCTCTGTCTCCCTCTCTCCCTCTGTCTTCCTCTCTCCCTCTGTCTCCCTCACTCCCTCTGTCTCCCTCTCTCCCTCTGTCTCTCTGTCCCCCTCTCCCCCTCTGTCTCCTTCTCCCCCTCCCCTTCTGTCTCTCTCCCTCTGTCTCCCCCCCCCATCTCCCTCTCTCCCTCTGTCTCCCTCTCTCCCTCTGTCTCCCTCACTCCCTCTGTCTCCCTCTCTCCCTCTGTCTCCCTCACTCCCTCTGTCTCCCTCTCTCCCTCTGTCTCTCTGTCTCCCTCTCTCCCTCTGTCTCTCTGTCTCCCTCTCTCCCTCTGTCTCTCTGTCTCCCTCTCTCCCTCTGTCTCTCTGTCTCCCTCTCCCCCTCTGTCTCCTTCTCCCCCTGTCTCCTCCCCCTCCCCCTCTGTCTCTCTCCCTCTGTCTGTCTCCCCCCCATCTCCCTCTCTCCCTCCCTCTGTCTCCCTCTCCCTCCCTCTGTCTCCCTCTCCCCCTCTGTCTCCTCCTCTCCCCCCTCCCCCTCCCTTTCCCTCTCTCCATGTTGTATACTTCACAAACTTTATCTAACATGAATATTTCTGTGTACCAGAAATATAGAAAAAAGGGTTGTATATGCAAATCTTCGTCATGCACAGCTTGCATTTTAAAAGAATGTTATAAATTAAATGGATTAGTTTCAATGCTGTCCTTGTCTTTCTCCATAGAACCTTCTATTCTCTTTTATGCATTTAAAAGTTTTTTTTTCCCTTTTTGGGAGAACATCCCGCTCTCTCGCCTCCCATTTTCTTACTCCCCCACCCCCAACGTTTTTTTTCATGGAAATTTCAAGGGTCTGACCTAGCCTTTTAAGAGTACAGTTTGTGGCCCTATTCTCCATAGGGCTTGAATAAATCCTGATGTCCTAATGACACATTTATACCAAGAATGGCATCTAGGCCTTTTGGGAAGCTTGACCAAGCTTCATGTCTTGGGATAGATCCACTTTGGAAATATAGCAGCATTTTGGATTTCAGAATTACTTAAGGGCAGGGTCCAGAGTTGGTGCAGCTTTTCATAACATTTTTCTGAGAGTTAGGCCATAAATTGAAGTTCAGAGCCGGGGGAGACCAGACACTAGAAGATGCTGCCTGATCGCTAGCCGTGGCCATTACTTTTGGAGAGGGAGAAGGATAGAATGGAAATAGGCCTGGATTTGGTGTTTGAGACTCTACATTCAAATTCTAATCCTGCCACTTGACTTCTGACTTTGGGAAAGCCGTTTAACTTTTGACAGCCTCTGTTTCTTCACTGGTAAAAATGAAGAACGATTCTAAGGTTTCTTCTAGCTGTAAATAAATCCTTTCAAGTCACAGATTGGAAGATCAGAACATACAGTTTATTAAGGCCTCACCTTCTGGGGCCACTGGAAGGAAAACCAGAAGTGGGCCTTTTTAAGGAGTAAAGTCTCTGACCAGTTTTGTTATTCCGTTAAATGAGATGATGGGGTCTGGATCAGAGAGAGAGAAGATGTATTATTCATTGACTAGGTATATTTAGGACTAAATTCTACAGCAATAAATTTGGCGCTTCTTATTGGATGGCATTAAGATTCTCCAAGGTTTTATCAAAAACTCCTTTGCTGATATTTATGGGAAATAGGCACATGATTAAATCTTAAATTTGGATGGTAATCTCCAGTCTTTTTGATTTTTGTGAAATGGATTAGCACTTCTGTATTATGTTTAAGCTAAACCTAACCTAACAGTGGAATTTATTTATACTTCTCCTCTAAGGGACTCTGTCCTCGCCTAATTACAGTATGTTTCTTTTCTTTTCATATTAATCATAGGAAGATCGTCGTTGTTCAGTCATCTATCAGTTGTATCCAATTCTCCACGACTCCACTTGGGCTTTTCTTGGCAAAGATACCAGGGTGGTTTTGCCATTTCCTTCTCCAGCTCATTTTAGAGATGAAGAAACTGAGGCAAACAGGGTTAAGTGATTTGCCCAGGGTCACACACCAGTAAGTGTCTGAGGCCAGATTTGAACTTGGGTCCTCCTGACTCTGGGCCCAGTGCTGTATCCACTGTGCCCTGTTATTTTTATAGATGAAGCAAACAAAGCCCAGGGAGTTTAGGAGGCTTTGTATGAGGTTGTCAAGGTAGCAAGTAGCAGATGTGAGATTTGAACCCAGCACCTTTGATTCCAGATCCCGCATACTTTCTCATGGTTGTTATAGTAGAGGGCAACTTTCTAGGGTCTGACCTCTTCTTGTAATTCTTTGGCTACTACTCTGGAGACCCTGCCCTGCTATTCAGGGAACATTCGGGGTAGATGAATTTGCCCCTTGTCATTCCTTTTTCTGCTTTGGAAAAGAAATGATTATCTTGAGCATAGCTTTAGCCTGGATTATAATGGGAACTATCATGATGTTCGTGGGAGACATTAGTGAGAATTCTTCCTAGCTCTCAGGTTACACATTCATTGGGGATCAGGGGGATACTAAAGTAATGGATGCTTAAAGCAATGAAGAACTTGGAGGTCAGCCACAGTCTCTTATACTGAGGATGAGGGTTGATACGGTTAAATTATAACCTCTCCTGAATATTTTCAAAAATGTATTTGGTACAAGGAGACTTTTTATGTGATATTTGGAGACTTTTCTTTCAACTCCTTATTCATTGAGATAGAATGAGTTGATGTGTGCAAAATGTTTAGTAAATCTAGCACTTTGAATATATTTTTCTTCATTTGACCTTTATAGTAACCTTGTGAAACTTAAGTGCTTATGAGTGCCATTCTCCCTATTTTATAGATGAATGAATAAGCATTTATGAACCACCTACTGTATGCCAGGTACTGTCATACTAAAAGCAGATGCAAATGGGAAAGCAGCATAATGCAGTCTGTCTCTCACGGAGGTCACAGTCGGCACATAATAAGTGTTTGTTGATTGACAAAGTTTTCATTAAAAATTTATGTATCCCCTTGTTTTCTATCTATATAATACTACATGGACCAAAAGTCTTCTTGCAGCTTTGAGCTATTAAAGCATAAATTAGAAGAACACAAAAGCAGATTGTACACAAAATTGCAGATGTCTGTCACATAACAGCTTTTTTTGCTTTTTAAAATATGTAACTTTGAGAACTCACACTGCTAGAAGCATTCAACCAGAGGGGAGAGGATTCATTAGATTGTGGAGGAGAGAGGGCTTCTGCAGTGTGGCTGTAAAGAGAGAACTCCTCCTTATCTGTGATTCTCTCTGGGCCTGCTTCTCTTCTGTGTATTTTTTAAAATGTCTTTTTTATTTTTAGTTGACAATACTCAGTTCCACAAGTTTTTGAGTTCCAAATTTTCTTCCCCTCCCCTCCAAGACAGCATGTAATCCAATGTAGTTTCTACATATACCTTCACATTAAGAGTATTTACACAGTAGTCAAGTTGTAAAGAATTATAACCAATGGAATGAGCCATGAGAAAGAAGAAACAAAACCAAAAAAGAAAAAAAGAGCCAACAGTTTGCCTCAGTCTGCGTTCAGACTCCTTGGTTCTTTCTCTGGACGTAGACAGCTCTTTCCATCAGGAGTCTCTTGGACCTGTCTTTGAACCTTGCGTTGCTGAGAAGTACTACATCTGTAAAAGTTTATTCATCACAGATATCGTGTGTCTGTAACTGTGTACAATGCTCTCCTGGTTCTGCTCCCCTCACTCAGCATCAGATCATGTAAGTCTTTCCAGGTTATCATGAAGTCCATCTGCTCCTCATTTCTTACAGTATTCCATTACCTTCATATACCACAACTTGTTTAGCCATTCCCCAGTTGATGGGCATCCCCTTGATTTCCAATTCTTTGCCATCACGAAAAGAATTATTATAAATATTTTCGTATATGTGGATCCTTTTCCCATTTGTGTGATCCTTTTGGGATTTAGCCCTAGTAGTGGTATTACTGGGTCAAAGGGTATGCACATTTTTATAGCCCTTTGGGCAAAGTTCCAAATTGCTCTCCAGAATGGTTGGGTCAGTTCACAACTTCTGGGTACTTTTAAAATCAATACTTCAAAGACTCTTTTATTTCACCTTTTTTTCTGAACTGTCCCATCCCCTAGTACAGGGGTGGGGAACCTGTGGCCTCAAGGCCACACATGGCCTTCTAGGTTCTTGGGTGCAGCCTTTTGACCAAGTCCAAGTTTTACAGAACAAATCCTTTTATTTTTTTTCTTTCTTTAACCCTTTAATTTTTTTGAAACTTGCATCATTTCTTTTTTTAAAATTTATTTATTTTTAGTTTTCAACATTGACTTCCATAAGATTTTGAGTTCCAAATTTTCTCCCCACCTCTCCCCTCCCAACCCCCCCCACCCCAAGATGTCGTGTTATTTGAACAAATCCTTTCATTAAGGGGATTTGTTATGTGAAATTTGGATTCAATCAAAGGGCTGCACTTTAGGACCTAGAGGGCCCCATGTGGCCTCGAGGCTGCAGGTTCTCATCCCCTCCACCTCCTCACTCCACACTGGAAAAAGAAAAGAAAAAGAAAACCTTTGTATCAGTTAATGCATAGCAAAATAAATGTTCACATGGTCCATGTACAGAAACATATGTCTCGCTCTGTATCTCGATACCATGGCCTTCTCGATAGGAGTTGGGGAGCGTGCGCCATTATCACTCCTCTGAAATTGATTTATCACTACATTGATCAGAATTCACAGGTGATGTCAGTTGCTTTGTAATACTTAAAATACCATATAGAATTAGTGGTTATTATTAGATTGGGATATTTTCTTATTCTTTTAATTCATAAAAACATAATATTTTTCTTCTCTCCCATTCCTTTTCCCCAATATGTCCCTCCCCCCCAAATGTTGTACCACATAGGGGAAAAAAACTAATGGACTATATCAATCATTCATATATGTCATTGGGGTCCCTGAATCATGAGTTATTCTTGAGTTAAAGGAAAGTAGTTGGTGCAGTGGATAGATCACTGGCCCTGGAGTCAGGAAGACCTGAGTCCAAATTTGGCCTCAGACACTTAACTGGCTGTGTGACCCTGGTCAAATCTCTTAGCTTTTGTTTACCTCAGTTTCCCAAGCTGTAAAATGGGGATTATAATAGCATCTACCTCCCAGGGTTGTTGTGAGCATCAGATAAGATAATATTTGTAAAGTGCTTAGCACAATGCCTGATACATAGTAGGTGCTTAACAAATGCTTGTTTTCTTCTTTTGTGAACTCTCTAGTTCAGCCAAAATGTACCTACTGTTGTTTCTCATACACGACAACTCCACCTTATATTTTCCTGATGTCTAGCTTGCACCACCTTCTCAGTTCCACCTCTTGGAATGCTTAGTTGTGGGGGCAGCTAGGTAGCGCAGTGAGTAGAGCCGACCCTGGAGTCAGGAAGACCTGAGTTCAAATTCGGTCTCAGACACTTGACACACTTACTAGCCATGTGACCTTGGGCAAGTCACTTAACCCCAATTGCTCTGCCTTCCCCCCCTCAAAAAAAATAATAAAAAAGACTACTTAGTTGCTTTCAAATTTCAGGTGGAAGACCATCTTCTGCATGAGGCTTCTTCTCTTTCTCCTCTTGCTCTTCTTCCAGTAACCCCCTCCCCCCAACCTGGAATCATACAACCTTAGTGTTGCAGTGGACCAGAGAGATCTTTTAATCTAGCCTCCTTCCTAATATAGGAGTCTGCCAATGGAGTCACCTCTGGTTGACTGCTTCTAGCAACAGGAGCTTACTGTCTGCACAGGGTAGCCCACTGCATTGCGGGGGCTCCCCTCAGATCTTGAGATCCTCCTGGCATTTGCCTGGATGTTCCTCCATTCTGCCCATCGTCAACCTTGGCTTTCCTTCACTGTACCTATTTTCCACAGCTACTGTGTCTTCCTGAATTCCTCCAAGCTACCTTTCTGGCCTTGTTTCATGCTCAGCACACAACAGTGACGATCAATTAATCAACATTTATTAGCTCTAACTATGTGCCAGGTACCATGCTAAGTGCTGGTGATAAGAAAGTGGGAGAGGGAAACAGTCCTTGCCCTTGAGAAACTTACAATCTAATGAGGGAGAGAACATTCATAGACATAAGATAAATAGGAAATAATTAATAGAAAGAAAGCCCTGAAATTTAGAGTTGGAGAAGGCTTCCTGTAGAAGCAATTTCTGCATTTTCTCCATTCCAGCCTAACTGAACTACTAGCTTCTTTCCAAATTTGGAGTTCTCCCACTTCAGTGCATTTATCCAACTGTATTCCATCTTCTTCTCTGCTTCGTAGGTACTTACTCTTCAAATCTCAGCCCAGTTGCCGAGCATCACAAGGTACTACTGATGCAAAGACAACAATGAAATACTCCCTGCCCTCCAGGAGCTTACAGTTGAACCAAGGGGACAATGTGTACATAGATAGGCATGTGCAGAATACATGTAAGATACCTGGAGGAGGGAAGGCACTAGGAGCTGGAGGGAGCAAGAGAGCTTAAGGGAGAAAGTGGTGCTTCAGCTAAGTCTGGAAAGAAACCAGGGATTTCAAACTGCAGAGAGGGGAGGAGAGAGTGCATCCCAGGCTTGAGCAACAGCCTGGCATGCAGATCTTGAAGGCTTTTTCACATGAACTGTTAAAGCAGGTCCTTCCTATCCTGTACTTGTGCAGTTGATCCTTTGGACCCAATTGTAGGACATTCTGTGAATCCCCATTAAATTTCTTTTTGTTAGTTTTGGCCAGTTGTCCAGCCTGTTGAGGTTTTAAAAAAATGTCGATTGTGACATCTAAAGTATTTGCTATCCCTCCTAGCTTTTTTTTTTTTCTCATTTAATTCTTTTTTTTTTTCCAGCCCGTACATTTGATATGTATCTCTCTTAGGTGTTTATCCAAGAAGTTGATCTGTTGAATAGGACAGGGTTTATTGGTACAGAGCCCTGGACTACTAGAAACCTCTCCAGGTTGGCATTAATCCTTTAATCCTATTTGTGTTAGGTTTCTCATCCAGTCACCTCTTAATTTCCTGAAGGGCTGTACCCACGAAAAGAAGAATTGAAGAATTCCCAGGATGGAGATTGACAGCTTTTACTGCTGTCTGGTTCTTCTGTTGTACAAGGTCCTATCTAGAGATTAAGAAATGAGGTCATTTTTGGCTTCTACTGGTTTGAAATCATTGATTGACAATAGTCCAATATTAGGTGAAGGCCTTTCTCAACATCAATCCATATTTCTTTGAAGTCAGATGATTATGTAGCGACTTAGTGAAATTGGGTAACTATTATTCCTACGCGCTACTTATTTTCAGAGTCTTTGCTATTTCACCAATAAGACACTCCATCTCTCCACTCCAGGCATTTTCTCTGGCTGTCGCCCATATTTGGACGCTCTCTCTGCTCCAGCTACTGACCCTCTTAGCGTCCTTTAAGTCCCAAATGAAACCCAGCCTTCTATAGGAAGCCTTCTCTAATTCCTCTTAATTTTATTGCTTTCCTTCGGTTAATGATTTCCTGTTTATCTTGTGTCTATGCATGTTTTCTCCCTCATTAGATTGTAAGTTTCTTGAGAGCAAGGATTGTTCCACTCTCTCCTCTTTTTATCACCAGCACTTAGCACGGTACTTGGCGCATGGTTAGAACCAATAAATGTTGATTAATTGAGCTTCGCTCTTGTGTATTGAGCATGAATTTGCTTCTGATGAAGAGAATTGTTTAGCGATTTTAAAAAAAAGCTCTTAGAAGACTCATTCTCAAAGTCAGATCTGAACAATTGGAAAAAATATTAATCACTTGTAGGTAGGCCAAGCCAATATAATAAAGGTGACAGTTCTACCAAAATTAATTTACTTATTTAGTGCCATATCAATCAAACTATCCAAAAGTTATTTTAAACTAGAAAAAATACTAAAATTCACCTGGAAGAGCAAAAGGTCAAGAGCATCAAGGAAATCAATGAAGAAAACAAAGTGAAGGAAGGTGTCCTGGCCATACCAGACCTCAAACTGTATTATAAAGGGGTAATCATCAAAACAGTCTGGTACTGGCTGACAAATAGAATGGTGGATCAGTGGAATAGGTGAGGTACACGATAGTAAATGACCATAGCAATTTAATGTTTGAAAAACCCAAAGAGCCACGCTTTTGGGACAAGAACTCACCGTTTGACGAAAAACTGCTGGGAAAACTGAAAAGCAGTTTGTAACAACTAGGTATAGAGCATCATCTCACACTGTATACTAAGATAAGGTCAAAATGAGTGCATGATTTAGACACAAAGGATGATACCATAGGTAAATTAGGGTAGCGTGGAATAGTTTACCTGTCGGATGTATGGAGAAGAGAAGAATTTATTACCAAACAAAAGATAGAAAGCATAACAAGATGTAAAATGCATTAAATTAAAAGGGTTTGCACAAACAAAATCAATGCATCCAAGGTTAGAAAGGAAAGCAGAACACTGGGGTGAAAATTTATAGCAAGTTTCTCTTAATTTCTCAAACATGTAGAGAACTGATTGAAGTTTATCAGAATACAAGTCATTCCCCAATTACTAAATGGTCAAAGGATATGATCAGGCAGTTTTCAGATGAAATCAAAGCTGTGTTTAGTCATATGAAAAGATGTTGTACATCATTACCGATTTGGTACTCTGAGGTACCACTTTAGACCTATCAGATTGGATGATATGACAGAAAAGGAAAATGAGAAATGTTGGAGGGGATGTGGGAAAATTGGGACACTATTTCTTATTGGTGGAGTTGTGAACTTATCTAACCATTCTGGAGAGCAATTTGGAACGATGCCCAAAGGGCCATAAAACTATGCTTACCCTTTGACTCAGCAATACACTGCTAGATCTGTATCCTAAAGACACGAAAAGGGAAAGGGACCTATTTATAGAAAACTATTTATAGCAGTTCTTTTTGTGGTGCCAATGAATTGGAAATTGAGAGTATGCCTATCAATTGGGATATGGCTGGACAAGTTATGATATATGATTATGGTGGAATATTGTTGTGCTATAAGAAACAGTGAGGAGGATGGTTTCAGAAAAACCAGGAAAATCATATGTGAACATGGTGTAAAGTGAACTTGTACATAGTACAAAGTATGATGATTAACTGAATGACTTAGTTATTCTCAGCAATACAGTGATCTAAGACTGAAGGGTTTATGATGAAAAATGCTGTTCACCTCCAGAGAAAGAACTGATGGAGTCTGAATACAGATTGAAACATACTTTGAAAAAAATTTATTTTTTTGGTCTGTTTTCTTTCACAGCATGATTATTATGGAAATATATTTTGCATGACTGCACATGTATAATCCATATCAAATTGACTGTCTTCTCGAGTAGTGGGGAGTGCTGTGAAGGAGGGAGAGAATTTGGAACTAAAAATTTAAAAAGTTAAATTGTTTTCACATGAAATTGAAAAAAATATTAAAAAAGGAAATATCATTCCCAATGAATTTTATAATTCTTTTCTAGTGTATATACACATGTAACACATATATATACACACACACAGATATATATATATATATATATAACATGTATTAACATTATATATGTGTGTACATTTTTTATACTAAACAAGAGATTTTTATAGATTCTACTATTTTGACACTAATACAAGGAAAAATCATCATAGGTGTTCATATACCATGTGGGCTTCAACATCATTTACCTGGTTGAAAGATTTATTACTTATTAAATTACTGTGGTCCTGTGTGGAATAAAGTGTTTAGAAATGTAATTCTATTTAAGAAAAGTGAGGTAATCACAAGAAAAGAGCTCATGTGAGAAGTGTTTGCTCATGTAATTACTCATTCTAACAATATATAATTTTGGAGCTAATTAGAGTATGATAATAAAGCATACATATAAACCAAAAATAGTTATAGTTCCTAAAGGATTGTGGAATTGAATTAACTTGCTCAAGGTCATAGACACAATTAGCGATTACTTTAATACCATTTTTTCCCCTCTGTCCAACCTTGTTCTTGAGCTTGCTGTTACTTAGCACAATTTTATCTTATCTACAGTGTAAATACGTGCTGAGTTATTCTCAACTTTCCTGCCTTTGAAAAATGTTATTAAAGTTATTCTTTACCTTCATCTACTCTGACCTAGGAGAGTGGGCTAAAGTGATCTTTGGTGTTTTCGTGTAGGAGAAACAGTGTTAAAAGGAGCTTCTGGGTTGTTTGGCAGCAAGTATATCTCCTGTTCTCTATTGGTCATGTTAAAGAGAAGCCCAAAGAGAGCCTTCCTTTTACACTTCGTGGTTTCTAGACTTTTAATCATGTTGTATACGTGACAGATTTCTGTGTATTTCTTCCGAGTCATAGAGTGGTGGGTTTTGCCCTGGTGGAAGGAAAACCTTGGTGATGGAGCTGTCCAGAATTCAAGTTGGATGGTGGTGGGTTCTCCCTCACTGGATGTCTTCAAATGGAGACCAACTTTCCACTTGTTGGAAATCTTATATAGGACTTTTGATCAGATTGGACTATATGATTTCTCAATGTCTTCTAAGCCTGACAGTCAGAATTTTACAGTGATTAATGTGAATTAAGGAGGCAATAAGGTTGAGTTTTAATGTTTTTGGTTTTTTTCCCCTTAATTTAGGGAAGGTTAACTGTTCCATGGTCTCTCTGTTTTCCCACTTTTCTGTTTCTTTATGTAAATTTGTTATTTGAGATTTAATGCATGTATCAGAAATTCCTTTTACTCCTTTCCCACACCAGCCTTACCCCTCCGGGTAGACAAAAATAGCATTAAATTATTTCAGTATACCAGACAAGTGTAATGACCTATAATTGCTCTTATGTAATACTAGGTCTTTGTGGAGAGGCCATGTATAATTTTGTGAGCCATTGTTTAAAAAAAAATAACATGATTTAGGATAGAGAACTCTTTATGAAGAGAAGAGTTAAAAGGCTCCTGTGCACAAGACACAATTGTGGACTTTATCTCCTTCCAGCTGGATGCTGCATCTTACTTATATATATAATGGGTGCATTTAACTTGAAGAACATTTGATGTCCTAGATCAGACACTTTGGGGCATCTTTCCTCTCACTTTTGGCAATCCTTTAAAACAAACAAACAAAAATAAATCCTGGGTTTCCCCTGTTGCTTCCTTGGCACTGTCCTAACCTGATTTTTCTTACCTTCTCCTTCCTCTCCTCTCCCATTCAACTCATTTCACCTCTGGTTTCCACAAGGTTCAAGCTTGTGGAAATAGAAGATAGAACTTAATAGCTTACTATTCTCTGTGTATTTTCTCTCCCTTGGAGATACTTTTACTCTCATGGCATCATTTTAACAAATGTTTATTAAGTGATTATTGTTTGTACTTTACTAGTTCCTGTGTGAGATATAAGGTTTAAATTAATTTGACCCTGGTGTTCCCAGGATTTATAATGTAGTATGTGTGTATAGGGAGCAGCTAGGTGGCAAAGTGGATATAAAGCTCCAGGCCTGAGTTCAAATGTGGCCTCAGGTGTGTGATCCTGGACAAGTCACTGAACCCTGTTTGCCTCAGTTTCCTCATCTGTAAAATGAGCTGGAGAAGGAAATGGCAAACTATTCTAGTATCTTTGCCAAGAAAACCCCAAATGGTGGGGTCATGGGGAGTCAGACAGGACTGAAACAGCAGAACCATGAAAGTGTGTGTATAGGATATGACACATATATGAATATCTGTAGTCCAGAATAATATATGACAGGTGAGTATGACAGGCGCAGGCTAAATGCCGTGTGTGGCTTGAGGGAATATGTCATCAGTCCAACGTCACCTAGCATTCATTCAGAACTGGCTAGTGTGGTAGATGATCAGATACAGAATGAAGAGCCCCTTCCTCTAAGTAATTCAGATTCCAATAAAGGAAGGGTTCTTAACAATTTTTTTTGGTGACACGGACTCCTTGGGCTTTCTGATGAGTCCAGATACTTTTTTTGTTTGTTACCAAATTTATAATTCGAGGAATTGCTCGTTTAGAGGTTAGCGAGAATAAGGATATAATTTTTCCCCCATCTAAGTGGACAGATCCATAATACCAGTCTCTAAGGATATCCCTCCAATATTAAGATCTCCTGTAGTAGAGGGAGATAACATATTCAGATATATGGAATATTAAAAAAAATACACAGTGGTTGAGAAGGGCAGTAAAACTGGGGTAATTAGAAAAACCAAGAAATGGTCCTGGGCCTGAACTTTCAAGGGATTTAGGAGTTTCATGTAAATGTGAGGTGAGGAAGAAGAGCATTCCAAGCACAGGAGATGCCCTGTGCAAAAGCCCCAGCTCAGGAGTGGAAGGTCAGGCCCAGGAAACCACAAGCAGGCCAGTTTGGCTAGGGCATAGTCATATGTAATCAGCCTGTAATAGCTAGCATCTACATTGTTCTTTAAGGTTTGCTAGGCACTTTACAGATATCTCATTTGACCCTCACAGCAACCCTGGGGAGGTAGGTGCAATTTTTATCTCCATTTTACAGATAAGGAAACCAAGGCAGACAGAGGCTTAAGTGAGATTGCCCAGGGCAGCAGCATATATCAGAATCAGGATCTGAACTTGGGTCTTTCTGACTCCAAGTCCATTGCTTCTTCTACTGTGCCACCCACCTGACTTGATGAGGCTGATTGGGAAGGGCTTTAAATGGGGAGGAAGACTTTAAATAAAGCCATTTGGTTTAACCTAAAGGCAGTGGGGAGCCACTGAATCATCTTAAGAGGAGAGTGACATCAGACCTATGTTTTAGGAATATCACTTTGGCAGCTGTGGGGCACATGGACTGGAGAAGGGAGAGACTGGATGTAGACAGATCATTTTGTAGGTTACTGACCCAGTGGGCAGGGAAGGGTTGCTGAGGAAGATGGCGTTTGTTCTGGGCTTTCAAAGTGAATTAATAATGGGAAAAGTTGGAATCAGGAGGGGGACTGGTATGGATGGGGAGCTGAGGTTTGGACAAGGAGGGGGCCACTAGATTTTAGAGAATCTAGAATGCTGAGAGGAAGAGAGAGGATTTGACTTTGTAGGCAATAGCAAACCTTCCAGCGTTGGAAGGCGAGGAGTTAGCAACAGAAATGGAGAAGGAGCAGTATAAATGGTCATTTCACTTAGTTCTGTAACTTAAGGAAGTCTGGACCTTTCTACATGCTATGCAGGATTTCTGACCCTTTCCATCTGCCCTGCAGCTGACCTTTCTTTTATGAGCCACAGGCGCCCAATTCAAGTGTGAGCTGCTTGAGAACTTATCTTGTTTTCCATTTGTATCCTCAGGAGTTGGCACAAAATAAATGCCTAGTAAGCGTTCATTCATTCTTTCATGGAGAACCAGTAGAGGCCAAAGAAGGTGAGAGATCTAGAAGAGGAGAGTAGTCATCACTATAACTTTTTTAGAGAAGAAAAATAGGGTAAGGGTTGAGAAAACAAGTCATTGGATTTGATGATTAGAAAAGGCCAGCCGTTAGAGAGATGTTTTAGTAGAAAGGTAGGGAAAGAAGCCTAAGGAAAGAATGGAAGGGATGTGAAATGGAAACCTGGACTGTGGACGAATTTTTAATCAAGTGTGATAGTTAAAGGGAGCAGAGAAATATGAGCAGTGGCTGTATAAGGTAGAAAGATCAAGAGAAAGTTTTAAAAAAATTATTGGGGATGCACACATGCACATGTGGGCACGCGCGCGCGCCCACACACACAGAGGAAAAGAGAGATTGAAGATGCATGAGAAGGAAATGATGATAGCTAGAAAGTTTTATTGAAGTCAGGGCATAGATAGAATGAATAGCCTTAGGAGGCTATTTTTTTTTAAATTTTAAAATAATACTATATTTTTTTCCTCAGTTACATGTGAAAACAATTTTCAACATTCTTTTTTTTACTTTTGAGTTCAAATTCTACCCCTCCTTCTCCTCTCCCCCCCTTTTTTTTCTTTTTTTATCATCTGAAATGATTCTATTTATTTAATTTATTTAATATTTTTAGTTTTTAGCATTGATTTTCACAAGAGTTCGAATTACGAATTTTCTCCCCATTTCTACTCTCGTGCCCACTCCAAGATGGCATATGTTCTGGTTGCCCTGTTCTCCAGTCAGCCCTCCCTTCTGTCACTCCACTCCCCTCCCATCCCCCTTTCCCTTACTTTTTTGTAGGGCAAGATAAATTTCTATGCCCCATTGCCTGTGTATCTTATTTCCTAGTTGCATGCAAAAACTTTTTTTTTGAACATCTGCTTTTAAAACTTTGAGTTCCAAATTCTCTCCCCTCCTCCCTCCCCATCCACCCTCCCTAAGAAGGCAAGCAACTGAACATAGGCCACATGCATATCATTATGTAAAACCCTTCCACAATACTCATGTTGTAAAAGACTAACTATATTTTGCTCCTTCCTAATCTATCCCCCTTTATTGAATTTTTTCCCTTGACCCTGTCCCTTTTCAAAAGTGTTTGTTTTTGATTAACTCCTCCCCCATCTGCCCTCCCTTCTATCGTCCCCCCTTTTTTATCTCCTTTCTCCTTCTTTCCTGTGGGGTAAGGTACCCAATTGAGTGTGTATGTTATTCCCTCCTCAAGTCAATTCCGATGAGAGCAAGATTCACTCATTCCCCCTCACCTGACTTCTCTTCCCTTCCTACAGAACTACTTTTTCTTGCCACTTTTATGTGAGATAATTTACCCCATTCTATCTCTCCCTTTCTCCCTCTATCAATATATTATTCTCTCATCCCTTAATTTGATTTTTTTTGGATATCATCCCTTCGTATTCAGTTCACCCTGTGCCCTCTCTCTCCACATACATGCATACATATACACACACACATATATGCACATACACATATACACATACATACACACATATATATTATATATATGTATATATATACACACATACACATATACGTATATTCCCTTCAGCTACCCTAATACTGAGGTCTCATGAATCATACACATCATCTTTCCATGTAGGAATGTAAACAAAACAGTTGAACTTTAATAAGTCCCTTGTGATTTCTCTTTCTTGTTGACCTTTTCATGCTTCTCTTGATTCTTGTATTTGAAAGTCACATTTTCTATTCAGCTCTGGTCTTTTCACTGAGAAAGCTTAAAAGTCCTCTATTTTATTGAAAATCCATATTTTGCCTTGGAGCATGATACTCAGTTTGGCTGGGTAGGTGATTCTTAGTTTTAATCCTAGCTCCATTGACCTCCGGAATATTGTATTCCAAGTCCTTTTCAATCCCTTAATGTAGAAGCTGCTAGATCTTGTGTTATCCTGATTGTGTTTCCACAATACTCAGATTGTTTCTTTGTGGCTGCTTCCAGTATTTTCTCCTTGATCTGGGAGCTCTGGAATTTCTTTTTGGGATCTTTTTCAGGAAGTGATTGGTGGATTCTTTCAGTTTCTATTGTACCCTCTGGCTCTAAAATATCAGGGAAGTTTTCCTTGATAATTTCTTGAAAGATGATATCTAGGCTCTTTTTTGATCATGGCTTTCAGGTAGTCCAATAATTTTTAAATTATCTCTCCTGGATCTATTTTCAAGGTCAGTGGTTTTTCCAATGAGATAGTTCACATTGTCTTCCACTTTTTCATTCCTTTGGTTCTGTTTTATAATATCTTGATTTCTCCTAAAGTCACTAGCTTCCACTTGTTCCAATCTAATTTTTAAGGTAGTATTTTCTTCAGTGGTCTTATGGACCTCCTTTTCCATTTGGCTGATTCTGTCTTTCAAGGCATTCTTCTCCTCATTGGCTTTTTGGAGCTCTTTTGCCATTTGAGTTAGTCTATTTTTTAAGGTGTTATTTTCTTCAGTATTTTTTGGGTCTCCTTTAGCAAGTCATTGACTTGTTTTTCATGGTTTTCTCGCATCATTCTCATTTCTCTTCCCAATTTTTCCTCTACTTGTCTAACTTGCTTTTCCAAATCCTTTTTGAGCTCTTCCGTGGTCTAAGACCAGTTCATGCTTTTCTTGGAGGCTTTTGATGTGGGCTCTCACTTTGTTGACTTCTTCTGGCTGTATTTTTTGTTCTTCTTTGTGACCAAGGAAAGATTGCAAAGTCTGAGTCTGAATCTGAGTCTGTTTTCGCTGCCTGGCCATATTCCCAGCCAACTACTTGACCCTTGAGTTTTTCGTTGGGGTATGACTGTTTGTAGAGAGTACTTTGTTCCAAGCTTGAGAGGATGTGCTGTTGTTTTCAGAGCTATTTCCATACAGCCAGCTCTGCCATACCAACAGTCCTCCTTCCTCAAGAACCACCAACCAGGACTGGACTCAGATCTTAAGCAGGCTCTGCACTTCTGCTGGAAGCAACTGCAACTGTAGTTCATCAGGTGCACCTCCCCCACTGCCCCCGGGGGTGGTGCCCGAACTGTGAACTCCTTTCACTCTGTCCCAGCAGCTTTTTCCAGTAACCTTCTCTGTTGTCTTTGGTGTTTGTGGGTCGAGAAGTCTGGTAACTGCTACAGGTCACTGATTCAGGATACTAGGGTCTGTTCTGCTGGGCTCCTGGTCTGGTTGGTCCAGGCATGGCTCATGCTGGGCTCTGCTCCACTCCGCTCCCAGTTCCCTGTGATAGACCTTACCCAGCGACCATTCAAGCTGTCCTGGGCTGGAGCCCTGCTTCCCTCTGCTATTTCATGGGTTCTGCAGTTCTAGAATTTGTTCAAAGCCATTTTTATAGGTTTTTGGAGGGACCTGGGGGGGAGCTCACACTAGTCCCTTCTTTCCAGCTGACATCTTGGCTCCGCCCCCTCTCTCACCTCTTTTGAGATGGTTAGCAATCTGATATAGGTTTTATATGTGCAGTCACATTAAACATTTGAATATTAGTCATTTTTTGCAAGAAAATTCAAAAACAAAAGAACAAAGAAAGTGAAAAATAGTATGCTTCAGTCTGTATTCAGATGGCATCAGTTGTTTGTGTGGAGGTGGATACCATTTTTCATCATGAGTTCTTTGGAATTGTCTTAGACCACAGTATTGCTGGAAATAGGTAAGTCATCCATAGTTGTTCATCATACAATATTGCTGTTACTGTGTACATTGGTTTCCTGGTTCTGCACACTTCACTCTGTATCAGTTCATGTAAGTCTTTTCCAGGTTTTTCTGAAATCGTAGTGCTCGTCATTACTTATAGCACAATAATATTCCATTCCAATCATATACCACAGCTTGTTCAGCCATTCCCCTGTTGATGGACATTTCCTCAATTTCTAATTCTTGGCTACTTCAAAAAGAGCTGCTTAGCAATTTCTTATCTTTTCCTTCCTGTAAGAGCGACATGAAGGGATAATGAGTGTTGGTAAGTTTGGAATTCTTTGTTGTCTTGGGTTCAATCTTTGAGGTAGTTAATTCTCCTTGATGGAAGAAAGTGGTAAGAAGTATATACAGATAGTTTTTGCTTTTCATAAATTCACATTATGCAAATTTGTCTTTATGTAAAGAATTCTGAAAAAGAATCCAAATGAACATTCTGAATGAGGATCTGATTGAGCTGCTGGCTGTAAAGATTGCAGAAGAAACAAGAGAAGCTTCTCAATCTAGGGTTGATCCAGAAAGCTTCACAATGAAAACAGTTGGCAGAAGCTGTTTCATCATTTGAGTGAATATTTTTTTTTTGTATTGACAAGACAGAGCCAAATATTTCGAGATTTTTAAAAGTTCCGTGGCTAGTTGAGGATAATATTGTTTACTCTCCTCAGATTTATGAGGGAACAAAGAGAACCATTGTCCAAACATCTCTCGATAGTGACATTAAAAAAAGACAGTTGCATTGCCAGTTACTAGTGATAAAGATTAGGTGCAGTCACACTCCTGTTAAGGGGACTCTCCGTTGTCTTTAGATTAAAACAGACTTCTTTATATAAAGTCTTCCTCCTCATTTAAAGCCTATCGCAATCATCCTCATCGAACAGTTGGGTGGCCCGGTGGATGGAGACCTGGATCTGGAGTCAGGAAGACATGATTTTAAATCCTGCTTCTGATACATGCTAGCTCTGTGACCCTTTCCTCCCTTCTCCTCTCCGTCCCTTCTTTCCTTCCCTCCTTCCATCCTTCCCTCCCTTTCTTCTCCTTCTCTCCCCCCTTTTCTTCCTTCCCTTCCTCTCTCTCCCTCCCCTGCTCCCCCATGATTTCATTGGTTGAAGGCTCTCTTGATGAGAAATTCCCTCCATAAATGCAGCTTGACCCCTGTTCTGTAACCTTATATCCTTAGAGAGTCCCTTGGTGCCCTGAGAGATTCTGTCATTTGCCTAGGGTCACACAGCTGCCATGTGTCAGAGGGCAGGAAATGAATCCAGGACTTCCTGACTTCTCTATCCACTCTACTGGTCTGCCTCTGTGCTTAGAATGCAGGGGGTGGTGGAAACTTTTTCACTGTCCTTGCGGAACTTTAATTTGTTCATAATAGGCAGATTTTTTAAGTACTTCAAGGACTTGTGGTTTCATTAGTGTGGGTCATCTTTCCCTGACCCAAGAACCCAAACTGTTTTCACTTTAGTAGATTTGCCCCAGCTGCCAACATGATAGGTTTTCCCAAACATAGCTGGGGGGCTACTTGGGTGATGAGCAGACAGTTTGGTGGTACCTGCCAGAGCTGATGCCAGACAGGTACAGTCTTCAAGAACTCCAGCTTGCGTGCATGCCACAGGGAGCTGGCTGAGGAGCTGTTTAGTGGAGGAGGAAGAAGAGATTAAAATGGCTTAAACAAAAAGATAACGGGTCCTTCAGACATTAAAGGTTCTAGGAATTGTCTTGTCACATTGTATGAGAGCTGGAAGGGACTGCAGAGGCCATGTGGTCCAACTCCTATATTTTACAAGTTAGTAATCTGATGCATAGGGAGAAGTAACTTGTGAAAATTCCCTTAATAGTGAGGGTCGTTGGTGAGAGCTGGACATTGTTCCTTTCTGAGATCATGACTTTCGTCTTTTCTGGCCTTACTGTTGCTTCTCTACTCAAGGTCCTTATCACTCACCCCCTTCCTTGACTATGTGCTTTTCTTGCTAATCTCTCCTCTTTTTAAACCATTACATAATTCTTGTAAAAGTTTTATTGCTATTTTTTAAAAAAGCAGTCATTTCTGATATGCTGTATCCCACACAGGGCTGAACTAAGTTCTTGTAACAAAGAAACACAGTATAAGCAAACCAGCCAGCTTACGCAATGTCCTGATGGCACATGCAGTAGTCTGTAGCCTTGGCCCTTCCCCACTAACTTCTGTCAAGAGGACAGCCGTTAAGGTTGTCAGAGCCTGGACCGAAATCCAGGTCTCCTGAATCATAGTACAAAGTGGGTGTGGGTACATGATATACTGCTTCAGAGATGATATACCGTTTCAGAGACATTGTGAACAATTTGGTTTCTTGGCTTATAGTATACATCCGTCTGTGTGTGTGTGTGTGTGTGTGTGTGTGTGTGTGTGTGTGTATGTATATTTATATGTATATTTACATATATATACACACACCAATATATTCAAATGAGGAAAGTTAGAGTTTGAAGTTTTTAGGTCAGATTTTAAATATCTTGCCTATTGTCATACCACAAATGAATCTGAGTCAGGATTTGATTCCATATCTATTCACCGTGCCACCTGTCTGCCCCTAGATACTGGGAATTTTTGAGGTACTTACCACCTCTGTTACTGTGAGAGGCAGTGTGGTTTAGTTGATAGTGTGCCTTGGAGTCAGGACGATACAAGTTCAAATCTCACTTTTCACATTAGCAGTATCATCATAGGCAAGTCACCTAACTTGTGTGAGTCTGTTTCCTTATTTGTGAATTGTGAATGATAATGCCCCAGGGTTTAGTTAGCATAGTGCCTGGGACTTTTTTGTTCAGTCGTGTCTGCCTCTTTCAAGACCCCATTTAGGATTTTCTTGGCAAAGATATTGAAGTGGTTTGCCATTTCCTTCTCCAGCTCATTTTACAAATGAGGAAACTGAGGCAAACAGGGGTAAGTGACTTGCCCAGGGTCATATGGCTGATAAGTGTCCGAGGCCAGATTAGAACTCGGAAGATGAATCTTCCTGGTTATAGGCCTGGCTGGCACTCTATCCACTGTGCCACCATAGTAAGTCCTTAATAAATGCTTGTTGATTCGGCATGGTACCTACTTCACAAGTTTGTCATGAGGCTCGTATGAGATAATGTATTTGATGATTTGTGAACTTTAAGGTGCTATATAATATAAGTAATAGTATTAATTTTAATAATATTAATGAAAATAATTTTAACCTCATCTGTCCCAGCTGCTTGAATGGTAAGAATAACATTTAATTTTAAAATTGTTTTTGTTAATTTTATTAGTCCAGTGACTTGGCAGCAAGCCAGTCAGGATCCAGGGAAGGTGCATTATTTGGAATATCTAACAGGCAAAGTTCATGTATTTCCAGAGTGCTGTGACCTCCATAGAAATCTTATCTTTCTAGTTTTCTAAAAAAAACCCAAAAACCAAAACAAACCCTCTGCTAAATTAGGACTCGAGAATCTAGGAAAGGCCACAGAGAACCAGGATAGGCGTAAATCACTTTTCACACGAGGATGAATTTCTGACAAGTTTTGTTTATAAATTGAGTCATATCTTAAGTATCTAGCAGGCTCCGTCTCTGCCTTTGTCCTTTAATTCTCTGGGTGATCCACATCATTTCGGACAAGGCCTAGAAGTTGACATTGCTGGGCGACGCTATGGGGCCACCCTTTTTCCTATGTATTTTTTTTCCTTTTGACGTTGTAAGATGAGGGTGCACGGTGACGTGACCCTCCCCTTCCCACTAACCACATAATGTTTTGGGTGTATTAATACTTTCCGTTAACCTTAGAAATAGCCATGCTTTGGTGATGGGGGTATGGACGTGTGATTTTATTGTTGTAGGAAATTCTCTAAGACTGTTAAGTTGCAGGGAGGACGATGACTTGCGTTCTTAGAAGGTGGTTCCTCTTTGGGAGGGTTTGCTTCTGTCAAAGAAAACAGTGGTCCGGTGCTAATAATAGATATTTATTTAGTACTTGAAAGTTTGCAAAGTACTTTACACATGTTGTCTTGCGTGAGCCTCACCACAGTCCTGTCGGTACTGTGGCTACTGTGTATTATTTACACTTTCAAAGATGAGGAAACCAAGTTAATTGGGCTACTTGCCCAAGGTTATCCAGGTAATTGGATGGAATCTGAATTCAGGTCTTCTTGACTCCTAAGCCCTCAATGCACTACGGCAGATTCTTTCTTGATGTATTATAAAATATAGTTGGTTAGAATGGGCAGTTGTATTAACTAATGAATCTTGTGGGTTCCAACTTGAGCCACAGTTACCGGCCTATAGATAATTTAATCTGATTACCAAAAAAGGAATGTGGCAAATTTAAATTTCTGGAGGTGGGGGGGAAGACAGAATCTCATACAGAAGTGTTTTGTTGATATATGTGATAGACCCCTTTGTTGTGAGAGACGGCTTTCTGAGTCCTCACTTGAAGAGTGGAAAGAGTAATATTGCATATTTTAGTCAAGTTTCCCCCACTCTTGTCTTCCTTCACCACCCTTATAAATGTTCTGGTGCTTTCTGAAGCTGAGAAGGGATCTGATTGTTGGCAGGATGAGATGAAACTCTTAATTATGTTATTCACTTGGGTTCTGGGTGGGGTGGATGGAAATGTAATGCTCACTTTTTCCTCCGTGGGAATCTAACACTCTGCCCTTTTGTTATCACCCTTGTTCTCTAGGCATTAAGTGTAACGGAGACCCTGATTAAGCCTTTGGAAAAATTCAGGAAAGAGAAGCTTGGAGCTGTAAAGGTTTGTCCCTTGTTGGAATGTACTTGTAAACAGAACATGTCTTGCTATTTCATAATGTTGTTTTACCTCCATTTGGAAACTTGGAGAGCCCCTGCTTTACAGTTTGGGGGTGAATATAAAGTCATGAATACAAATACAGATTCCTCGGAAGGATAGTTGAAATTGCTGTTGTGATGGCCTTTGGCAGCCTCTCCCATTCCTGAAACTAGTTGATGTTTTTAGCCTGCTGGTAGGTACTAAATCTGTAGAGACCTACCAGTCAAGGGTAGTAAAGGTGGAGATGATAATAATATCTGACATCTGTATAATATTTTGAAGTTTGCAAAGTGCTTCACATAAGTGGGTTAAGTGAACTTCAAATGAAAATAGCATCTTTTTCTTTCATTCAAGTTCTAATAATTAAAAACAGTTCATAATCTTGGATATTTTAATAATAATAATCTTGTAATATTTTAAGGAAATTATGTGTTTTTACCAATCCATTTTGGGATCTGGCCAGTATTTAAGCATGAATACCGTCACTGCCAAACAATTCCCTGGGATATATTTGTTCAACAGTGGCAAGTGGTTGGAATCTTAGTTTTGTATTATATCCCAAAGGTGTAACATCTGGTCACCTTTCTTGTATCCCATGTGGGAGAAATAATGTTTATTGTGGTTAGGGGGCAGCTAGGTGGTGAAGTAGATAGTGAGCCAGGCCTGGAGTCAGGAGGACTCCTCTTCCTGAGTTCAAGTCTGACCTCAGACACTTCCCAGCTGTGTGACCCTGGGCAAGTCACTTAACCCTGTTTGCCTCGGTTTCCTCATCTGGAATTTGAGCTGGAGAAGGAAATGGCAAACCACTCTAATATCTTTGCCAAGAAAACCCCAAGTGGGATCGCAAACAGTCAGTCAGACATGACAGAAATGACTGAACCATGTTGTGGATGAGTGACCTTTTCTGCTTTGTGATCTCAGGTAGAACCACTTTATCTAGTGTGCCAGTCACTTGAGCTAAGTGCTTTTTAGAAATATTATCTCGTTTGAACCTCACACTTGTGAGGTAGGTGCTGTTTTTATCCCTTTACCTATTTAAATTATTGTGGGTGTAAGGAAAAAGAGGCCAGTACTCTATCCACTGAGCCATCAGCTGCCTCTCAGGAGAACAGAATCCTGGGAGAGAGTTTTTCTAGATTCAAGCATTTTGCACTTAATAATAGATATAAATACGAGGCTGTCTGTCTAACTGTACAACCATCACAAGCCTTTCATGTCTAACAATTGAATCTGTTAAAAATGTCTTATTGACTTTTTTTTTTTAAATCACTGCTGCTTTCCAATACCCCCTCATAAAAAGCCCTCCCTTGTAACAAATGAGTATGGTTAAGCAAAAACATCCTAGTTTATTGCTTGTGTCTCACAGCCTATGCATTATTTCACACTTTTATGTACAGGCTTCTTCACAATAGGTATTCTTATTTCAGTCTGTGAATTAGGGTTTCTTTTTCTTTTTAAATTAGAACTTGAACGAAAGGTTCTATTTCAAAACCGAAGACTCAGGGTGACTTTTAAAACATGAATATATCTCATGTCTGTCATTCATTCGATGAAATTCTTTTTTCTGTATATGCATTTATAGGATCAAAGGGTAGATTTAGAGGTAGAAAGGGTGGTGGGAGGGTATTCAGCCCAACCCTTTCATTTTATTGAGATGGAACCTAGTAGAGGTAAAGGGGCTTACTTGCCTAGGGTCCCCCAGATGGTAAATGGAACAGACAGGATTTGTACTCATATACCTGATTCCAAGTTGATTGTTTTTTTCCATTGTATAATAATCTCTCTCATATTTGTCTTCTGTCTTTCACTCTTCTTGCCAAATATGCCTGGTCTCCCTTCATTGGGAAAATTAATACTTGCCAAGAGGTATCACAGAGCACTTTGCAACATAAACAATTCTATTTGGATGCTACCCCTGGCTCCCTGTTTTCTCTCTTACTTATTTACTTACTTACTCAGCTTTCGCTCTAGCCTGCCTTCCTCCACAGGTTGGAAGAGTGGTTGTCCACTCTGGCTTCTGAGTGAATAGTGAGTCTCCTCACTAATTTCTTCTCCAGTAAGAAGGCTAGTTTACCAGGAGACTTGGTGATGAGATGAGAACGGGGGTACTCTTATTGCTAGAATACCCTGCGGTAATTCTCACATTAGAACCTCTGTGGAATTGTTGTTTACCTCCTTAGAGTAAATAAGATTGTTCCCAGGAAACAGAGATAGCCTGAGAATCTGGATATTGAATTGCTTTGTGAAGCCAAATACCTTTTCATTTGTTTAGAAAAAAATGTTGTTTGGTTTCTGGCTAATTGGCCTGTATTGAACCTTTAAAACCTGACTTAGAACTGAGAGAGAACCTTAGAGATCACATAGCCAAAATTTTTATTTAACTGAGGTTGAGAGAGGGCATGGGTCTTGCCCAAGGTCACATAGTAGGTCACGTCAGAACCAGAACTCAAACTTCTGCTTCCTGGGTCCCAGTTCAGTGCAGCTTCCATTTCTTTCCATTATATCCCAAAATATCTGACCAACATTCCATTTTCCCATGAGGATTGAATGATTTTTGGCAAGGGAAGAGGGATGGGGATAGGGAAACAGATGACCTTATTGGAGTTTCTCCACACATGGATATCAGCATTTCTGGTTGTCCCCTTTGTCCCATCTAGTATCGTTATACCCTTTTTTAGACTGAGGCTGTTTTCAGCCATCTGTTTCAGTTCTGTTTAATCGTGATTTCTTCCAATTCCTGGAGCCACACAGTCATGGTCATAAGCTTGGCTTTTGCTGACTTTGAATTGCTAGGTGGTTTCTGTTAATGGGATATTGTCAAGATTAAAAAAAAAAAAAGACTAAACTAAAAACAAAAGCAGAAGTCTCTGAATCCCTCTACCCTTTAAACTCATTTTAACAAATATTTATTAAATGTCTGCTGTGTGGAGAAACATCATGTCAGGCCCTGGGGGGACTAAAAATTCTAGAGAAGACAATAGAGCCTGCCCTCATGGATCTTACAGTCTTATTAGGAGAATGTGTAAGTGTACCCAAAGAAAGGTGATGCAGAATAATGTAAGATAAGTACACAAGAAAGGAATAAATAACTTACATTTGAATAGTGCTCTAAGATCATGGTATCCTAGGTCAATCTACAGCTGGAAAGGACCTCAGAGGACATTGAGGTCAACTCCCTCATTTTATAAATGAGCAAACTGATATTCAAGGAAAAGTGGCTCATACACATAGTAAATATTAGAGGCAGGGCTTGAATGTGGTTTGGCTGACATCAGAGTCAATGCTATCCCCACCCCCACCGTGCCACATTTGCCTTTTCTCAGAACAACACTGTGAGATAGATACCGGAAGTCCTGGTTTGCCTGCTTTATGGATGAGAGAACAGATTGAGTTAAATGACTTGTCCAGGGTTCCATAGTTACAGATTGTTTCATCGTGGGTTGGAGTCAGTGCCTCCTGATTCCAAGTCCAGTCCGTTCTCCATTATACCATGATGTGTAAATGAGATCCTTTGGAAGGTTTGTGAGGGAGAAAGATTGTTTACCAAGAGGGGATGGGGATCAGGGATGGCCTTGAAGAAGCAGTATTCAGGCCTTAAAGAATGGATAGGAATGGATAGGTATAGGTAGAAAGAAGGAGATCATTCTAGGCATGGGGAAACAGCACTCGAAGCATGAAGCTTGGACTCTACAAGGTGTCTCTAAAGTCTGGACACATAGGCAAAAATGCATATTTTGAAATGTTTGGAATATTAACAGACTTCTTTTTGACTTCTTTTTCTGGCGTATGCCAAAGGAGAAGGGGTGTACTCAGTTAAAATCACAGATGCAGCACACTGGATTGAACACATAAAGAGTGAATGTGCTAAAATTGACGGCAATGTGGAGTTATTACATTGAGTTCATGTGAATCTTCCAAAATGCATCAATCTTTGCATCACAAATGATAGAAATCGTATTGAGGATGTTATTTGCTAATATTCCAATTAAATAAAATGTTGTTGAGAATATCATTCATTTCATTTCCTGAAAATAGGCATTTTTGCCTATGTGTCCAGACTTTAGGAACACCCTGTATATATGGTGGACTGAGAGCAGGCCACTAGAGTATGTGCTAGAGGGTATAAAGAGTGGAGGAGGATGAGAGAGGTAGATTTTGGACGTCTTTGAATGCCAAGTGAATGGATCTGAATTTTGTTCCATAGACCTTAGAGAAACATCAGAAGGTTTTGAGAAGAAGAGTGGCTTCTAATATCTGTCAGGCATCAAGTTTTATTACATACTTGCTTTGTGCTAAAGGATGTGGATCTAAGAAAAGTCAAAACAGTGGTCCCTGCCTTCTGGGAGCTCACATCCTGATGGAGGAGACAACGTGGAAACAACTGTATACATACAAGATACAGTGTAAAAGGGAAATAATTTCCAAGGAAGGCTATGGCAGTGGGGTGAGATAGGACTGGGAAAAGCCTCTTGCAGAAGGTGGGGCTTGAGCTGAGTAATGGAGGAAGTCAGGAGGTGGAGGTAAGGAGGGAGGATATTCTAGGTGTGGGACCTGGCCAGCTAGAGATGGAGTGTCCTGTTCAAGGAACAGCAAGAGGACCCCCAGTCACTGGATCATTTTATCTATCTATCTATCTGTCTGTCTATCTATCTATCTATCTATCTATCTATCTATCTGTACACACGTATATATGTACATACATATATGTATATACACAGATATACATATGTATATACATATATACACATACACACATACATATATAGCCATATATACATATACATACACACACACACATATATATATATATAGAATATAAATTTATGTGAATATAGATGAGTAAACTACATCTGTGCATAATAAAAACTAATCTGCTAGTGTTATGAGGAATATGTTAGGTTTGGAGTTGCTGTAAGATATCTAGTGTGAAGATATCCAGCGGGCAGATGGAAATTTGGAGTTGTAGCTCAGTATGAAGCTTTGGATAGGATTTTGGGAGCAGTTATGTACATAGGTGTGGTCATTGAAACCAGAGGAATGGATTGACTTGCCAAGGGAGACAGTTCAGAGACATGAGACTTGAAGGCAAGGATGGCCTCTTGGCTTGTGCATCTTCTCCCGCACACACCACAACCAGGAGACATTGGCCTGAGCCCCTGGAGCTCTTTGAGTGACAGGTCCTCATTCAGCACTTGCATTAGAACCTTAAGGTCGATTGGTCCTCTCCAGTCCTTCAGTAACTGTTTTCCTCCTGGGTCTGTTGTGTCCCACTAGCCTCTTAGGTGCCTCATTTTGGTTATCTGTAATTACTATACATGACACAGCGTACAACCCCATCCTTCCCTCATCCAGGAGTCTCATCTCTGACCAGCGTAGATAGAGTCCTTCCCAGGGTTTGGTCCTCAGTCCTGGCCCATTGTAGTACTGTAGAAAGATCTCTGGTTTTGAAGTCAGTTTAAATCCCAGCTCTGCCATTAACCTAGCTGTGATACCTCAGACAGTCACTTTGACCTTTAAGCCTCTCTCTTTTCATCTGTAAAATGGGAACAAAATAAATCATGTCCTGTATGCCTTACAAGAATATTGTACGTTTGTAAGATAGGATATAAATGTTAGTTTTGTTGTGTTTTTTATTCAAACCAGTGCTTTATGGAATGTTTGTTCTGGCACAAGCAAACTCCTTTATATTCTCAACTTTCTTCATAAGCATTGTGTCCACTTCTTTTTTTTCCCCTGATGACAACTCTTTCTTTGTAACTTGCTCCAGTATAGGAGGCTACCCCTTCATCCCTCATCCAGAGGACTAGGGACCTTGTTCACTCTTGCTGCTTGAAGACCGCCTCCTTACCTCCAGGACATTCACCCACCTTCCTTTTCTGACATCATTCTTGGGAGGGTTACCACGTACCTTGATCATCCATCTCTGATCCTGGTGTCATATTTCCTTAGCCAGTGCAGTGGATAAAGTGTTGTGCTTGGAGTCAGGAAGACCTGAGTTCCATTCTGGCCTCAGACATTTACTAGTTGTGTGACCTTAGGTGAGTCACTTAACCCTTGTTGGCCTCATTTTCCTCATCTGTAAAATGCAGATAATAATAGCACCTATCTCCCTGTTGTTTTGAAGATCAGATGAGATTATAATTGCAAAGTGCTTAGCACATAGTAAGCTGTTTTCCATATAAATTTTATAATATCACGTAATTAATATAATATAAATATATAATTATATTTCTATATAAATTTTAGTCATCATCATCATTTCCATCATCTCCCATTACTCTACTCTGGCCATTCCTTGGACCTCATTATCATAGGACTGTAGATTTAGAAATGAGAGGGACCCTAAAAGTTACCTCGTCCAGTCCTCTCATTTTACAGATGAGGGAACCAAATGTTGGAGAGTTTTTTTTAAATTTATTTTTTTACCTTTTTTCCTTGGAGGGGGAAGTCAGGGGAATTGGGGTTAAGTGACTTGCCCAAGGTCACACAGCTAGTACATGTGTCAAGTGTCTGAGGCTGTATTTGAACTCAGGTCCTCCTGACTCCAGGGCCGGTGCTCTACTCACTGTGCCACCTAGCTGCCCCATCCTGGAGAGTTTTAAGTGACTTTTTTGGGATCACCCAGTATGTACATGGTAGAACTTGGATTTGAATCTAGTTCCTCAGGCTCCAGATGCAACATTTTTGCTCATGAGGCCATGTTGTTTTCCCTTTATATGTTTCCATATTAAATTTTCCTCTCTGACCATAGTCCCTATAGTTCTGCTCATCACAGTAAATTTAATTATGTAGACATTCATAAAGTGCTTACTAGGTGGAAGACACTGTGCTTGGTATTGGGGTCACAAAAGACTAAATCAATGAAAAATAGTGTCTGCTCTCAGTGAGCTTATATTCTGCTGGGCAGGGATACTGTACTTACCCAGATGAATACAAGATAATTTGAGGAGAAAAGGGCACCAGTTCTTGGAGGGGGAGGATCAGAAAAGGCTGAGAACCTGCCCTTCATCTGCATCGCTGCCTCTAGCTTTTACTCCTCTCTGGTCCTCCATGTTCTCACTTGTCTCTAGGCTTCCCTTTGCTTTCCCACCCACAACAGACTTTAGAATCAGCTGTTTCCATGCTTTCGCTCTCATCCTATAACATCATTCCCCTTTAACTTCCTCTATGCCAGTTAAAAAATATTACAGCTAGAGCAGGAAGGTTGTCCAGCCTAGCACCCTCTTCATCTTACAGAAGAGGAAACTGAGACCCATTGAATGACTTTCCCAAGGTGACACAGGTAGGAAGTGACCTGTCTCTAGAGCCGGCATGGATTGCTGCCTTCTCCTGTTGGAGGATGCTCATGCCAGCTTCTTTTTCTGCTCCAGGCTTGCCCGGTGTTGCTGGGGAAAAATCATAAAGCCATGCTGATTGGCCCCACTACTAATGTATGCTGTTGTCAGCAATGACATTTATATCATGCTTGCTATTTAACCTCTGCTGGGCCCTCACTGCTGCTCAGCAAACTGTATTCCAGCATTGCGTGAAATTCAGATGGAAAGAAGGAGTAATTATATCTCAGACGTTGGGACCCTTTGCCAAAACACAGTGGCATTTGTCCTATAGCATTCCATGTGTGAAAGCAACTAATTCTGTTTCACTTAGTGGGAGGGATGTTGTCCCTTGGCCAAATTCTTTGTTCCCAAAGACTTGATGTCATCAGTTACTTTCTCAAACATACCCTTATTAATCTCATTTTCATGCATACATAATACTTTTAGTGAATTGGTCGAGTGTTTTGTTTGCTGATGTCAGCATCCCTGGGTCCCCTGATTCTGTGCTTCACCGGAAATTGAAGAAATGAGAGAAAACACATTTTTAAATGGTTTCCACTAATTACTAAGCTACAGTGGTCATGAATCTGCTTAGAAATGCGTGCTAATTTTTGTTCATTTTACTTTTAAATTTTATTTTACTTTTTTCAATTAACACATCTGTTTTTCTTACTCCTACTCCTCTTCTCCCCATTGGGAAAAGAAAAAAAGAGGAATCAAGACCCTTGTAACAAATATACTTAGCCAAATGAAATTAATTCCTTCATTAGCTGTGTTCAATAAATACATGTTACCCGAGTCCTTTATCTCTGTCAGAAAGTGGGTAGCATGTGATATCATCAGTCCTTTAGAATCATAGTTAATTAGACAGTTTTATTTTATTCTGGTGAGCAGCCATGAGTGAAGACTTACCTTTGTGCCAGTTTTTAATGTGTTCCCAATATAGTCAGCAAAGGCAATGACGTTCAAAAAGGTAGTAAGATATTAATAATGGTGCTAATAATAGCGAGCATTCGTATAGCACTTCCAAGTGTATTGCATACGTTATCTCATTTCCTCCCAACAACAACGCTGGGTGCGGAGTGTTATGCCATCCCCACTGACAGATGAGGAAACTGAAGCAGACAAAGGTGGTTTGCCCACCGTCACAGAGGCAGTAAATTGTCAGGTCAGCAAGTATTAATTAAGAGTTTACTATATATCTGGCAGTGTGCTGAGGTGGGAATGGAAATTCAAGTATCGCAAGGGGGTGTCATGTGTGGCTCAGACGGGGGCAGGGATAGATCCATCTGTAGCATCTCATCTCCTCCACCTACCCTTCTCTAAGCGTGACCTTAATTACTACAGGGAGACCAAGCAGGAGGTCGGAGTGGCCATTGGCTGGCCATTTTGCACTCCTCAGAAAGAGAGGGGCAACAGGGCTAGAATTTTATATATTCGCTTCCTTATGTATTGTTAGTCTAGGGGATATAGTTTTCAGGTTCAAGCTGAACTCCTGACAGTTATTTCTTAAGGGGGAAAGAGGACCCAAGTGTAAAGTCTAGAAAACGGCTCAGGTTATGTCTTGTTAACATCAAATGGGAGGAGATGAGAGAGACCCCATTCCTTCATCTGTTTGTCCCCATACTGGCCTATTCCCATTTGCATGGGATCCTACCTGCAGGGGCAGGGAGATGCTGCTCCTTCCTCCTTTGTCTTCTCCTGGCTTGGAGAGAAAGGATATTCCATCAGCTTCCTTGACTGGTCTGTGCCTCAGCTTCCTAAAACCCAGAGAAGATACCACCCTGAGGTCAAACCTGTAGTGATATTATATAATAACCCTCTTTAAGTCATTAGGAAATGATTAACAAACTCCCACTTGGTTATAACCCAGAGATTCTGAAACCCCCAGCTGTCCTTATATAAATCCCCTTTTCTGTAATGTCCCACTCAACAGATGCTCAAGCTTGCCATTAGAATATGAGCTCGATAGGTAACAAAGCTACTTTCATCTTAAATCTTTCCCTTTTTAAGTTCCTTTCATATTTTGTCTCTCACCGAGACCCGGCTCCCTTCTGATGAAAGAGCCTCTCTGGCCAAACTCTGTAGCTCTTTCATACATTCCCCAACTTCCTAGTTGAGGTGGAAAAGTTGGAATACTCCTCGCTCCCCATGGTTTCCTCAGGCTCTCCCTCTACCAGTTACTCAGTAACCTCTGATTTGAGGTTCATTCAATCTTTATCTCTACCACTCAGTCAGAATTTTGGTAGTTCTTCTCTACTGATTTGCAGGATACTCCCCTTTCTTTATTAATATATTTTTATTTATTTCATTAAATATTTCCCAATTACATGTAAATTTTTTTTTAACATTTAAAAGATTGAGTTCCAAATTCTGTATTTCCTTCCCCTCTTTGAGAAGACAAGCAATTTGTTACTAATTATGTACATGTAAAGTTATGCAAAACATTTCCATATTAAGTCATGATGTAAAAGAAAATGCAGACCAAAAAAAAAAAGTATGCTTCAATTGGCATTCAGAGTTCATCAGTTCTCTTTCTAGAGGTGGAGAGCATTTTTCATTGTGGGTGTTTTGGAATTGTCTTGGGTCATTATCTTGATCATAGTAGGTAAGTCTTTTGCAGTCGATCGTCTTTATAATATTGCTGTTACTGTGTGCAGTGTTTTCCTGGTTCTGCTCACTTCACTTTGCATCAGTTCATATAAGTCATCCCAGGTTTTTCTGAAAGCATTCTGCTCATCATTTCTTTTTTTCTTTTTTGGGGGAAAGGAGGAAAAAGACTCAGTGCATCATTCATTCTCCCCTTTTCTTCCACCCACCCATCCATCCATCCATCCATCCATCCATCCATCCATCCATCTACCCGTGTTACATTTTGAGTTCTGAGCTGTCTCCCTCCCTCCGAGCCTGCATTAGAGGTCAGCATTTCTCTCTGTGTCTCTCTCTCTCTCTCACACACACGCGCACACACATATACATACATGCACACACATATATGCATACATACACACATATATGTATGTGTGTGTGTGTGTGTGTATGTATATATCCGTACAATACATACTTCCTTGTATCAGGTTTTTTTTCTGGAGGTGGATAGCATCTTCCTGTATAGGACCTTTGTAGTTGATTTGAATATTCCTATTACTCAGAATAGCTTAGACATTCACAGTTACTCTTTGAATGGTATTGCATTTATTGTATGCAACATTCTCTTGGTTTTGCTCATTTCACTTTTCATTATTTTATGCATTTTTGTAAAGTCAATCTGCTCATCGTTTCTTATAGCACCGTAGTGTTCCATCGCAATCATATATCACAACTTGTTCTGCCATTTCCCAGTTGATGAGTATCTCCTCAATTTGTAATTCTTTTCCACTTACCAAAAAAACCTACCATAAATATTTTTGTACCAGTAGGGCCTTTTCCCTTTTCTTTGATATCTTTAGGATATACACCTACTAGTGCAGTTGTTTAGTCAAAGGACATGCATGGTTTTATAGCCCTTTGGCCTTAGTTACCAGTTGTTCTCCAGAATGGGCAGGCCAGTTCACAACTCCACCAGCAGTGCATTAGTGTCTCAGTTTTCCTATGTCCCCTCCAGCATTTGTCATTTACCTTTTCTGTCATGTTAGCCAATCTGATACGTGTGAGGTGATATCTCACAATTTAATTTGCAGTGTTCTCATCAGTAGTAATTTAGAGCATTTTTTCATATGACTATTGATAGCTTTGATTTCTTCTTCTGAAAATTGCCTGTTTATATCCTTTGACCATTTCTCAACTGGGAAAAACCTATTATTTTTTATAGATTTGTCTTGGTTTCCTTCATGTTTGAGAAATGAGATCTTTTTCAGAGAAACTTGGCTCTAAAATTTCCCCCCAGTTTTATGCTTTCCTTCTAATCTTGGCTGCAGTATTCGTGAAAAGCTTCATTAATTTCGTGTAGTCAAAATTATCCGGTTTTCTTCTCGTGATCTTTTCTCTCTCTTGTTTGGTTATAAACTCTTCCTTTAGCCTTAGATCTGACAAGTGCAAGCATTTTTCCACTCTCCCCCAGTTTACTTATGATGTCACTCTTCATGTCTGAATCATTTAGCCATTTTGACATTATCTTGGTATATGGTATGAGGGATCAGATTATGCATAGTTACCGCCAAACTCTTTTCTAGTTGTTCCAGCAGTTTTTTTCAGATGGACTCCCTTTAGTGCGAGTTCAGCGCTTATAATCTTTCACTCTTCTCCAACTCCCGACCTCATACTAGAGGACCTCAGTATATATCTCCCAGTTTTTCAACATGCTTGTTGCTTGTCACCTACTCTTCACCCTACCCTAGCTACACGTAGAGATGGTCATATCCTTCATCACTGATAAATGCTCCTCTTCCAGGTTTATAAACTCTGAAATTTTCATATTTCATTACAATCTGTTATCATTCTACTTCCCCTTCTATCTTGAAACTCCAAACCTTGTTCTTTATCCACACTGTGACTCCCCCAAGTCCCACGGTTACCTAATTCTTTCTCAGGCCATATCCTTCTCAGTGGCTATATTCTCCTTCCTTTGTTCCCCATCTTAACCTCTTAGTGAGCCAGTTCAACTCTACACTGTCTTCTGTTGAGTTTCTTGCCTGCTCGTACCCCTCTACACACTATTGCCCGCAGCCCTATGTTAGTCCCTCTACTTGCTTCCATCGCTTCCACTCATGTGTTGCTGAATGAAGCTAGAGAAAGTCACAAAATTGTGCTGACTGGGTCCACTACAGATTTGTGTTACGTAATCTCAGTAGTTCCTCATTTCAGTAGGCAGTCTTTTTACATGTATCTTACTGTGTGGCTTTTCCAAACCTTTCCTTCCATCCTTAAATCTTCCATAATGCCCCCTCCTCCCACCTTCTTTTTTCAGGACCTTGTATCGTATTTCACTGAAAAAATTGAGACCATTGACTAAAGAGCTTTCTCTTCTCCCTGCCTCAACCTACATCTCCCAGATGCTTTTTGCTAACGTTTCCTTGTTCATACCTGTCTCATATAGTGAGATGGCCCTTCTCCTTCCCAAGGCCAGCCCCTCTACATCCACAAGTGATCCTATTCCATCCTATCTTTTCCAGTAGATTGCCTCCTCTAGTATCCCTCCTTTTCCCACTTATATTAATCTCTTTTTGTCTTTTTCTCCTTCCATACTGCCTACAAATATATCCATGTCTCCCTCCTCCTCAAAAATCTGTCACTTGACCCATCTATCACCCCTAGCTATCATCCTATGTCTCTCCTCCCTTTTGGGGCTAGATTCCTTGAGAAGGTCACTACATTAAGATGCCTTCAATTCCTTTCCTCTCACACTCAGCTTCATAATTCAACCCAAACTCCTTTTTTCAAATAGACCGATGATCTTTTACTTGCCAAATCCATTTTTTTTCCTCAATCCTCATCCTTCTTGACCTCTTTATAGCCTTTGACACTGTTGATTACCCTGTTCGCCCTAATTTGATTTTCCCCTCTAGGTTTTTTCATGATATATACTTCCCTTCTGGTTGTCCACTCCTTCTCAGACTTCTTTGTGGGATCTTCACTCTGATCATGCCTGCTAGTTGTGGGTTCTCCACTGGGCCCTCTTCTTTTCTCTCTCTGTTCCATTTCACTCAATGATCTCATTAGCTCCCATGGATTCAGTTACCGTCTTTATGCTGCTGATTCTCCAATCGACTTATCTAGCCCTGGATACTTATCCCAAGTTTTGCTCCCTTAACTGCCTAGTGGACATCTCAAACTGGATGTCCTGTAGAAATCTTAAACTCAACGCGTCCAAAAGTGAACTCATCATTCTTTTCCCCAGATCTTGCCTTCTTCCTAGTCTCTCTATTCAGGGAGTGTTCAGGCTAGTGGCTTAGGTGACATTCAAAATTTCCCATTCTTATCCTCCTCCGTATGCAGTCTCTTGCCAAGGTCTATCAGCTTTACTTTAGTAATATATCTTGTCCAACCCCCCTTCATTCTTTTCATACTGTGACTGCTCTGATGTACGCTCTCATTTCCTCATGCCTGGACGGTTTCAATAGCCTGTTGATTGTCATATCCTCCTCTCTTTAGTCCATCTCCTCTCAGCCATCAGAGTGATCTTTCTAAAATGTAGATCTGACCTCGTTACTTCCCCTCCGTTTAGCACAGTGTCTGTAACACAGTAGGTGCTTAATAAATGCTTTCCCCCCTTGCTTTCTTCCTCCATTCCCCGCCCCCTTCCCCCATTGTTAGATAAAGAGGGTATAGGAAAAATAAAAAGAAGTAAGACTAAAATCTCAGGGGTTGACTAGCACAAGAAAAAGAAGTCATTCCAGAAAAGGTTGGAATAGCTTTTTATTTTGAGTTAGGAAAGTAGAAATTTGAAAATAAAGAAGAGAATGTTCTGTATTCCTGGAAATGGTATAACATGGGGTAAAGTCAAAGGAACATTTTAAAAACACAAGGAACAGAACACCCTCCTTGGCGTTGGAGAAATGTTTATTGAAACTAATAATAAGTTGACCTGAGTAAGCAGCTGTAGGGAAGGCCTGTCTGTGTATTTTAACAGTTCACTTTCTTATTCTGTTTTCCCTTAAAGCAGTCATATTTAACCAAAATCCTAATGCTATCTCTGGGCAATACCTGAATAATTTTTGTAACTGTATCAACAGTCAATACACTTTTGACAATGTCACCAAATATGTAGGTTTTTCTGTCCTCTGGCTATGTGTATTGCAGAAAATATCCAATAAGTGATCAAGAAAGAAGGCCGGCAAGGTTGATCAGTAGTGAGATTGTGCATCCTGCAGTCCCCAGGTTCTTCATACGTGACCTGCTATTATGCCCTTCAGACTTCTAGGCCCTGTTGTACCCAACAGACCCACTGACCTTAACTCCCTGCTGAACTCTTGAGACTAAGAGGCCTTTTTACTTGCCCTGCAACTGAGGTTTTTTATGTCTTGTTCCTCTCAATTAAAAGGGGAGTTCTTTAAGAGTATGGGTTTTTTTTTTAAATTTCCTACTTATATTTCAGGCATTTGGCACAGTTCTTGCACATAGTAAGCAATTTATAAATGCTTTTTCATTTATTCATTCATTCACGTATTTGGGTGTATCGTTAATTGTATTGCAAGGGGGCATTGCAGGGATAGTGGCCTCGGAGGCAGGAAGATTTCCTCCATAACACTTCTTAGAACAAGATGCATAGTCTCTGAGTATCAAGCAACTCTGTAAGATTGGCTAAATTGTAGGTTGTAAATGGAGGGAGATCTGAGGAAATCATAGACTCTTTGTATATTTGTATACAGCTGTTGGTGTCACAGTGGATAGAAAATGCTGAGCCTATAGGCTTCCTTGAGTTCAGATCTGGCCTCAGACACTTACTAGCTGTGACCCTGAGCGAGTCACTTAATCTGGTTTACCTCAGTTCCTTATCTGTAAAATGAGCTGGAAATGGCAAACCACTCCGTTGTCGATATGCCAAGAAAACTCCAAATGGCATCATGAAGAGTCAGACGTGACAGACAATATCAACTGTGCTCACACCTGACTTTTATGAGAGTAATTTTTTCAGAATGTTTCCTATAACTTTTTCATTTTGGGGGGACATATCTGTACAGTGCTTTATTTTTTGTTAAACATTTAATTTGTCTTATCTCATTTGAGCTTCACAGCAGCCTTGGAAAGTAGGTACTTGAGGTATTAATTATCCCTTTTCTGTAAATGAGTATGAGTAACCGAGCGAGAGAGGTCAAGGTCTTGTTCGTGGTCACATAACCAGCAAAATCACTTTTCGCTTTAAATCAACCTTATTTTTGTTTCCTACTTGCACAAAGTTTATTTTTGTTAATGTCAGATCCAGGACAGGGTCTTTGCTTCCCTGGTGCCCAGCATGTTGTAGGCACTTGTTGACTGGTGATTATAATGTACAGAGCTTTCATTTTTACATGGTGTTCATAAGCGCGGAGGAGACAGTGTGGGGTTCAGAGTCTGAGAAATCTGGGTTCATCTCCTATCTCTGCTTATTACTTCTTGCATGTTCAATCATGACCCTCTATGGTCTCTTAATCTGTAATCTTAATCTTGATCTATAAATTGGAGGGGCTGGACTAGATGGCTCCTAGGATCTTGTCCAGCCCTGAATTTTGGGATTCTGTAAGTAGAACAGAGCCTCAGTTCTTTTAGCCAGGAGTATTTGAAGTATCTGTAATTTTGCTGGTGTTGGGACATCATAGCTTCACTAATACAGAATACAAACCCTCTGTGTATTTTCAGAGGTCTTCTTCAGTAGTTATCTAGCATCTACATATCATTTTAAGTTAAAAGTATTATCTTAATTGATCCTCACAACAACCCAGTGAGGTAGGTACTATTCTTATCCACATTTTACAGATAAGGAGGAAACAGAGGCAAAAACAGAGGTTAAGTCACTTTCCTAGGGCCACGTAGTAAGTGTCTGAAGCAGGATTTGAACTCAGGTCTTCCCAACTCCAGGCTCAGCACTCTATCTGCTACACTCCTTGGCTACCTAAGTCTATAATGCCCTAAGATTTCTTCATCTCATGCTCTGAGGCCAGTCTGGTTAACAAGCTTTTCCAACTCAACTGAACTGGTCCTTGGATGATGGATATACAACCTGTCACCTGGTCCATTCTTTCAAAGGTCTTTGAGCTTTGGTAGCACCTGTGAAATCTTGTACCCTGTTGTCAAATCTTGAAGAATGTCATGTCATCTCCATGCCATACTGAAATATGGTCAGGTTTAAGTGGAAGGAAGGTGAACTGGTAAATACCATTAGTTAATATGTAAAAAGCAGCTTCTTAAAAGAAAAGAATAGTAAGACATTGAGTCCTAGAGTTGTTGGTGATAGATTATCCAAGACTTGAGTAAAAATAAACGTTTTCTAAATGATTGCAGCAATCTTCATCATCTTTGGTCATGCTTTATTTTCAGATATTTTACATTTTTAGTTCTGTGGTGGATTGGATTTAAAAAATACTTAACTGTCCTCATCTCTTTTTTTTTATTTATAGGAGGAAAAAAAGAAGTTTGACAAAGAGACAGAAAAGAACTATAGCCTTTTGGATAAGCATTTGAACCTTTCGTCTAAAAAGAAAGATGCCCATTTGCAAGAGGTATTTATTCATTTCTCTCCCAGCGTATTCCAAAAACTAAACAAATTGTATGAGTCTCTGTTACTTCTGTTTGTGATTTTTCTTTTGAAAATAAAATAAACCTTTCCTAATGCTTAGAGCTATAAATGTGTGGATGATGCGAAAACTTAAGGCTGTCAATGAGTCATCACCAGGGACAGAAGAAAGAGGAATGTCTTTTTTTCAGGGGAAAGAGGACGCCAAATAAATCTGTAGAACATTTTGTGCTTAGCCCTGCCAGTGCTTATGTATGTTTATAAAGAAGGAAAATACTGGCTAAGCTGGGTGTTTTTCAAAATAAAAGTGAATTTAGAGGCCAATAAGTTGAAAGAAAAGAAACAGTGATGTTTTATGAAATGGCCCTGTAAACAGCCTCTCAAAGATATTTATAGGGAAATCGGCCTAAAATGCCCATAATTTCAGTGACTTCCCTCTGTTCATTATTTCCTGTTTATCCCATATGTAGCTTGTTTTGTATATATTTGTTTGCATGTTATCTCCCTCTTTAGATTGTAATATCTTTGAGGGTAGAGGATGTCTTTTGCCTCCTTTTGTATCCCTAGTGCTTGGCACAGTGCCCGACACGTAGTAGGGGCTTAATAAGTGTTTGTTGATTGATGGATAGAGCAGTTCTTACGATTCAAGAACTATAGCGACTAAGAATATTCTTTTTAAAAAGTTAAGAGTTATGTGGATATTTTTTTGTTTGTATGTCACATGCCAGTTGTGGCACAGCTGTCAGTTTGCTCTGGCTTTCTCTCAAGACACTCCTTCCATCGCTGGTGGCTCGTGTCTGTCTTTGGCTAAAGCTCTAAATCCAGATGATAAAATTTCTCTTTTCGTTTCTTGATCCTCACGTGACCTGATGCCCTTTTCGATCATTGCTGGCGTATACATGGTAGAGCTGAGCTTGTCTGTATTCATTGTCATGGTGCCATCTTTACCTGAAGTCTCTGAGAACACTTTTCTTTGCTGATGAACTAGAACGGTGGGAGCAGTAATTGGTATTTTGGGTGCAGTCATGAGAACTTCTCTATGGGCTGAAGCCCAAAGCAGCCAGAATTAAGTGAGGCTTTTAGGAGAATGAAAACTAGCCGCTGTTGATCATTTCCACCATTTTCTTTTCATCTCCCGAGTCACCTGTATTTTCTCTTTTCATATGTTTTAGTTTTTGACTTTGAAATCTGGGGAGCTGCCAATGGCTTCAAAGGTAGTACCCCATTAAGGGATAAAGCTAAAACAAATCTTGAGGGAGTTTTTGTGTTTCTACCCTCCCCCTTCCCTTTTGAAAGATTTGGTTGGGCTATGTATTAGAAATATGTTTTTAAAACCTTTTTAACACTTAAATGGAAAAATATTTTACTAATACTTTTTATTTCTCCACCTTCCCCTTTGAAAGATTGTTAGACTATGTATTGGAAATATTTTTTTAAAACTTTTTTAATAAATAGAAAAAAATTGCTAATGCTTTTTATTTGTTATCTTATAATTGTTTCCCCCTACCCCTTTGAAAGATTTGGTTAGAATATGGATTGGAAACATTTTTCTTAAACCTTTTGAACACTTAAATGAAAAAAAAAGATTTTACTAATACTTCTAAATTTTTTTCTGTTAATTGTTTCCTCATACCATGCTTCATTTTTTTTTTGTGCAGGGATTGGACCTGCGATTTCATTGGTATGGGGAACTAGCTCTCAGTGAGGAAACTCCTCTTTGAATTTCTTAGTCATAGAGAATTTCCTGGGGGGCACTGAGAGGGTAAGTGACTTGCTCACTGTCACATGACTGTGATGTGTCAGAAATGGCATTTGAAGCCAATTCTTTCTGACTCTGAAGCCAGCTTTTGAGCATCCATTCTGTAAGAACCAAATTGTTTTGGTTTCCTAAGGGAGAAAAAAAGTTTATTTTTTTTTCTTTTGGAATTTTCAAAAAGACCCCGAGTTTGAAACTCAACTCTCTCACTTATTGTCTGTGTCCCTTAGGGCAAGTCACATAACCTCTCTGGGCTTCATTGTTCTCATAGGTAAACTGAAAGGGTTCGAGCTTCCTTGACTCAAGTCCCTTCCATCTCTCAGTCTAGCCTAGTTTGGTCCTGTCCCCTTTGTAGGTGCACCGAAGCGCATTCTCAAAGAGGTGCTATTTATTTGTGTTTGTATAAAACTCAGCTGTGACTTGGATTTTAGAAAATCTGTCAAGTGAGGAAATCCAGTGAGCTGTCAGCTTCTCCACCTGGAATTTTATTCTAATGGGGCACAAAAAAGTTCTATCATGTGGTTCTCCAGAAAATGTGGAGTAGTTGTGGTTGTCATCATTCACAGCTTAAATATTCGATTTTGTGTTTCTTGGCAGGCTTTCAAGCCCCGCTCTCAGGGGTCTTTTCTAAATTTTGTCAGCTCTTTGTTTTTTTTTTTTTTTTGGAAGCTCTGTAAATAAGGTATGAAAAGATGAATACTAGATGTTTCTTAGATTTGTTGGAGACAAAGGTCATATTTAAACACTAAAGAAATAACTTGAATTCTCACTTGTTGGAAGGCTCTTCTTGGTTTTCTTCCTTTCGATATGTGTCATTATTATATTTACACATACACATCCCATTTTTTAAAATACCAAATGCTAAGATGAACTTAGGCATACTCAGCGTGATTTCTCAAATGAAGCCACACTTTTGTATCCAAGGATTCATTTTTGTGACATAAATGGCTCCCTTGGAACGAAGAAGGGCCTCAGAGGGTATCGAATAATCTGCTTATTTTACGGAAGCCTAGAAAGGCTTGTTAACTTCCCTGGGGGGAGTTGGGGGTAAGTGACATCGCCAGGATTCAAACCCAAATCCTGACCTGGTGTATCAGTCTTTTGTCTTTGTATAACAACACTTCCCAACTGTCAAAACACACTGTGTAAACCAAATGTATATACATGCCCTAATCTGGGAAAGCAAAAAATCCTTGCCTATTTGTTTATCTAGATGCTCAAATCAGATTTCTGAAATTTTATTATGGGAATATAAAGAACAATAGTCTGTGTCCAAACACTCCTATTTTGAAAAGTTTCCATGCCCATTCTACAGAAATTTGAAGCTTTTTGTAGTCTTTCTCTTATTTTGCATCTTCTGGAGACTCTTGGGTTTTAGGTTTTGCGATTGTATTTTAATTACCTTAAATGCAATATAATTTAGTCCCACTGCCAAAGAAATTCTGACTGTTTTAATCTGTGTACAATTTAATTCTTATAAATTACAATGTGAGAGAACATCTTCTCCCACAGCAACAAAAGAGATTATTATAAAAATATTATAAACCAAATCAGTTAATAGCTTGCCTCTCCTTAGTCTCAGCAGTATTTTCAGTTTTTTCCCATGCTTCCTCAGTAATATAAGTTGATCTTCTTAAAACGAGTTGAACAAGGACAGGAATAATTTGGATTAAAAGTGAAAAAACCCCATCACATCCTTAGTCTTTTAAAAATAGATACTTGTTATTTCATAGCTCGGATATTGTCTCCAGTAGTCAATTCTTGCTTTGAAATCATATAAAATATATTATTATTGATTAGTCTCTTCTCAGCATCCTACAATCCCCTCTTTGTGCACACCTAGCCAGCTAGTACCTGACATCTTAAATAGGTTATGTTTTAAAAGTTAATGTGAGTCATCTGAGACTGACAATGTATTTTCTCCTTGAAGCAATGTTCTAGCGGGGTTAGCAGCCTCCTCAGCATTAACATTTTGTTTTTGTCAGGAAATTTCAAGAGCACATCTTCTACTTTCTGCCCTGGCATCAGGTTCTACTTTCCTCTTCCTCTCCCTGCACATCAGATAATGGCAACAAGAATTTTCCTCCATTTTAAGCCTCTTTTGATGGTTCCTTTGGCAGGGTCTCCAGCTGAGTTGAAGTGGACTCGGGAGGTGGTTTGTTCCAGGGAAAGAAAAAATGTGTGTGTTCGGCTGTTGTCTCTACCCAGGAATGTGGCTTTGTCAGCTAGGTGGCTCAGTGGATAAAGTTGGACTTAGACTAAGGAAGACCTGAGTTCAAATTCTGCCTTAAGACACATACTAGGTGTTAGACCTTGGGTAGGTCAGTTAGCCTCTCTCTGCCTCAGTTTCCCTATGGAATGGGGATAAAACAAGCACCTCCCTCATGATGATTAAATGAGATAATATACTGTATGTAAAGTACTTTGTACACCTTAAAGCATAAATGAGTGATTATTAGTAGTAGTAGTTTCAGTTCACGTATTAATCACTTCTTTGTTATATCCAGAGAAACTAAAGGATAGGCAGATTGATCAAGAGGAATTGAGAGGCTATTAGGTGAACAGAGAGGAATGATGAAGGGTCAGACCTATTGCTTGGGGCAGACAGATTAATGTCGACTAATGGATGAAAGAAAGAAAACATCCCTTTTGGTAAAGTGAGTAGGAAAAGAGGGAGCCAGAGGTGTGTACAAATAAATGACTCCTGAAATTAGAGTCTGAGTAGGTCCATAGGACAGGCCAAATGGAATGATGCTTGAGATTTAAAGAGGGAGAGATGCCAATGAACTGGAACAAATCTGAAAGGGTAGGGACTTCTAACCATGTCATTTATGGAATAGCTGAAGGAACTATGGGTGTGTGTGTGTGTGTGTGTGTGTGTATACACATACATACATATATATACACACACACACACACACACACACACACACACACACACACACACATATATATATGCATATGTAACTTGTTGAAGAGATTTAGTGGGAAGTTGTTTCCAATCTTCAAGTAATTGAATGTTTTTTATTATGGGAATTTGTGTTTTAGGCAGAAATTGCACGTAATCAAAGCTTCCTTCAGTTGGCTCTGGTTACAGAAAATTCTCACTATTCCACAAAATATTTACAACCACAACAGGCCCTATTTATTAAGGAAAAAAATCAGCCATCTAACTAATATGCCTCCTCCCTACTCCTTTGCTAAATCATGGTCTCCTGGCTTGTCCCTTCAGATTTTGTTCTTTATTGGGTCTAAATCTCTGTCTCCTTAATTATATAGAAAGCCTCCATGGCTAGGAGATAGAGGAGGGGAGAATTAACAGTAGAGAATGCTTTTTCTCTCCATTCACAACATAGGTGAGGAAGAGGAAAAACTGAATTATATGAGATTTGAGACAGTGCAACTAAGAAGGAAGAACGTTGGAATTTGAATAAAAAGACATTTCTGATACTTAAAATTTCTGTTTCTTCACCAAGATTCATGTAATAATACTTAATTCTTAGCCCTCAAGATTTTGAGAGGAAAGTGCCTTAGTAGAAGGGGTGTGCTGATGCCACCTTATGCTGATAAATTTTCAGTGCCTGCATTTATAGCTATGAGAATTATATATTCTATAGAATTATATATGTATATATATCAGAATTATATATGTTCTAATTCAGAAATCAGGGATTGATTTTTTTTTGTTTTGTTGATTGTCTAGACTTAAGAAAGTGATGGAGAAAATGTTGATAATGCAGGTTAAACATAAAAGTTTGTCCTGTGCTTTTTAGAGAGCCAATTGTTAAACATTTGCTAATATATCTCTGCTTATAACCCAGAAAGTGCTCCATCAGTATGATTAAATAGTTGTTCAGAAATCCTTGGGACAGTTGTATGCCTGCTTTTAACAAAAGAATGCCAGGGAAGAACGCTGTGTGAGTGTGTTCCACTCTGAAGTGGGTCGTGGGAGGAAAGAAACCCTTCTCAGGAGGAACATTTGAACCTTGTAATAAGGGAAGCAGGTGAGCTAATCTCAGGGCTGGCAGAAGAATAGATGTAATTCTGGCATTTGAAGGAATATTATCATAGGATCATAGGTCAAAACTTCATATTCCATCTAATCAACCCTCCCACCCCTCATTTTATAGCTAAGGAAACAGAGACCCAGAGGCTTTAAATAATTTTGCCCAATGTCAAAATGGCAGTGACAGGTAGAATTTGAAATCCGGGTCCTCTCACTACAGTGCCAATGTTCTTTCCATCGTACCATTGAACTTCTCAGGTTATCTAGTCCAAGTCTTATCTGAAATGCAGAGCCTTTCAACATGTCAACAAGTGGTCACTTGTACTTCTGAGGGGATAAGGATAGTGGGTGAGTGGTGGCAGCATTTAAGAAGGTGGAGGTGATAGAACCCTCCTTTGCTTCACTCCAGATGAAGTCTGCCATGTTTTCTTGGCTCTTTTGTCTCATTTGGGGTTAACTCCCACCTCTTTTGGGGCAGTCTCCTGCCTAGTATTATGGGCCAGATGGCACTTGAGCCAGTGAACAAACATTTATTAAGTGCTTACTATGATAATCATTTGGTATACAAAGAAAGGTTAAAAAATAGGATCTTTGTCCACAAGGAGCTAAATTTCTAATGGGGGCAGATGATGTGTTCATGAAAGTTATATGCAGAATAGTAACCATCACAGGTATCTGATACTGGCTAAGAAATAGAGTGGTGGATCAGTGGAATAGATTAGGTATACGAGACACAGTAGTCGGTGACCACAGTAACCTAGTGTTTGATAAACCCAAAGACTCCAGCTTCTGGGATAGAAACTCAATATTTGACAAAAACTGCTGGGAAAACTGGAAAACAGATGGCAGAAACTAAATATGGATCGAAATCTCGTGCCATGTATACCAAGATAAGGTCAAAATGGGTACATTATAGATTTACCATTTTAAACATGCTGAATGAGTCCTGAATTTTCAAACAGTGTGATACTGTAAGCAAATTAGGAGAACAAGGAATATTTTACCTGTCAAATCTATGGAGAAGGAAAGAATTTATGACCAAACAAGAGATAGAGAGCATTATGAAATGAAAACTGGACTATTTTGATTGTATCAAACGAAATAGTTTTTGCACAAACAAAACCAATACAGTGAAAATTAGAAGGAAAACAGAAACCTGGAAAATAATTTTTACAGCAAATATCTCTGATAAAGTCCTCATTGCTCAAATATATAGAGAACTGAGGCCAATTTGTAAGAATACAAGTCATTCTCCAATTGATAAATGGTCAAAGGATACATACAGGCAGTTTTCAGACAAAGAAATCAAAGCTATCCATATTCATATGAAAAACTGCTCCAAATCACTACTGATTAGAGAAATGCAAGTTAAAACAACTCTGAGATACCACCTCATACCTATAAGATTGGCTAATGTGACAGAAAAGGAAAATGATAAATGTTGGAGATGTGGGAAAATTGGGACACTAATGCACCGTTGGTAGAGTTGTGAACTGATCCAGCCATCCTGGAGAGAGTTTGGAATTATGCCAAAAGGGCTATAAAACTGTGTATATACTTTGACTGAGCAATACCACTTCTAGGTCTGTATCCCAAAGAAATTTAAAAAAGAGGGGGAGTAGAAAGGACTTATATGTACAAAAAATATTTATACCAGTTCTTTTTGCGGCAAAGAATTGGAAGGGATGCTTTTTAATTGGACAATGGCAGAACAAGTTGGGGTATATGAATGTAGTGAAATATTATTGTGCTATGAGAAATGATGAACAGGTGGATTTCAGGAAAACCTGGAAAGACTTACATGAACTGATACAAAGTGACATGAGCAGAATCAGGACATTGTACACAGTAACAGCAATATTGTACGATGATCCACTATGGATGACTTAGCTATTTCTAGCAATATGGCGTTCTAAGACAATTCCAAAAAACTCATGAGGAAAAGTGCCATTCACATCCAGAGAAGAACGATGGAGCCTCAGTGCAGATTGCAGTATATTATTTTCACTTCGTGTGTGTGTGTGTGTGTGTGTGTGTGTGTGTGTGTGTGTGTGTGTGTTTCTTTTCGTCAGTTTCTTCCTTCACAACATGACTAATATGGAAATATATTTTACATGATTACTTATATGCAGCCTTTATCAAATTCCTTACTATCTTAGGGAGGGATAGGGGAAGAAGGAGAAAATTTGGAACTCAAAAATTTTAAATGAATGTTAAAATTTATCTTTACACGCAATTAGAAAAAATATAAATACTGCTAAAATGATATATGCAGAACAGAAGGGAAATAATCTCAGCAGTCACTAGCAGTGGGGAGTGAGGGGGACCAGATGTCTCGGAGTTCACTCATCCTTCAGCAGAGCCTTAATTTGCCCATAAGAGGACTATAACTGGGACAGTGCCATCGTAACCACTCCCTGGCATACCCTAACTCCCCTCCACGCCCAGACCAGCTTTGCTAAAAGAAGCTTTGTCTTCAGAGCCATGGGTTAATTGAGGTATGTGATTTCCATGTTTAGAGAAGGACTGGGTGTATTATTTGTGAGGTTTATCTTTTGCCTGGAGCTTTCTTGTTCAGTCTTTTTTTTTTTAAGCCTGTATAGTCAGTCTACCTTATCATATGGAGAACATCTTTCCAGCGCCTGTAATTTTACCCATCTGCATTCTTTGAATACAGGCAGACATCCAAGTGGAACAGAATCGAAAACACTTCTATGAGCTGTCTCTCGAATATGTGTGCAAGCTTCAAGAAATCCAAGAAAGAAAAAAGTTTGAGTTTGTGGAACCAGTAAGTATGTGTGTGTATGTATGGATATGTGTATATATGTAAATGTATTTATATATGCACATATATACTTGTATTTTGGTAAATAAATTTTTATTGCTGTCTTCTACATGACCTACATTTTCCACTATGGACAGCTAGGTGGCACAGTAGATAGAGTGCTGAGCCTGGAGTCAGGAAGGCTCATCTTCCTAAATTAAAATCTGGCCTCAGACACTTAGTAGCTGTGTGACCCTAGGCTCTCACTTAACTCTGTTTGCCTCAGTTTGTACATCTGTAAAATGAACTGGAGAAAGAAGAAAACCCCAGATGGGGTCACAAAGAATAAGACACAACTGAAACAGCTGAACAACAACAAAAAAGAGAAATAATCTCCCTTTGCTCCCTCTTGGTCCTCCCCACTTCCCTCCTCCCCACTTCCCTCCTCCCCACTTCCCTCCTCCCCACTTCCCTCCCCCCCACTTCCCTCCTCCCCACTTCCCTCCTCCCCACTTCCCTCCCCCCCCACTTCCCTCCCCCCCACTTCCCTCCCCCCCACTTCCCTCCCCCCCACTTCCCTCCCCCCCACTTCCCTCCCCCCCACTTCCCTCCCCCCCACTTCCCTCCCCCCCACTTCCCTCCCCCCCACTTCCCTCCCCCCCACTTCCCTCCTCCCCACTTCCTCCTTCTTTCCTCTGCCTCCTCCCCCTTCTTCCCCTCTTCCGCCTTCCTTGCTTCCCTTCCACCCTCTCTGTGTTTGAGTTTTGACACCATCATTCTAGGCAGCTCTCTCAAACAGTAAGTGGAAGAACGTGTGATGGTCTACACTGGTGGAGGAAGTTCCCTGCACCAGTGACATCGCAGGTTCCATTCCTATCACCATCCTTCACCTGATAGTAACACCAGGATCACAGCACTAGAGCTGGAAGGGGCCTGTGAGGATGTCGATTCCAGAACCTTCATTTTGCAGATTAAGGAAACAGAGGCCCAGAGAAGTTCAGTGACGTGCCCCAGGTCACACAGTGACAGAGCTGGGATTTGAAGCTGTATCCTTCGGCTCCTCATCTCTGATTCTTCTCACTGCCCCATTTTGTGTTGTTGAGGCATTCTCACATTGATACAAATCACAGTTTTTGATTCTGTGTTGCACAGTGACCAAAATTAATTTTGACCTTGTTTGTCTCATGGGGAGCACATGCGTGTGTCATTGACAAGAGCAACATGAATACCGATATGTGCCAGGGCTGCTGACTTTGAGCCAGGTGAAGTCATTGACTCTGAATCAGCTATGACTTTCCTTCACTTCCCAAGCACAGACTTCCTTCAGTAGTCCTTGAGTGATTTCAAATGCGAGAAAACACTGCCTGAATCTTACAGCCCTGTGTGTGCTTTTGACAGTGTTTCCATTGTCAGGGTCCAAGCCAGTAAAGGCAAACAATTAATAATTAAAAAAAGACAGTCCCTGCCCTCAAGGAGCTTATAATCGAAAAAGAGACAACATTCTAAAGGAGGCAGGGGTAAAGGTAAGTGGAATACCGCCGAGTACCCTAGTGTGTTGTTAAGTTGTTTTCAGTCCTGTCTGACTCTTTGTGACCCCATTTAGGGTTTTCTGGGCAGTGATACTGTGGTAGTTTGCCTTTTCATTCTCCAGCTTATTTTACAGATGAGGAAACAGAGGCAAACAGATTTAAGTGACTTGCCCAAGGTCACATAGCCAGTAAGTGTCTGAGGCTGGATTTGAACTCAGGTCTTCCTAACCGTAGGTCCAGTGCACTGTCCATTTTGCCACCTAGCTGCCCTGCTGTGGCTGCATCTTTTTTTGTGGAGTTGAAACCATGCAGGGCAGCAGATGCAAATGGAGTGGAAGGTAGTTAAGAGTCTCCATAGTATTGGGAAGGGGCTTTGCCAAGATTCAGTGACCCGCCTGACTCCTGGACAAGTAGTAAGCACCAGAGGAAAGATTTAAGTCCAGCGTGTCTGTTCTAGAGTTGGTATCGTACTGTATTTGACTGGACATGTGACTGGCTGAATTACCTTTGACAGAAGTGACCACCATCTATGGAATGAACAGAAAAGAGCACAGAGGAGAAAGGGAAGGTGGCAGCACTGTGAGTGCAAGTAACGTTGAACTACCTTGGGAATCTAGAGCTAGGCATTTAAGTTCTGGCTTTGACACTAACTAGTTTATGACATAGAAGGGACCAATAAGTGGCACCATACTGCACAGAGCGCCAGGCTTGGAATTACTGAGTTCAAATCTGGCCTCAGACACTTTTTAGATGTGTGACCCTGGGCAAGTCACTTAGCCCTGTTTACCTCAGTTTCCTCATCTGTAAAATGAGCTGGAGAAGGAAATGGCAAATCTCTCCAGCATCTTTGTCAAGGAAACCCCAAATGGGGTCACGAAGAATCAGACACGACTGAAATGACTGAACAGTAATTAAAGTTTATAACTTTGAGCAAGAAATTTATCCTCTCTGGGCCTCAGTTTCTTTCTTTTTTTTTATTTTGGAGGGAGTAGGCAGAGCAGTTGGGGTTAAGTGACTTGCCCAAGGTCACACAGCTAGTAAGTGTGTCAAGTGTCTGAGGTCGGATTTGAACTCAGGTCCTCCTGACTTCAGGGCCGGTGCCCTACTCACTGCGCCACCTAGCTGCCCCAGGGCCTCAGTTTCTTTACCTATAAAATAAGAATATTGGATCATCGAATCTCTAGAACTCCTTTTACATTTAAGGCCTTTGATCTATTCCAGCCCCCTCATTTTACAAAGGAAGGCATTGAGGACCAAGACAGCTGGTGGCTTCTCCAAGGTCTAGGACTAGGTCTCAGATTTTCTGACCTACCATGAGTGGTTCTCTTTCCTTTTGTCATTGACTTAACTTTCTGAAAACTCGACAAGCCTAAAAGAAGTTAGAGGTATGAATAATTCATAGCCTTAAAACAACTTTCCCAGGCAGTTTCCATAGGTGTTATCCCAGTTTTTTAGTTGATGGAAATGTTATATTCAAAGATGGTGAACGACTTGCAAGTTAGCTTCTTATGGTTGGTTAATGTTGGAGGCAGGATTGGTATCCAGGTAGTCTGACTCTTCAAGAACCCTGTCTGAGACTGTCCTTCGGATAATAAGGAGTTTTTAGTTCTAGTCCAGTTATTTTCAGCTTGAGGCAGTTTGGCCCAACGGCTAGAGAGCTGACTTCAATACTAGGAGGACATGAATTTAAATCCTACCTCAGACATCCACTGGATGTGACCCTAAGCGTAGCCTTTAAGCCATTTCTGTGCCCTCTAAGACTATAAGTTACAGAGAAGGTACAGATCTGTGCTGGTAGAGAAGAGTTTCTTTACCAGGGAGATACCTACCAATGAAATCCTAGGACAAGTCTCTACTCCTTTAAAAAAAATAGAATAATGGGTCATTGGGGGATGGTAGAAAGGAAGCGAAGGATTTGAGAGAGGAAATTGGGTTCTTCCCCGCAATTTCTTTATTTTTTTGATACTTCAAAAAATGTAGTTATTTTTTGATATTTCTTTCCTCTGACCCCTTTTGAATTCTAATCAGTAGAACTCAACAGGTGATCTCATCTGGCAGGGTATGTGACATTCTGTAACTGTATTCCCCCTTTGCACAGATGGTATGTTTTATCATCTGATCTACAGGACACAGATTGGTCATTCAAATTTATTTGTGCCTCTCGGCCTTTTAGCATTGTTTTCATTCATGTCCTTGTGTATATTTGTATGTATATTGTTCTCCTGGCTCTCCCATGCACCTTCTTTAGCAAAAAGCCTATTTTAGTGAAATTTCCAGATTGTGTGGGTTTCCTTCCTGTGCTAATGAAGCCTTTTTTTTTTTTGGTATGTGTGTTTGCCACAGATGCTGTCATTCTTCCAGGGAATGTTCACGTTCTATCATCAGGGCCATGAACTTGCTAAAGACTTCAACCACTACAAGATGGAACTGCAGATCAACATTCAGAATGTAAGGCAAGGGGCAGTTTTATCCATTAAATAGATGCTTGGAATTTTCACGAACAAGACATCTGTGGCTTCTTAAAAACGTGTGTTTGGGCAATTTTATTATATAAGTAAGAAATGTCAACACACTGGCCTACACTATTTGTAAGCAGCAAATATGTGGAAATTTTGAGGATGCACTGCCATCTTCTGGGTAGTTAGTGGTATAACATAGTGCTGCTTTATGATAGCCGAGGGTTAAGCAGATTCTGACACCTAGTGGTGTCCGGTTGTATCCCTACGAATACTGTAAACTTTAAATGGTTGTCCTGGTTTTATATTTAGTGTTATAAAAAAAATTGCCTGTTGGCCCACTTATTTGGAGGTCTCTAAAATATATTGAGCTACTTCCCAATCTCTGTAGACTGTCAGTCAATAAGTATTAAGCTGTTATATCCCAAGCGCAGTCTTTCAATTCAATTTTCAATTCAAATTAATAAGCTTTTATTAAGCTCCTGCTTTGGGACATACACTATGCAAGAAGCTGGGGATAGAAGTATAAAGAATGAAGCAGTCCTTAGTCACGAGAAGACAATAGGTATAAACATAAATATGCACAGATTAATTGTAAAGAGTGTGAATAGTTGTAAATAATTGTGAGGGGAGTAAATAAATACAAAGTAGTTAATTTTAAAATAATGAGAAAGAGAGAGAAGTGCACAGTAGTATTGAGGGGGTCAGGAAAAGATTCATATAAAAAGCAGTATGTGGCCTGGATCTTAACAAAAGAGTTGGAGGTAAGGAGATCTTACATGAAAGGCAGAGAGAAGTTTTAGTTGCTTGGCTTGGAGTAATCTCCTTCGAGGCTGGGATGATGGTTTGGACATAGGTTTGTTTTTAGCTAATCCTAGAGGCAATAGAAAAACACTGAGTTGATTGACTAAGAGAGTAACAGGGTCACATCTGCCCTTAAGGGAAATGACCTTGGTAGCAGTATGTAGGATGGGTTGGAGCTGGGAGAGACTTAAGTCAGGGACCCCAGTTAGGAAGCCGTGTTCCTGAATTAAACTGGTAGCTTTCTGGATATAGAGAAAGGTTTAGATGTAGAGATGCTACGGAGAAGGTAGAAAACAGCAAGATTTGGCAGCCGATTAGATGGATGGGGTGAGGGAAAGGGAGGAAGTCCAAGGTAAAGTCAAGATCATGCATATGGAAAACTGGAAGGATAATCATGACTTTTGATGGAAATTGGTAAGTTTTGAAGTTTAGAAGAGGAAGAGTATTTGGGGAGAAAATAATGAGTTTAATTTTGGATTTTTGAGTTTGAACTGCCTCCGATATTTGTAGTTTGAATGTCTAATGGGAATAGATATCCAAATTTGGGAGTCATCCATACAGAGATGAAAGTTAAACCCATGGGACCTGATGAAGTTACTTAGTGAGAGTTGGTTGAATGAGTGGGGGAAGGTTGCTTTCATTTTTTATTTAAAATGTAACTTCATATGAAGTATGATCATAAAGGAATGTGACCTTTAACAAAACCCCAGCAACCTTGTAACTCAGATACTTCAGGGGAGTTATGATTTCATTGATGGTGGTTATCTCTTCTAGTCACATACATCATGACTCATTCATGCCTCCCTGTCTTGTGCAGTGCTTATCCATGCAACTCCTGGCTGAGTCCCCTAAATGACCCACTGGGTGGTAGGATCCATCCGACACTACAGTTAATCCAAAGTGCTGAGTACCGTTCTTGTTTGCTTTTGACTTAGGAAGCATTTATTTAGCACTTGCTCTTTGCTGGGCACAAAGAAAGGCAAATTAGGGTGACCAACCCATCTTCTTTCTTCAGTTTGAATCTTAACCTTTGATGCCTATTAGATGTGTGACCCAAGGGCAAGTCATTTAACCACATGTAAAATGGGACTTGAGAATACCTCTCTGATGTAGTAGAGTGTCACCTTTTTAGTTAGGAAGACCCAGGTTCATTGTTAACTGCGTACCTGTCAGCAAGTCATTTAATTTCTTCATGCCCCTAGTCAACTCTTGAAGACTATTGGTTGGAGAGTTCAACTGATAATTTAAAACCCCCCTCCCAGACTCCCCACAAAACCTCCCTCATAGTGTTTTTATGAGGATCAGCCAAGATACATAAAATACTTTCAAACTTGAAGATATTTGAGGTGGCGTTATTGTAATTCCTAGAGCATAATCTGTAGCCTAAGTAATTTTGGACTTTTTTTTTCTCTTAAGATACATGGGTATGGAAGGGAAAATTACGCAATGTAATGGATTCTAGTCCGTGGTTGTATGCATCCATAGTGATATGGAACTTCTCAGGCTGTGCAGTGGTAGAGTACATAAAGTGATGTGCCTGCGGTCAGTCAGGAGAACCTCAGTTTAGATACTAGCTGTTTGACCCTGGGCGAGACACTTGACCTCTCTCAGCCCCGGATTTCTCCTCTGTCAAAGGACTGGGTTAGACTCAATGGTTTCTGAGATCTTTTTCAGGTCCTCCCAACTGTAGGCCAACCGCTGATTTTTGTATAGTCTAGCAACGCAATTAAATTTCAGGGCGCGACAGTAGCATGGTTTATGCCATACTCCTCCCTTTTCAAAGCCGTTGAAAAGAATTGCAGAGGAATAAGAAACCAGATAATGGCTTGTCAGTAGTAAATCTGATATTTTTTAAGCTTCTCTTGCAATATTGCGTAGGGGTGGGCTATTAGGTAAGGTAGATTAAGATGAAATTGAGGAAAGGAGATGAGGGTAAGAAATTCAGAAGGAGTTGGAGGCTGAGAAACAAAGAGGGAAATGAGTTGAAAAATGGAGAGAGGTCAGAAGGGGAAAGAAGAATGAGGTAAGAAAGGGAGGACTGTGCTGAATCCAATTTGTGACCGGAGGGACTAAGTCTTTTTTTTTTTTTTTTCAGGAACTGAACTGAAATCCCTTTACAAAGGTTGTTCATTTGTTTTATAAAAGATCTCTACAAATTAGTTTCCTTTCCAATATTGCTTTAATCAGGCCTATAGAAATGTACCCTGTCACCATTTTTCTCTTGTGATAAGCTTCCCGTGGTGACAGTCTTTACTGTGAGAGGAGAGAGGGGAAAATGTGTACTAGTGATTTTTTTACTTGAAGTACATCACAGTTTTATATCAGCAGTTCTTGCATTAATTAAATTTAACTCAACAAACCTTTGTTAAATGACTGATATGCAGTGCATTAGTGCGAAGGATACAAAGGTTAAAAAAGTTTAAAAAACTTAGAATTTATCAGGAAAAACAGTTTAATCCAATAAGCATTGTTAGGTGCCTATGATATGCCGAGAGAAAAAAAGAATTCTTGCCTTTAAGGATCTTAGAGCCTGTAGACCAAGGACCCACAGAGACTCAGAACTTGTAGTGGTTTGGTTGGATCTTGAAGTATGACCCAGGAAGAGACCTTTTCTCTCTTTTGACTCATTTTGTCCCAACCCTGGAATTCACTTAAAGGGGAATATTTAAAATAGACACAAGCTATCACTAAGTTTGAAGCTTCCTCAAATCTAAAGAACAGGGAAAGGTCCCATGTAGGGGTTGCTTCTTAAACTGAGTCTTAATACAGGGATCTATGGCTTCCAAGAGGCAGACAGGTATAAGGAGTGAGGGATGCTCTAGGCATAGGGTGGGGAGTGGTACAGATGATTGGGGGAAATGTGGCAGGAGATGAAATTTAACTTATTAGGAATAGCAAGGAAGTTAGTTTTCTGAAACAAGGAATGTGTCAGGTGTTTGTAAGGTAGAGTTATTCAGGAAAGATAGGTTAAGGCCAGATTGTGAAGGGCTTTAAATGCCAGAGTGAGGCTAGTATTTGTTACTAGGACTTAATAGAGCTTCTTGAGTAGGGGTTTAGTGTGGACAGACTTGTATCTTATTTTGACAGCTGTGTGGAGGATAGATTGGAGAATGATAGATTAATACAAATAAATAAAATCCAAGGTAGCATGTGATAAGGACAGAGGAGAAGTCTTGGCACGGCTAGCCTTGTAAGAAATTTGAGGAGGGAAAGGAATCACTGTCAGTTTTGGAGATTAGGAAAGACAGACAGACAGACACAGAGTATATGTGTACACATGTACATAATATATACTATACACGCAAACACACACACACACACACACACACATACTCTTCAGGTAAGTCTTGAAGGACGAGAAACATTTCTGAAGGTGGTGATGTGGGGATAATAGCCTATGATAATTCATGGAGATTGGAAGCCATAGGACAAGAACTCAAAGTCTAGCTTGGCATCCATGTAGAGAATTACATTGGAGCCACATTGGGGAAGGAGGTCTTAATAAGGCTCTTAAAAATTCCTGCCAGGCTTCAGAGATAATACTTTTATCTTATAGGCAATGAGGTACCATTGAAAATCAGGGTGATGTGATATGCTCAAGCTTGTTTAAATAGGACTGTTTTTGTAGCTGTGAAAAGGGTTGGAGAGGAAAGAGATTGAGGTAGGATGGGCCAGTTGGGAAACTATTTCAGTGGTCTGGTTGAGCAGTACTGTGAATGTGAGCTAGGAATGATAGCAGTGAATAGAGAAGAGGGAATGGAGGGGAGAGATAATATAGGATCAACCTGACTTGACAATCATTTAGAATGTGGGAAGTGATAGAGAAGGGAGAGTCAAAAATAATTGGTTGACTTGGGAAAGATAGTGATATTAATAGAAATAGGGAAGTTTTAAGGAATGGATCTATTTAAAAAGGATAAGATAATGAATCCAATTTTGGACATACTGTGTTTGAAGTACTGTCAGGATGTCTAGATGAAGATGTCCCTTGGGCAATTGAAAATGCGTTACTGAAAGTGAGAAGATAAATTGGGGCTAGATATATAGATTTATTAATCCTCTGCATAAAGGTAATAAATGAAACTACGGAAACACATGAGCTTGTCCGAAGAGAGCATATAGAGAAGTGAGGGGATAAAGGCTGAGGACCATGCTTTGGGGGATATTTTCATGTGGGTAGGTAAAAGAGGGAGATGGACCGGTGGAGAAAATTGAGAAAAAGTGGTCAATCCTCTCCTCTTACAGGAGGAAAAGAAGGATGCAGTGTCATGGAGACCAATTTACATTTTTCTTTGGTTCTTTGCTTATAGCTGTTTTGACTTCATTGTTTTCTTTTGAGTTTGTATTATAATCTTCCCTGTTGCCATGGTAGTTTTTTATGGTCAGGTTCTTTTGTTTTTGTTGTTTGCTCATATTTCTGCCCTGTTTCTTGATTTAGAACTTCATGTTAATGTTAGGCTTTGTTCTCAACTTGGGCAGCAGGGGGAAGAGGCTCTGTCTCAAGCTTCAGGCTTTTTTTCCACTCCTGTTTTCAGAGCTAGTTCTGGGAGTTTGGAAGTTTTTGGTGCTCCCAAAGTGGCCTGATCTGAGGAAAGGTGTGGTCACTGCTCTTTTGGTCTGCAGCCTGGTCCTTATGCAGGAAGGGCCTTTGATCCCTTGTAATTACAATCAGTACTTCTCCTTGAGCCCCTCCTCCCCTGGGACCAAAATGATACTGCCTCTCACGGCTTCCTCTCTCTCTTGACCCAAAAGTGCTTCCCTCTTGAACCATGACCCAGAGGTGGAGTTGCCAACCAGTGTCTGGTCCTGTGTCCAGTGCTAGCATAGGGTTCCCTTGTAATCAGTTGCCAGGTCCCCTTACTGACTCTGGCTTGAGAGCCCCGCAAACTGCTGATGTTTCCCTCACCACCACCTAGTCCCACCACTGCTATTTTATCCATGTGGTCTCAAGGCCAGCCTCTTCCCCCATGTCACAGATCTCTCTTTCTAACCTCCTAAGTTTTCTTGATCTGGAAGAATGTCTGACTTCGACTTTTTGTTGACTCTGTCATTCCAGAATTCAATTTGAAGTATTATTTTAAAGTTGTTTGTAGGGGAATGTTAGGAGGACTCAGCTTTTTCTGCTCCATCATCTTGCATTTTTATTTTCCATGAGTTGAAATTCGACTTATTATTTCCATGTTTGCAAATACCCCCTTATTCCAGATCCCACATGAATTAAACAAAATTGATATTTTTTGAGTGGGTGGAAACACTTGGATGTGGGCTTGATTGATTTTTTTTTCTGTGCCTGGGACCTAATGCTAGTGACTGTGCATTTGGTCATACAATCATATAGAGCTTTAAAAAACCTTATCACCATTAGTTTCTGACTTCCTTTCCTCTATTAACTAGCTTTCAGATTTTTTTCCCTTACAACAAGAAACACCATAACGATGAGCTAAATGAAGGATAACTGAAAAAAACGTACAGAGAACCTGATTAAAATCTTTGCTTTCCTAGAGAATTAATCTAGATTTTTCAGTTTTGCTTCAAATATCACATTTAAAGTCTTAATGTCTGCCTTTCATTCATTTTAGACTAGAAATCGTTTTGAAGGTACAAGATCTGAAGTAGAAGATCTCATGAATAAAATCAGACAGAATCCCAAGGAGCACAAGAGAGGAAGTCAGTTTGCGGTGGAAGGCTACCTCTACGTCCAGGAAAAAAGTAAGAGGATTGCAACACTGAACTTTAATGTGATGAGTTCTTGTGGGATTCTCCTTTACCCATCTCTGCCCCCAAACACCTGGCATAGTAGCCCACCTGAAAAATTCTCTGATCTCGTCACATAAGGGGGTAGGACTAGAGGATTTCCAAGGTCCCTTCCAACTCTGTCAGGTAATCGAGTGGCTTGTTTTTATAGATATATGCTTGAATGTTTGAGCTTTTTTGTCTGTCACCTTCTTTAAAAATAGAAACTCCCAGAACTAGCTCTGAAAACAGCAGTGAAAAAAAGCCTGAAGCCTGCTTCCCAAGTGGATAACAAAGCCTAACATTAACATAAAGTGCCAAATCAAGAACAGGATAGAAAAATGAGCAAACAGCAACAATGAAAGAACCTGACCATAAAAAGCTACCACGGTGACAGTGAAGATCGAGATAAGAACTCAAAAGAAAATACTGAAGTCAAAACAGCTATAAGCAAAGAACCAAAGAAAAATGTAAATTGGTTTCCATGACACTGCATCCTTCTTTTCCTCCTGCAAGAGGAGAGGACTGACCACTTTTTCTCACTTTTCTCCATTGGTTCATCTCCCTCCTTAATCTACTAAGTAGGATACTTAGTATTCTAGTCCTAAGAAAAATAGCCCAAGTTTAAATAGGTAAATAGATTGATAGAACATTTATTGAGTACTTACTGTTTTTTAGGCATTATGCTTGAGAAAACAAACAAGAGAACATCTATGCTCCAGGGCTTACATTCTGAGTTAGAAAAAGGTGGCAGGTAGAATGGATGAGTAGGTGGGAGGTGGGGTGCTACATGTGCTAGGATGGCTTGGAAGTGGTTGGGAAGTAAAGTAGAGGTCTTATTCTAGGCAAGATAAGATGAAAGGTAACTTTCTGGAGCACCCTGGCTTCCCAAGGACACATTGCAAGGAGTCTGAATGCGTTTAGCTGTTTATTCCTGGGGGAGGAGTTGTGATTAAATGAAAAGTTGGGTCTCACTTTCTGTGTGTGTGGGTGTGTGGCAGGGGAGGGAAAGTGTTGGAAGGGCCAGGATCTGAACCAGTCCTTCTTCCACACTGGGAAGCTTGTATGAATGGTGGTGATGGAGGTAGAGAGGGGGAAGAATGGTCTGAATGAATGATGGTAATGGAGGTAGAGGGGAGAAGAGAGGCCTGAATGAATGGTGCTGAAGGAGGTAGGGAAGAGAAGGTGGAGAGAAGAGAGATAGAAGAGGGAAGAGGGTGCTGATGATTTATTTTGGTGGGGACAGGAATTGTCTTTGGCTCAGAGGTCTGTCGACTTAGAGTTGGAAGAGGCCTTAGGCAGCTCATCGAGCCCCTTTAATTCAAAGATGGGGAAAATGAGTTCCATGAGGCTTAAGTGATTTTCTCATATCACACAAGTAGTAAGCAGCAGATCAGAGATTTGAACCCAAGTCCTCTCACACTAAAACCTTTTAATTCCGCCATGGTGCTTCCCTCTTGGTTCTCCTACGTGGGCTCATCAAAGCCAGCTATTTGTTACCGCTTGCCTTCTTCTTCTCCTCCTCCATTCTCATCAGTTCTGTTATTTTTCTTCCGTATGTAACTCAGCAGGAAAACTATGCAATTATCAACTTGGGATGGATTGGATTGGCTAGAGTGTTGGGAGAAGAGGCCATATGGTGTAGAGGAAAGGATACTGGATTTGGAGTTAGCGTACCTGGGTCCGGTCTTCACCCTCTTTTTATTACAGGCATGATTCTGAGCCGGTAGTTTAACTACTCTGGGCTTCAGTTTCTTCATTTACAAAAGGAAGGGGTTGAATTAGATAATCTCAATGGTTCTTTACAGCCACCCCCCCTTCCTTTTTTGGAGACTGAGTCCCCCATCTTGCCTAGGTGTGAAGTGCTGGGGACTGTTGTGGGTCCAGTCCCATTCCTGATCGTCGAGGAAGCTTTGACCTCCTCTGTTTCCGATGCCTTCCCTTCTGCCCACTCCTGCGGGCTTTCCTTATCGGTGCCAGATTTGGTGAGGACATTTGATTAGCCTAGCCAACTACAGCTTGGAACTCCTGAGCTCAAGCAATCCACCAGACCCTCGCCTACTCCAAGCATGTGCTGCCATTCCTGACATTCTGTTCCAAATAGCATCACCCCCTCCCCACCTTATTTCCCACCAAATGTTAAGACTGCACCGAGTACACCTGTGTTTCCGAGGATGCGGTTCATTTATGTGATTGGAGATTGAGAAATCTCCAGATCCAATCAGATCTTAACTGTTGGGTATCATTTAACGGGTGAGATCAGAGCCTTCCTTCTTCACCTGTGGGAGGTGTGGGAGCTGTCCTGATTGCTTGGTGGTACAAGGCAGGGAGGGAAGCATGAGAATGTTCCTTATTTACAGTCTCTCCCTCTCTTCCTGTTGACTGTAATCAGAGCAGCTCACAAACCTTCCTTTCACTTACCATTTATGACTGATTTGCAGCACTTCAGTTTAACTGACCAATTTAAAAGTGTGGAAGACTCTGGAGGCAGTTAAATATCCGCCATACTTTGGATGAAATATAAAACTGATGTAGGGAAACCGTCTTATCAGCTAGCGAGTGCCACTTTTCTTCCATTTGCAGATATTCAGATTTGGATTGAGTTTTGCAGTCAGTTGGCCAAGTTGCGCAGTTTTGGGGGAATGACGTCTCCAAGGAATCAATCATGGTCTTCTGAAAAGCCACTGATCATCTGTCTTGATGAAGCTGTCATGTCTAGTGAATTTATGGGAAGAGTTTGAAAATCCAGGGTGTATAAATCAGAACTTTAAAACCTTTAGAAGCAAGCGACCGGATGATCTAGAGTGAGAAAGGTGCTTGTAGGTTTCATACTCATGCCCTTTGACCTTAAAAGACTTAAAAGGAATTGAACTAAAATGAGGTTCGAAGTGCCTCATTCTTAGATATTTTTTTGTAGTGGTAGGGGAGCATCACCAGCTCCTAGCTCTTAGCAGATTGGGCTACATGTGGCCTCTTAGCCTCTCTGATTTATGTGCTTTGTTAGAGTGTGGAAGTATTGTTTTCAAAGGCACAGAAAAGGATGCTGGGTTCCAGAAGGAACCAGTCCAGTCTCATGATCATTTTTATTTTCTCTTACACTTCCCACATTATCCTTCATCTTTAGTTCTGAATATTTTTAGTATGTAGAGGCAGTTGTTGTTCATCCTTTGTTTTCGAAGAGGACCAGTGACATTATGGGTGATGTCTTCACTTGCTTTTGAATTAAATTTAAATGAGGTGGAGTTGGGCAGAATCAGCCACCTCACTCTCTCTTCCTGAATCATCAAAGTCCAGTGGCAGGACAAAGATCAAGATGACTTGTCCAAAATGCAGTGTCTTTGATACCTGACCAAACTAGTGCTCCGTGGTGCCTGCTTCAGCTGTCTTCATGGCCACTGGAAAAAAATTATTCTTATCCACTCAAGCGGGAGTCTTCACATGCTCAGGGTAGATGTCCCCCGCAACTCACCAACAGGTTTGAGGCCTGTTGATTGCCCTCCACCTGATTTCATACATCTGTGGAGATGGTTTACCAGGGTGTGGCTGCTGTGTATGTGGAGGCAGTATGGTTCCATGGAAAGAGGACTGGATTGGGAATCAGAGCATGTGGGTTTGAATCCTTGCCTCTGATAATTACTCTGAGTTCCCCTTTGACATGTATTAGCTTTGTAACCTTGGGAAAATCACTTAAACTCTTTGGGCCCAAGTTTCCTTATCCATAAATAGTAGGGTTGAGATGTATAAATATCATGGCCAAGGTTGGCCTCAGAGAGGAGGGGAGCAAATGTACTTCCTCTGGGCGGAGGTGGGGGACTATGGGTATGAAATGTTGTTTATGTTGTAGGACATAGATGGTGCATTAGTGGGTTTTATTGAACTGCTTTTTCCCTCCTTATATTTTTTTTGTCATAAGGGATACCTTGTTGGTTAAGGGAGGGATATATTCAGAAATGAAGATGATATAAAAATAAAAGATAGCTTAAAAGTTAAAAAAATGACAAGTTTGGATGGGAAGACATAAAAGAACTGAGTGATGTAAAGTAAGCAAAACTAATTAAACGATATAAACACTGATTGCAACAGTATAAATGAACAAAAAAATAAATATGAGTATGAATTCAGTGTGGTTATAATGGCCAAAATTAGGAGAAAAGTAGTTGTGGAAATGAATGTGGTGTAAAAACCAAAAGGCAGAAAAAATGATGGGTGTGGACTCGCTGATCACTAAGGTCCCTTTGTGTGAGGCAACAAGTCAGTCAACCTCTGTCTGCCTCAGTTTCCCTATCTGTAAAAGGAGAATAATAGCCCTTATCTCTCCGTTATTGTAAAGGTAAAATGAGATAATATTTCTAAAATGCTTTGCAAGCTTTTTTTTTTATTTACCTTGGGAGGCAGTTGGGGTTAAGTGGCTTGTCCAGAGTCACACAGCTAGTAAGTGTCAAGGGTCTGAGGAGGATTTGAACTCGCATCCTCCTGACTCCAGGGTCAGTGTTCTATCCACTGCACCACCTAGGTGCACCACAAACCTTAAAACACTGTATAAATGCAGGTGATTATTACTATTATCATTCCAGCTCTAAAACTATGATCCATATGATTTCACAATAAAAATCACACATCATAAAATCATCCAGTTGAAATATTCACAGAACTCATGGCAAAGAGAAGAGAACTGCTTTCAGTTTATATAAAGTATTTGACTATTGGTTATTAAATTATTTTTAAACCTAGTCCTTAAATGAATATATGTTGCTGAATGAATACCTAATGAGTCTTGCTCCACTCCTATTATTTCATTAGTGTACGGAACTCCCACGTTTGAACTTCTCTCCACTGGCACTTTATCTGTGTCTTAGCAATGAGAGGTTTGAGTGATTTACCCAGAGCCACACAGTGTAATATATATCAGTATATGTTAAATCCTGGCCCTCTGGACTCCAAGGCCCTCTACTTATATTCACCATATCTAGTTTCCTTTCCTTTTGATAGTTTTTGGCATTATTCACTGTTAAGTAAAGTTCTTACGTGGTCCTACACTTGCCCAGTAGTGATGGGGTTAAAAAGAACAACACTGCATTTACTATAAATATTTTTTCCCCTCACAGATATCAAATATAAATGAGAATAAAATCCGCAGTGCATTTCAAAGGTGAAGAGCTTAACTTGTTCACTTGTGCGAGCAGTATTGCTGACATGTTTGAGAATGTTGCTTTTTGGTCCTTTCTGTCCTCCCTTCCTCCCGAATATCCATGAGCAGAGAACACTGCTGATCATACAGAGGAGTTGTGAACCAGGTTTTCCCTCATCATTTAAAAAGCATAAAATTGTTCCTTTGCTTCAGGGCCTGCTCCGTTTGGCTCCAGTTGGGTTAAACACTACTGCATGTACAGGAAGGCGGCAAAGAAGTTTACCATGATTCCATTTGAACACCGATCGGGGGGCAAGCTTGTAAGTATATTGTCACACTCCACAAAGAAGAGTGGAACGTGTGGGGGGGATGATGCAACCCTTCTGTAATCCTTTATAATTGGCATTGCTGGGCAAGGCCTGGTACATTTTTATCACTGCAATACGAGATAGGAAAAAATTTAGAAGGCGTAAGGAGAACAGAACTGACTATATGTTTGGGTAACGAATCCTGGGGGAAAAAGGCTAAAAGGACTATTTTCTGAGTCTTAAAAGAAAAAAAAAAAGACTAGGTTGTGAGGAATGGAATTTAGTTTACCAGATTTTTAAGCAGCTGATGTGTGGCAGCAGTTTTGACAGGCATGAGGGATACAGAGGTGAAAAAAGGCACCATTCTCCCCTGTCAAGGAACGTAAAGCCTTAAAAAAGGAATATAAGATGTAAGCAAATATATATATATAATCAAAACTAGAGTGTGATAAAAGTGAAGGAGAGATCTGTGTAAAGTGCTAGGAAAATTTGAGGTGAAAGAGATACTATCTTTAGATGGAAGAATCAGGAAATACTTCATAGAGATAAGGATACCTGAAGGCTGAACTTTGAAGGAAAATGAGCATTTCAGTAAGTGGAAAGACAGAGTACTCCATGCAAAAGGGAAGCCTTGCAAGAATCCAAGAAGATAGGAGAATGCAGGATGGGATTAGGGAAACCCGGATAGTCCAGGAGAGAGAGAGACAGAGAAATAGAAATAAAACTGGGGGGAAAGTCAGTTCATGCTAAATTGGGGTGGGCCTTAAATGCTAAACTTAAGGGGAACCCCTAAAGGTTTTTGAGCAGGGGGTCTGTACATTAGGAGGATTAATTTGACAGCTTTGTGAAAGGAGGCATTGGAGAAGGGAGAGTATAGAGCCAGAAAGATCAGTAAGGAGGTAATTGGAATAGTCTAGAGAGAGGGAGGGTGCTGAACTAGAGTGGTGGTGAGAGTAGAGGGAAAGAGTTGAAGAGTGTTTTGGAGGTAGAATTTCATAGGATTTGGCATCTCCTTGGATGTGGGCTCGCTAAGAAAGGGAAGAGTCCAAGATGAGGTGAGATTGGGAATCGAAGTAAGTGGGAAGTAGGGAGGGTCACTATCAGAACCAGCCAAATTGGGAGGAAGTGGTTTGGTGATGGGGTGGGGAAGGAGATGTGTTCAGGTAAAATGTGTAGTTTTATTGTTATTCTGGTATGGGTTATCTTCTTAGTTTTTAGCTGATTTCTTTTGAAATTTCATATCTTGATTCTAAGAATACTTTCCCTCCTCATTAACAGGGTGATGGAGAAGTCTTCATTTTGAAAGAATGCACCAAAAGGCACGCTGACTCCATTGACAGACGGTTCTGTTTTGATGTAGAAGCAGCAGACAGGTAAATTATCTAAATCACAACATGCTAAAAAGAACATTTTGCTTTCTTTGATACCAGGCAAACATCCATGATTACATCATTTTTACTCTTAATAATTATCCGTGAGGTAAGCCTGCTGTGGGGGATAAAGAACCTCATCCAGAAATGGATTCAAGGGCTACCTTTGAATACTAACTGGTTATATGGCCCTGGACAAGTCGTGTCACTTTTCACTGTTCCAGACAACATGCCATAATTGTTGAGTTGGTGCCAATCTGCTTTGGTAAAGGGGGCTTACTCGTTGAGAATTCTCTAGGCCAGAAGTGTCAAATGCATGGCCCATGGCCTACATGTGACCTTAAATATTCTCTACTTCTGCCTGAACCAAATTAAAATGTGATTGGAAAATATTTAACCAAAGAAATAAAAATACTATAAAAACATATGTAATAGTCTAAAATTCAGTCAGTATGTGGACTGCACAGATCCTTATGTGTAGAGTAGCGGCCCCACTTTCTACTTCTGTTTGACATCATTGCTGCCGATCAGAGATTCTTAACCAGGGATCCATAGACTATGGATTACTTGCAGAGGATCTGAGAACTTGCATAGGGGAAAATAGATTTCTATTTTCACTAATATCTAACTGAAATCTAACATTTCCTTAATTTTTAAAAAGCACTACTCTGAGAGGGGTCCATAGCTTTCCCCAGACATCTCAAGGGGTAAGTTAATAGCCTTTACTTTAGTCCAGTGAATCACACATTTGGTTCAATATGGTTTCTCTATCTGGTAGTAACACTGTATATAACCTTACCATGCACCCAGATGGAACTTGTGTTGTCTTGGATGCCCTCCTAGCTGAGTGAGGAGAGCCTAATCACCAGCTTTGCCATAGGGTGGCAGATTTTTCAGTGATGCTCAGAGACCGTCTGATTATATTTTAGAGGGCTTACAATCTTTATCAATTGAGGGGAATGCCCACATCGGCTTCATTACTGCCAGTTGAAATATAAAACGTACATTGCAACCCAAGTCCCTTTGGCTGTGAAAAACCATTAGGAACCTCCACTTGAGATACGTGCATTCATTTTTCAGCATCTCTAGTCACAGTGATTTTGAGCAGCAGGAGATCAATTTAGGCAAAGTTTGGAGCTGTCCCTGTGTGTATTTTAACGAATGTTGGGACCATATAGGAAGCTTTTGATATTGGCAGAATTGTGATCGCTGGTGCATGACATATTACTAAACCAACCTGTGCTTCCTTTTCAGCTAATGTGGTTTATGCTTTGCTACTACATGCCTATGACTTTTACTATGGTAACTTAAAATAGTTCGCTGCTGATTTGTACCTTTAATTTTAGCCCTTTTATCAATGCGTAGAAGGCAACATTTGAACCCAGGTCTTCTGGCTTTGAGGCCAATACTGGCTATGCCATGACTATCTCTTTTCCAGCACATAGATTTTCCAAATGCTAAGGGTGCTCTTATATCATAAACTCTGTCCTTTGAAGTGAGACCATTCATTTTAAAGATCTTTAGATCTTTGCTTCTCCTTGACTTTTCTTTTTCTCCTGTTGCATAATTTTGGGTCATTTGATTGCTCACAGCACCTTTTATAAAAAAGGAGCAAGGAAATGAAAACTAAACTAAATCTGGCCATTTTGGAATTCACTTCAGGTTATCGTCGATATCCTGTGCTGTGATGTCATTATTGAGTAATATGCTATTCCAAGACTTTCCTATTAATGATGGATGAACAGGGTTATCTTTAGATACAGATGACAGTAGAATTACCCAAGCTCCAAGAAACTTTAGTGATTGTCTAATGTGTTCATTTAATTTTATTTATATTTATGTTTAATTTGAACTTAACCTCAGCCAACTAGAACACCATTAAACTCATTTATAATTCAGTTAAATTCAACAGGCATTTATTCCAAAGATGCTGGGCCTGGAGTTGGGAAGACTCATCTTCCTGAGTTCACATCTGGCCTCAGACACTTAGTAGCTCTATGACACTGGGCAGGTCCCTTAAGCCTGTTTGCCTCAGTTTCCTCATCTGTAAAATAAGCTGGAAAAGGAAATGGCAAACCACTCCAATATCTCTGCTAAGAAAACCCCAAACAGGGTCATGAAGAGTCGGACCCAACCGAAAAAAGACCGAACGACAACAGCAACAAATCAACGTGTATACAAACCTTTACCTTTGATAGATGAGGAGAAGAATTATAGGAAGGTGAGGTGATTTTCCAAAGGTCACCCAGCTAGTGAGTGGCCCAGCCACCGCCGGATCTCAGGCTTTCTGACTCATGCTTCTGTGCCTTTTGATTTGCTTGAAAGACAGTGTCCCATAATGGATAGAGAGTTAAAGTTGGGTGTGAGAAGGCCGAGATTCACATCCTACTTCTGATGCCGTGTGAAGCTGAGCGTGCCGTTTAACTCTTGTTGGTTTCATTTTCCCCTCTGTAAAATCAGGATTATAATATCCATAGTGGAAGCAATCTGATACAGAATCTACCATATACATACATACATACATACATACATACATATACGTATATGTATGTATGTATGTATGTATATATAATATATGTATATATAATCTCTCTGTCTTACACACACACACACACACACACACACACACACACACACACACAGAGTTTATCATATAGAGAGATGGTCTTGGAGTCAAGACACCCTGCATTGAAGTCCTACCTCCAAAAAATACTTTCTATACTACCCTGGGCAACTTACTTGACCTCAGTGTCCCAGGCATCTAAAACACCCATCTTAATTGAAAGAGGGAGTTTCCTCACTGGCGTTTTTCTGTAACAGTGAAATCAAAGGTCCAGTTCTCTCTAAAAATATACCTGCAGCACTTTGTTCTTGGGGGTGTCGGCCAGTACCAAATGAGATAATTCAAAGTGCTTTAGAAGCATAATATAAAGGGTCTGCTATTATTATCGTCCATACCTGGTGGTTTTGGGTAACAGAATTGTGGGGGTTTGGGGGGATGTTGGGTCTATTGGCCATGGGTTTCAGCTATTCATGTGGGTCTTACTCCAAGTTATTCAGGGTAATTAAGAGTCATAGAATCATAAAATTTAGACTTGGAAAAGATTTGGGAGACCATTTCATCTAATATTCCAGTTTTGTGCATGAGGACACTGGTGCCCATTTATTCAGTCCCTTCAGTGACCATTCTACCTGTTATGTGCCGGATACTGTGGGAGGCACTGGAGAAAAAGAAAAAAACAAAATTTGCTGTCCAGGTGCTGACTCTGTCATGCTCAGTTGACATGAATAAATGCTTGCCCATTTTCCCCTTAGCTAGTTAGTGTTGGGGACTGAACTAGAACTAGGCTTTCCTTCCTTAGGTTCTGCTTCCTTCCCCCCACCCCTCCGTTGTCCTGTGGTCCAGGACTGTAGATTTAAGCTGGGAGTGACTTTAGAGGTCATCTCATCCACCTGCCCCCCACTTTACTGATTAAAAATTGGAGGACCAGACAATGGAAGTGACTTTGCCCAAGGATGCGGAAGTAGGAAATCAAACTGGAATTTATGCTTAAGTTCTAAGACATCCGGGATCTCTTTCCTTTCTTCCATATATCCACTCCAGGTCATTGGGATGTGGTCATTTTGGAATGTGCTAAACACTTTACAAATAGTATCTTATTTGATACATATAGCAACTCTGGGAGGTCTTTCCTATTATTATCCCCATTTTTCAGTTGGGAAAACTGAGATAAACAGAAGTTAGGTGGATGGCCCAGAGTCACATAGCTAGTAAATGTCTCAGGCTGGATTTGAACTCAAATCTTTCTGATTCCAAGCCCAGCGCTCTATCCGCTGACAGTTACCAATAACTGATTGGATCTAAAGTGGAAGAAGAGTGATGAGTTGAAGATGATTCATAAGTTATGGTCCTGTTTAATTAGAAGAATGATGGTCATGCCCTTGACAGAAGAAGGGAGGTTTTGGAGAGAGAGATACTAAAAGTGGTTCTGGATTTAAATCCAGTTTTTCTGTCTCCTGCGTTATTCTCCCATCTTCTAGTGAGATCTTGCATCATCCTTGTGACCCAGATGTGTGGTTAGTGCAGTAGATTGTAAGATACAAAGGATCTTGGGGTTCGTTTAGTCCAGAAGTTTGTGCCAGGTACCCCTTTGGCAATCTTCCCACAAAAATGTTTTAAAATGCATGAAACAAAATGCCTAAGATTACAGGGTAAACACAGGTAGAGTGAAATAGTTACTCCATATTTTTTTTAAAGAGTTCATAGACCACCGGTTAGGAGCCTCTAATTTAGCCTAATCCCTTCAATTTAGATGTGAAGAAAACGAGGCCCAGAAGACATAAAGTGATTTTTATTTTTTCAGAGGCAAACCAAGGATTTAAACTCGGGTCTTCTGACTTCCCATGCAGTGCTGTTTCCACTATACTGTGCTGCTGTTTCTTGTTAGTTAATACTATTTTTTAAAATTTACAAGTTGCCTGGCTTCCCCTCAGTTCTCCCAACAGATGATCAGATTTCTCCTTACTTTACAGCCGTGGCTGCCGGCTGCCTCTCAACGTTCCTTGCTTCTACTTGACTTCCTTTCACGTCAGAGTACCCAACCTTCTCGGGAAGGCCTCTGGAGTCCTTTCATCTTTCTGTATATTTTCTTGACTGCAATTCTCTATTGACTCTTTGAGTCTCAATTTGAATATTCATGGACCCTTTTCCGTCGTTTCCCTCCTGTGGGGCTGTATCTGGGATACGCTGTCCTTCCTCCATATTTTGTTAGCATCATAATTTCCAGAAACAACCCAAAAAGCTAATTAGTTATCATTAGAAGATGAGCACCCAGAGCAAATGTGAGACGTGGAAAAGACACTTCCAAAGCAGATTAGAATGCGAATATTTGTTTCACTGGGTGTTGTAGATTTCTTTAACGGATTTTTCTTCCTTCAGAGTCTGTCTAATAGTAGGCGTTTGTTAGATAATAATAATAATGATTAATAAGTAGCATTTATATTTCATTTTAAGGTTTGCAAGATGCTTTACATATTCTCGTTTGATCATCACCAACCTATGAGGTAGCTGCTCTTATGATCTTTACTTTACCAGCGAGGAAACTGAGGCACATAGAAGTCAAGTCTGTTGTCTAATAAGAGTGTTTAGGACTGTTATCTTCCTTACTCCAAGAACAGCACTGCATCTTCTCTGCCACCTGGCTGCCTTAATGGATGGGTAGTTGAGGAATGCAGTTTTGGAAAGCCAAGGCTGTGACTTAATTATGTTTGTAACCCTCCCAGTGCTAATGAATAAATGGAGCTTAATAAATGTTTATATGAATGAGTGAATACTTCAGTATTTAAACTGATATGTGATGTCATGTGTAAGGTTCTCACTTGTGCAATGGAAATCTCAACTCCTTCACACCTTTTCATCCTGGGCGATTTTGTTCATGTCTTCTGAAAAACCTTCCACAGGGGATCTGTCTAATTTCTAATTTAATTCTAACGTCTAATTTAATTTCTGTGGGTACTAGAACAACGCTCAGAGTTTGCTACTGTTTCTTTTTCTATGATCAGCTCACTTCTGTCCTGTCATAGGCTTAAGGACTGAACCTGTGATCTCATCACCCCAGATGGTGGAAACTCCCTTTGCCATGCAGATTACCACCTTTTTGCAACCCATCCTCTCAGAGATTTGCTTAGAGCACTTAGAGGTTAGGTGACTTGCCCAGGGTCATACAGTTAGTAGGTGTCAGAGGCTTGCACTACTCTCTCCTACTGGATACTCTGTCTCTTCAGGGATATTCTGTTAAACCCCTCTTGGGTTTCTCACTTTTTGGGTTCCTCCCCTTTGCTAAATCATCATCTGAATCACAACCCTGAATTATGGCTTTATGCCAAGCCTTTGTCCTTGTCCCTTTCTTTTATGTTTCTACCCTCTCTCATTTTCAGTAAGTATCTCACATTCATAGTGCCAATGGTAAAATGCTCATGGAATTCTAAGAATTGTGTGATTCTTATAAATGTGATAAAATATCTCATAAGTGTGATTCTTAGCACTTCTGCCTTCCTTTCTACCAACATGCATCCTTCATGGCGGAAAGAACAGTGGGCTGCAAAAGACTAAAGATTATTTCTTATATGGGTGTGTATGGGTGTGTGCCCTTATATACATAAATGTGTGTGTATACACACACACACACAGACACACACACACACACACACCCAGCATATATACACACATTTATACGCGCACACACACATACATATACACAAAATACGTATGTATGTATGTATTTTGTTTCATAGGTTGCTATGGCCAAAGGATTCCTCTCTGGCTACTAGCCATATTTAGCCACGCTAGTCTTTAGATTGGCTTAGACACATTTCTGTAGTTGGAACCATACCCAAAGCTTTTTGTAACTTGACAGGATTGGTTAGAAATTGCAATACACCTTCAGATCCTTCAAAAACCCAGGCTGCCTTCATATCATGATGGGGTCTTTGAGTTGTACTTTTGTTGGGCAATAAATGATTAGCTTTTAAAAAAAAATTATTTTAGTGCACGTGCATGCGTGTGTGTGTGTGTGTGTGTGTGTGTGTGTGTGTGTGTGTGTGTTATAGCCAGCTCCTTTCCTTCATGGAAATAACAGGGCTAATTAAATTAGAACCAACCTTCTTTGCTATTCAACCCGGAATAAATTGTTACCCTGTGGGCTTGGTATTTTTGGACAAGTACAAACCTTCCCCGGGCTGATCCTATGTAATGAATTGTCAAGGCGGCATAGCTCAGTAATTCTAAAGCAGAAGTCTGTATTTCTGAATTCTCAGCACAGACAATTTAATGGATTTTACAGTTGTTTAGGCAATCACTAATATCTTTCCTTACTATTAACACTATAAGACAAGTAAGGTGGACTCTCCATCTTTTCAGTCCTCAAAAATGAGAGTACTTCTCCCCCTATTACCCCATCCTGCTCCAGGGAGAATTACTATTTAGATTCTCAGATTGTTTACACTTTTCAAGTAGTATTCACTGCATAGCTGGGAAGTGCTGAGGTTCAGGCTGTGGGCACACTGTATTGTGTTGTCTTACACGAGCAGAGAGTTGTATCAATGGGATATGCCTCATTTTAGGAATATCAACTAAAGTATCTGTAAATTGGATTTTCATTGAGATAACATTGGTGCTGAATTTCCAAATGTGCCTCCCCTCCCATGCAAACAGTTATGATTTTGCATAATAATGATTCCCGTGGTATTTTTTTAATGAAATGTCTAAAAGTTAGGGACTTAAAATGATGAATTTTTCCTTAGGGTAATTTGTTTGCTTCTTTCTTCCCTCCTCATTCCTTGGACGTGTGAACTCCCACGGACGGGTCTCAATAGAATAGATTACTGAGGTTGTTGGATCTCAATAAGATGGCCTGTTCTTGGCCAAGTCACTTTAGCTCATCTGTAAAATGAGGGCTTTGGACAAAGGTCCATTCTACTTCAAGATTTCTGATCCTATGATGATATTCTAGGTGACTGAACCACTCTCATAACAGGTTCTAGTTGAGAAAATTGTTTGGTCATATATTGCTCAATTTCAAGATTTCAAGGATTGTGTGATCTGCCAGTGGAAGTTTTTTCCACCAAGTAGATGATAACTTCTCTGAGTGTTAGATTATAGTCTTTAGAGAGATCCTGTGGCTGAAACATCGATCGCTCTATGACCAACTGCTTTAAATTTAGTTTTGTTGTTGAGTCGTCTTTCAGTCATCTCCAATTCTTCACGGCCTCATTTGGGCTTTTCTTGGCAAAGATACTGGAGTGGTTTGTCATTTCCTTCTCTAGCTCATTTTACAGATGAGGAAACTGAGGTAAACTCAAGATCACACACCCCTAGTAAGTTTCTGAGTCTGGATTTGAACTCAGGAAGATGAGTCTTCCTGACTTCAGGCCCAGTGTTCTAACCACTGTACCACGTAGCTGCCCATTAAATTTAGTTAGGCTTGTCCTTTTGGACAATAGAAACGTAGTTAATTACCATGTCCGTACTTAGAGCATTTCTGGTTCAGTGAAGGTCCTTTTAGAGCTTGCGGGTCATTGGGATGACCTTTGACAATGCAAAGTCACCTTCATGCTACAAGGAGACATCAGTGGGAAACTTTGGTGGAGAGTGTGATCTAAATTAAAAAGTGAACATTCAGATTTATTTTTCCCATAATTGATTTATTTTGAATAGATTACATTAGTAATTGTAGTTGTCGTAATAGAACCAAAATGTACTTGTTTCCACATCAAAGATGGATTTCTGTTGCATATCCAGGTTGTCCTGCATATGCACTTGTGTGATTTCTTTAATTTCGTCAGCTCCTGCTGTGCCATTGGCTTTCATTGGAGTACAGATGATATATCATTGTCATCATCTTTGTCATTCAGTTTCTGTCTTAGTTTGATGTTTAACTACTGCCATATGTGGTGGTAGCTTCATTTAAAGCATCAGTTACTTGATATATGTAGTTCCTTCCCTTCTCCCCCCCTCCCCAGAGAATTCGTATTTAGAGCAGGGCTTCCTCAACTTTTTCCACCCTTGACCTCCTCTGAGCTCCTTAAAGTGTACGCTGAGACCATATGGGGTCTCGACCCACACTTTAAGAAGTGCTGATTACAGTCCCAGATCCTTTACACTTTTCAAAATTAGTACCTTCTAAATTTTAAATCACCAGGTTAATCTCTTTCCTCCTAACCAGCCACATCTTGTATTTATGTTTGTTACATTGGTGGCCATAATCCAGGACATTCACTTATCACAGATTTCTTAAGTTTTAAATCTCTTTAGGTCAGAACTTCCTTTATGTATGTAAAAAGCACATTTATACCAACCACCATAGGCATCTTCAGGAAACAGAGAGTAGAAATAAAAATTGTGGGCAGTCAGGAATGTTGAAAATTAAAGAGAGCCACATTGAAACTGTGATGCTCTTTCTTCAACTATCCTTGATCACCCTATGGAAATTCTTCCTTTGTGAACATTAGAATCTCAGGCCAGGCTCCATCTTAGCCAGTTCTACGTTACCTGCCCTGTTTCTTCACAGAAATGTGAATGGAAAACCAATCTCATGGGATATAGAAAAATGATATGAAATTTCTTCAGCCCACTCTCTTATTTTTTTCTAATAATCTTTGGAATTGACCTGATATTCCGAGTCTTTCGGTCTCTGTATATTGTCATCATTTTCTTTGGTGCTGAATCCCGTGACTAGTATTTATTTCAAGTTGCTGGATGGTAGTTGCTATATTTTGCTCATTTTAAAGTTCCTTTGGACAAGAAAAATGTATTTTAGACCTAATTTTCTTTTGTAATTTTCATTTTGCCGAGAGCCATTACTAGGGTGGGGGTAATTAGGGTATTACTCTAAGTTGCTGAATTCAGAGGGCATTGATAACACTTGGAGTCCTTGAGTACGATTGGAACAAATGAGCTTAATATACCTAATTAGCAAGACTAATTAGTTAAAAGAAGAAGCTATTGGAGCACATTTCCTTTACCCCCAGTGCATCTTCACAGTGGCCACACCACTGGGAAGCTTCCTGGGGCTTCTCCGACTCTGTCTCAATTGAATTTATATTAAAAGTCCTGTGGACATTTTGTACTATTCACCAGCACGTTTTGTACTGTTTGTCCAATCGGATGCCACCAGAGGGTCTGACTAAAATGCCAACTCTTATCCTTTATTTTGCTGCGCTTTTAAGCCTGATTCAATACTATATGGGGGAAAAAATCACAATGTTTTAGGGGAATTTCCTTTCTCGATTAATTTATCTGCCATATAAGATGCTGTATGGTAACATTCTCCGGCACCATGAGACCCCACATGTAAATAGTCTAATTTCATGTTCTCAGTTAATTGATGTGAAGAAAAATGTTCTTTCCTGTAATTATAATTAACTCTCCTGAGCCTGGTGTGGCTTACTCTGAATAAGGGCCAGAATTTTAAAATCTGAGGCAAGGGCTTTTAGCCGAGTTTGATGGGCTAAATATTTTGCATTGCTCCTACCCTCCAAAAGGACACCACGAGCTACAGAATTGGAGGTGGTTAAACTCTCTATTTTCACGTATATGATGCCAAAGTAATGCTTTGAGCAAAGTCTGAATAATTTGAGAAATCTTTTAAAAAGTGGATGTCAGGCCAAAAGAGTGAGAGAAACTAAAACAGTAACAACAACCGAAAATCTATAACATCTTCAAAGCACTTTATTTGTATTCACTCACTTGATCTTCTCAACATCCCTGTGAGGTTGGCACTACAGGCTTTATCACCCCATTTTATAGAAGAGTCAGGTTAGGGTGAAGGTCTTCGGTTGTGGTCACACAGCTGGTAAATGTAAGAGAGGATTTGAACCCTCCTCTTTCCTGACTCCACTGGTCTTGTTGTACTGCAAAAACATTCCCTGTTGGTGAATGGTGTTTGGCATGGAGAAATGGAGGCCTGCAAGCAGATGTCGCTGTGTGGTCTGGAGTCACTCAATTATATAGCAGTTCCTAATACTGGTTTCTTAACTAACCTTGGACCAATAATTTATACTTCAGCCTCATAATCTTTCATATGAAGCCTGCTGGATGAGTATTGACAGAACAACTTGAAAACCCAGTCGAAGAGATTTTTAAGATTAAAATCACTCTCTGAGAATGACTATGATTATTGACCCACAGTGTCATTCATAACATTTACCTTTATTGTGGTATTATTCAGTAGTTGATAAGGGGATGAAACAGTATTATATAAATAGAAACTTTGTGAAGAGCCTGCAGGGCAGAATGGATAGAGGGCCTTCTTTGGAGTTGGGAAGACTTGACCTCAAGTCCTGGCTCTGACACGTACTCCCTTAGTGACCCTGGGTAAGTCACTTAAACCTTTAAGTGCTCCAGGAAGCCATGTTACAGATGAACTACTTCTCTGCATTGGTGGAAGCAACTTCCACCAAAAGGAAAGGAAGAAAAAAATTAGTTAAAACAGTCCTTATCAATGGAAAATCAATTTAGTTTCATCACCTTTCATCATAATTTCACATTTTCTCTTGTCCTTTTATTGTAGATTTCTTTGTGAGATAGACTCATTTTTCTCCTTTAATAAAAGCAAACAAAAAAGATGTCTCATTATTTGGAAAGTAAATCACAAGTGATGAATAAGGATTCTCCTCCCCTCCCCTCTTCAGCCTTTCCTAATCACTGGAGTCACCAGGCAGAATTTCCTTCCCTTTGTGGATGGACTAAGTTTAGAAGAAAGCAGTTCAACTTGGCCATGGTGAACAGGACCAGGGTTTGGGAAAATGGGGGCATAATGATGGCTGTTTTTAGTCGTCAGTGACTAATATGCTTTTGTTCCTTTTTTTCCTTCTTAATTTTCAGACCTGGAATTCCTGTGACTATGCAGGCATTTTCAGAAGAAGAAAGGAAGCAGTGGATGGAAGCTCTGGGAGGAAAAGAAGCTGTAAGCGTTTATTAATAGCTCCATGAAAAAAATACTTCAAGTGCTATAGAATTAACTATAGTTACTTTTACTTTATCCGTGTGTGTGTGTGTGTGTGTGTGTGTGTGTGTGTGTCTGTCCGTCTGTCCGTCCGTCCGTCCGTGTGTGTCCCTTTTGAAGACGGTAATTGAGTCTTGTGGGGATGAACATTATTCCTAGTTAGGTGTGAGTGCTATTGGTATGATGGACTTATATCGGTCATCCAGCTTCTCCTGACTGTGTGCAGGTTGTGTGCTCCATTTTAGGAAGAACACAGCAAAACCGGAGAGTGTGTAGAAGCGGGCAGCCAAGATGGCAGAGGGTCTGAAGTTTGTGCCATTTGAGGATAGGTTGAAGGAACTGAAGGGGCACAGCTAGGCGGCACAGTAGAGAGAGCACCAGGCCTGGAGTCAGAAAGACTCCTCTTCCTGAGTTCAGATCCAGCCTCAGACACTTATTAGCTGTGTGACCCTGGGCAGGTCACTTCACCCTGCTTGCCTCAGTTTCCTCATCTGTAAAATTGAGAAGAAAATGGCAAACCCCTCCAGAATCTTTGCCCAGAAAACCCCAAATAGGGTCTTGAAGAGTTGGACATGACTGAAAAATGGTGACTCAGCAACACAACAACCAAAGGAACTGATGAGCTTGGATAAGAGATGAGTTGGGGGGCATGATAGCTGTCTCCATATATTTGAAGGGTTATTGTGATGTGGAAGAGAGTGTCATGTTTTTCTGCTTGGCTTCTGAGGGCAGAACTAGGAGTAGGGGGTATAAGTTACAAAGAGACAGATTTTGATTTGATATAAGGAATACATCAATTAAAACAAAACAGTTAAATGATTAAAGTTATTTAAAAAGGAATGATCTGCTTTTGTAGGGCAGGTTCTCCCTCCCAGGAGGACTTGAAGGGAAAGCTGAAGGGCCATGGGTGACTGCTATCGTTATGTTGAATGATTTATTAGAAACGAGCCTGATACAATGTGTTATGACTGCATATAGTTCACGTCGCTTTAGAATTTCACATGGTATGAAGTTGAGATTGTTCATAAAGCTTGTTGTCAATATCACCTGCGCATATTACTGTTATTGTTCTTGGTGTTATCAACATTAGTATATTACAAATGTCTCAGCTGATTCTCAGTTTCATTATATAATCTGTAGGATTACATGCTGTTTTTAAGATTCTCAACTCAGGCCCTGATTCCATAGTCTCTGACAGTGGATAAATCAGTTGGTAGCTTCAGGCTGTCTTCACATTTCCCATTGCAGTTATCTGTGGCTTTACGTGGAAAGGATTTTTGGGACAGAGAGAGAGAGCGAGAGCCAGCAGAGTTTAGAAGGGAGGAAGGAACATTGGAAAGTGTTAGGAAAGGACAGTCTTCTGCTGTATTCTGTTAGGGGGGAGTGGCAGATGAAGTATGCAGAGATGACCTGTGGAATTAATGTGACTGGTATAGGCATTTCTTATCTAAGGCATGGGAAGAAGACATTTGGCTAAGAGGGAGCAGAGAGTAGCTCCTTGAAAATCATGAACAGGAACTCAATTTTATGTGTGAGTTGACAGCTGCCCTGTGTAGCATTGTAGGAGGAGAGTGACAAGACCAAGATGATAAAGAAGAATAATTTTTGATATTTTGTGTTTTATTGGATGGAAAAGTCTGATCAGTAAGATGGCCTCCACAGACCCAGTCTGAAGTCATCAGATCCTGGCCCAGTACCATTATTACCGGAATAGAGACACATGGACAAATTTGGGAAATATTTGGAGGGAGGGTACCGTCAATAGATTTTGATAATGGGAAGTGTATTAGAAAGAGTCGAGCATCCCCAAATTTATAGTGAGGTGGCTTAGTAGATAGAATTCTGAACTGAGAGTCAGGAAGATGTAATTTCAAATCCTGTCTCAGACACTGCCTCATTGTATAACTGTGGCCTGTGTCTTAGTTTCTTCATCTGTGAATTGGGAATAGTTAAAGCATTTGCTTTGCAGGATTGCTGTGAGGATCAGATGGGATAACAGGTGAAAGGTTTTATAACCCTTATAGTGTTACGTAAACATCATTCTTACCACCGTCATCAGTTAGGGGACAGAATGCATAGTGGCACCCTTGAATTTCATCGAGAAGGAGATAACTGGTTAAGTCAGCAAGCATTGATTAGGCACTTACTGTGTGCCAGGCACTCTACTGAGAACTAGGTAGGTGTGACAAGGGAGAGATTTACCTGCCTGTGAGTGGTCTTATCAGTGTATGTCCTGTTTCATAGGAGCCTTACTTATTCTAGCTATTTCTGCTGTTGATGTTTTATTTTTTCATGCAGAAGATGTTTACTAATTATATTATTTAAAAAGTCCATTCCCACCAATCCATTCCACCTTATCTTGCTAAACGTACTGAAAGTGATCACTAATTTATTAAAACAACATCCACCACCAGCGTACAATAAATGGAGGAAGTTACTACTGTTCCTACTTCCTCCCATTTATTCAGTAGACCTTAATTAGGGCTCTAGGGTTTAGAGGTGGAAGGGGATCTCTACTTCCCCTTCTCCTTTACTCCCTCTTTTTTACTAAAAGGCCTATGAAGATAGTGATTGGCCTCTTTTCTAATGCTTGTGGGTACTATCTGAAAATAATGGGAAATGCAAGTGGAAAATGCTCTGGGCATTGAGAGTAGTGGAATGTCATCCTGGATCTATATGAAGACAGCAGGGTGTGGTGGAAAGAGCCACTCCTGGAACCCACATCTCCTGAGTACTGTAATTGTTGGATTTTAGGGAATTCCCTTCCCCCACTGAATCCTTAGTCTTCTTGTCTGTAGAATGACGGCATCAGAGAAGTCACAGGATCGTAGAGTTGTAACTGTTAGGGACCCTGGAGGCCATCAAGTCTAGACCTTTCATTTCATAGGTGAGGACCTGAGGGTCAGAGTGATTACACAGGTAGTCGGTGTCAGAGGTGAGATTTGAAACCTCATTCCCTGATTCCAGAGCCAGTGTTCTTTCTCCATTACCAGGCTGGTAGAAAGTGGAAAGAGTGTGGAACTTGAAATCAGAAGGCCTGGGTGATCTTGAGCAGGTGTCTTCTCCCCTATGGCCCTCAGATTCCCTTATTTCTAAAATGGAGGTCTTGGACTGGATCATTTCTAGGTCCCTTCCTGCTCTTAATCCTATGACTAGATTCATTCATTGATATGTGTACTTGAGAAGTTCTGTGTTAGGTTGATAAATGAGTCTTCTCTTCACTGTGTGTTTATTCTTAATATGCCCTTGAGGTTTTTAGCGAGGTCCAGAGGGACTGATCTCCTCTTTGACAACACCACATGTAACGAGACCCCAAAGCAAGCCGCTAATCCCTTATTGTCAAGGTAAACCTAAGACTATGGACATCTCTCTCCAGTGAATAAAGAGGTCTATTTAAAAGTCAGTTTGCATAGAGAAACTTACTTGCTGCAGTCCCTGGGAAATAAATTTGCCATCGATGGCACTGTGGCCTTGAAGATACCCAGCCTGACTTTTCCTTCAGAGTAAATAGCAAAGTGATCAGTCCAGAGATAAGCGAACATCAGCAAGGCCTCCAAATATTAAAAGTCCTGCTACGTATTTGTGTGAGGACACTTAGACAGGGCACGTTTTTAAGGCAGTGTGCCCTTAGAATAATGAGCCAGTGGCTAAAGATCTTAGAGTTGCTGCCTAGACTCAGAACTCTCCTGTTTCAGATGGAATTATTTAAATTATGGTCGTCCTTGGGTGGGAGATACCTTTCTGAGCTTGGTGTGGCCAGAAACAAGTTCTGTGTTAGGACTCCAGTGAACAGTTTCTTGGTTGCACTGCTGCTAGACCACTCAGTGATACCCCAATTCTGTTGTTGTGAGAGGTTTCTGCTTTTGCTGTTCAGGATAAGAAGGAAGAGTGAAGCTGGAGCAGGGAAAATGCTGATGGACAGTGTGAAGGAGGGAAAAGAAAATTGGATGCAATCATAGGATCAGAATCATAGGTCTGAAAGGTTTAGAGTTGGGAGCAATCTCAATGGTCACTGAGTGTAACCCCCTCATTGCACAGATGAGAAAATTCAGTTTGAGAAGTAAAGTGTAACACAGGGAGATGAGAATTGAATGGAGAGTTTTCAGACTCCACTTCTGATGCCCTGTCCACTCTGTCTTGCTTCTAATAATCATAGAGTCTTAGAGGTGAGAGGGACCCCTGGGGCCTTCAAGTCAAGTGCTTACCTGGGGAAAAAAATCCCTTCTACAAAAGACTTGAGAAGTCATATTTTATCCAAGAAGGAGGAATCCACTATCTTCTGAGGCCATCCACTCTACTTAGAGTGAGATAAGGATGGGGACTGGACCTTGGATTTTCATTGGTGTTGGCAGCTCTTTGCATGAAAAAACTCCTTCTACGAATAAATTAGCTCCTTCTCTACAGTTTATCAGTCGGTCAGTTGCTGTCCATAGCATTGCGAGGTTAAGAAATTTGATCAGGGTCACACAGCTAATACATGTTGAAGGTGCTTTGCACTTTGTTGTTGAGTTGTTTCAGTTGTGTCTAACTCTTCGTGGATCCTTTTGGGGTTTTCTTGGCAAAGGCACTGGAGTGGTTTGCCATTTCCTTCTCCAGCTCATTTTACAGATAAGGAAACTGAGGCAAAAATGGTTATGTGACTTGCCCATGGTCCACAGCTAGAAGGTGTCTGAGCACGGATTTGAACTCATGAGGATGAGTCCTCCTGATTCCAAGTCCAGTGCTGTGTGCACTATGGCTCCACCTAGCTGCCCCACTTTGCACTTACTAGGTAGGTCGGTAGGCTTAGTGATAGATTGGCCTTTGTAAGAGATGCCAACAGGCTGTTTGAGCCATGGTCAATAAGTCAGCAAGTATTTGTTATGTGCTAGGACCTGTGTTAAGTGCTGGAGATAGAGAAAAAGGCAAAAAACAAACAAACAAAAAAAAACCAAACCCAACCCTGCCCTTAGGGAGCTTTTGAGGGAGAGTGGGGGAGACTGACAACCTATAAATAGACACAACCGATGATGAAGAATGCTACCTATCTCTGAACAGAGACATGAGAATTAGTTTTACCAAATCACCAAATTTACCACATTTTTGAATGTATCCAATGGGAGAATTTGTTTTGACTATGCATATTTGTTACAAGGGTTTTGTTTTTGATTTTTCAGTGGTAATGGTGGGAGCACAGATGGGAGCTAGAGAATATGAATGCATATAAATTGAAAGAAAATACTTTAAAAGTACTCTTTACATAGAAGACATATGCATGTTATCTTAGAGGGGAAGGCACTAGCAATGGTGGGAACTGGGAAGGTGATCTCAGAGGGGAAGCCACTAGGCCCCTTGCATTCAGAAGCTAAGCCTTGAAGGAAGCCAACAAAAGTAAGAGGTGGGTGTTAAAGGCTCATCACATGGTGTTATAAGCACTAGACTGAACATTTCAGACTTGCAAAGCCTTTGACTTGGTCTATAAGATTCATTAGCAAACCCCACACTGCCCACCTTCCCATCAGGTCTGCTTGCTGCTCGCTTTCTGTGGAGATCAGAGTGAGGTTTATAAAGCTGCCTTCCCTCGAGCTGTATGCTGTTAATGGGCTCTAGGTTGGTTAAAGCAATTTGCTTTTTTGTGCATGGCTTTGGCTCTGTTGACCTTCTCCTGCTTCATCTGTAGCCATTCTTACTGATAAAAAAGGAGCTATGTCTTTATTGTGTTTGCCCAATACAGACCCATGACTGAAGTATTTTCTCCCATTTCTTTCTTTTTCTCTTTTCCTTTTGAATATATGTGTAGCTGCTTCCCAGTTTGAATAGAGCCAACTTAAGACGGGAAGGAGGTAAGTGCTAAGTCTTGTTTGCTCTCCATTGTCTGAATACACAGGGCTCATTATTGCCTTTAAAATGTGGCTCATGCTGTTCTCCCTTCCTCTTTACTTATGTAGTTTCTACCCAATTTGTTAGGGCTTGACTTAGGTTCTTATTGGTTACTGTTTCCCACTTGGACCTCTTTTGCCTCTAAAATAGTACTCACTCTCTGGACCAACCATTTTGACATTTCATTTTATCCTTTTTTGCATTATTCTTTAACAATCAGAAGTATATATGTCTTAAATATTATTCTTCTCAAAGGGAATATCAGCTCCTAGACTACTGAGGTCCATGAGTAAGACTTTTGTGGTATCTTTTTCCACTCCAAGCACAGAGTCTAGGCACAGAGTAGATATTCAGATGTCTTTTGGGAGAGGGAATGTCTTTCGATTAAAATAACAACAAACCACCAAACTAAAAATGAATATTATGCTAAACTGTGTCGTTTGGAATGGGATGTCTCATTACGTATAGTGGCTCAGCTGGGGGAAATGAACAGTGAACAGTGGTATTGACTGACTGTGTACTCTTGAGTTAGCAACCGGGAATTGTTTGCAGATCTCACTGTAAATATGATCTTTGTAAGACTGGAAGGCATTTGAGGTGTGAATGGCTAAGTTACGAACTTTGGAGAGATTCCATGTTCTGTTCCATAATCAACATACAAAGTTACATGTCCAGATGAGCCTTACATCCTGAAAGAAATTGAGCAGCATGAAATTACTTCAGTGCACAGGTTTATTATTGTGGTTTCTTTGATGGTTGTATCATTCATTCATTCAACAACTCTGTATTCCGTATCTTCTAGGTATTGGTTTGAGGGGATGGGACCACATACAAAGATGAAAAAGACATGGTGTTTGCCAGTTATGAACTTATGAGTCTCACGAACTCTCAGGAACTTAGGAGTTCATGAGATACGAGCATTTCTAATTGTCATTTTGAAGAACAGAGCCTTTTCATGTGAATGGGATAGTAATGGTTCATGACCAATTTATATGTTTTGGCACTCTGAAATGATAGGTAGGCCATGGGTGGGCTAATTATCCTGCTGATCCCCTCATTAAAACCCCAGCCAGGGCCTGCATGGTGGTGAAACCTACAAGGAGAAATCCGCATGGATTCTGACCCATGTGCCAGGCTTTGATTTTCAGGTACTGAGTTGAAATGCTGACCCCTTATTGTATTACTGTCTTATTATCTCTTTAATGGATGGGGAGTGGCTGCCCGTACCCACCTGTGATTTGCTCAGAATCCTTAGGATTGATTTTGGTTGGGATACAAAATTCACTCTCCTTTGTTAAGACAAATGTTTACGTCGAAGAAAAGGAAATTACTTGGCGTATTCTAGATTATCCGTATATCTAGATATATTTGGCATATTTAGGTTATTATAACCTGCCTACCAAATGATTTTAAAATTTAAGTTATTTTCAAAATAGTATTAAAAATGATTAAAAACATTTGGAAGAGTAATATGAAACTTGACTTCCAATGCATGAGTTTTTATTAAAAAAAAATTCAGACAACTTGCTTTTCTAAGCCAACTTTATGATTTGCAAAATTAAGAAAAAAGGTGAATGACATTTGCCCCAACCCACATTGAGGGCATGGCTGTTTTTTAAGGGCCACTTAACATGCTCCCTTTCTTCTCTTAATTTTCTCCAGAGCTTTTGTTAGAATTTTGTACAAAATATACTCAGCCATTTAGGGATGAAGTTTTTCTTGAAGAGATTTTCTATCTATTTGTTTGTCAGCGCTGAAGAAGATGGATGTTCAGTTAACAACCTTCTTTAGCATTTTAAGTTGTTGTTAACAGTAAATATACTGTTATTCTGAATGTGTGCTCCAGTGAATATACTAAGATCATCAGTGTAGATCACTGCTGTAGCTCAACATGTGGCCTTTAAAAAAGAAATGGTTCCATCAAAATGAGCCCAGATGTTATTTTTCCAGCTTTGTAAGGAAGGAAACGTGTATAATTCATGATGTGCTTAACATTTTCCTTTTAGGTGCACAACTGGATAAGATTGGATTCACAATTCTGAGAAAATGCATCCGTGCAGTTGAAACACGAGGTAACATGACTGTCTGCCAGAATCCTTTTATTCATTAAAGGATATGGGTATTTAAAAGATCTGATATGCATTGAGAATGCACCCTGCTTTTGAAAAGGACAGGGCATATTGATTTAAATGCATCAGAGTAGAAGAAATAAATAGGCAGGTGTCCCTGACTGCAAGGCTGAGAGTCATGGGGTGTTATACTCTCCAAAGACCCGAAACTGAGTCTAACTCAGTGAACAGTGGAGACACATGTGGTGGGGGTCACCAGGCCATATATAACAGATGAGAAGCTGCAAAGAATCCAAGTAAGGATGTCATCAAAGAAATGTCAGATCAGAAAAGAAGGTGGGCTGATCATGTGGTGAGAGTGAAGCCCATGTGCTCCATTGGTATCCTTGGGACCTCAGGAGAGATGGAGGAAGTTTGCTGGGTGACCCTGGTGTGCTGAGCTTATAGAAGACATGTACCAGACCCACCCAAGGGGGGCAGGCATGGCTGAGTTATGTGATGTTAGGGAGACTATCCATATCAGTGAGCACACAGGCCCATTCAGGTATTTGAGGTAGCTTTTTTCCTGCTCTTAGCTGGTCATTTATTTTGTGTATGGATCTCTCTTCTTCCCTTTCATCTTTTTCCTTAGTAAAACTTGGAAACCATTTCAAAACTAAGGCCCATTTGCAATTTAGTTTTTAAAACAGCATTAAGTGCCTACCGTATGTAATGCATTGGGTACACAAAGATGCTGGGGATACAGATACAAAATTTGTTTTCTTTGCAACTAATACATACATATGTATATGTATGTGTATATGTATGTATACATACACATATACATAAAAATCTAGTAGGGGACTAGAACTTTTTGGTTTTCCTGGTTTGCATATGTAGGAAATGCATAATGAGAGGTTAGATAGAATGCTGTGAGAGGTATGAAAGGAGAAGGACCGTGTCTAGCTTGGGCTTTCTGGGAAAACTTTGGAGGCCAATTATGTAAGGCCATGATGGAAGAAAAGGATTTTAAAAGGTGGTGATGATGGGAGAACCATTCCCAGGTGTAGCACCGGGTGTGTGCAAAATGTGTAGAGACAACAGAGGGCAGAATGGGAATGGGGAATGGTGAGTAATTGGACCAGAATATGAAGAAAAAACCAAATAAGTAGTATTGAAAGATTAGTTCGGGTCACCATGGTTTTTAGCCACCAGTGTGTAATCTGCTTTTATGCTCCTTGCTGTACTCTTAAGAAAAGACACTATTTGCCACCATCTTTGGGAGTACCTAAAGGTTCTTTTTATGGGCTCGCTATAAGAAGGTCCTTGTACTTTGTTCACCGTGTATGCAAAATGAGGGCACCTAAACATTTGGCCATTGTGAAATTGACTGTTTTGGAAGGGCCTGCTTCATTAGAGGTTGAAGTCCTATTTGCCCAGAGACTTTACAAGGTAGGGAAAAGCAGAATGTTTGATTTCCTCCTGTGTTGTACATTCCCGTTCCTCTAGGCTTAGACAACATCCCAGGGGACAGCCAGCCAGTCACATTTTCTGTGAATCCAAGCCTTTGTCATAAAGCCAAGACTGCCACCTGTGAAATTAGAATGCTGATAACGGACATACAAGTTGCTTTGTGATTTGGGTATGTGCCCATTCATAAGAAAAGCCCAAATTTCAGAAAGCCTTTTCTTTCTGACTCTTTAAACAGCCATACAGGCTGAAGAATTTTCATTCATTTCTGGCTGCGTTGGATAAGACCTGACAACTTTCTTTCCTTTCCCTGATCTTTTCAGATTTCTGTACAATTTTATAACAGTTCTCAAATGCTACTCTCAGTGTAGTCTCCATTTTTGTTGTTGTGGTTCACAGATTTTCATCTCCTTTGTATGTGTTTGTTTCTCAATTAAAAATGAGAAGGACCTCCTCCTCCGAAGGGGACTTTTACACTCTCTACTTAGAAGTTTATGTCTGTAGAGATTAAGTACCTGTTTTTCCCGGGCCTCGTGGTAGATGTGTGCAGTCTATCAGAGGGCAGTGTGTCTTGCAATGAATAGACATAAGTAAGCTTGTGTACCATTTTGGGATTTTTTTTTTTAGAAAAATACATTTAAAAAAATCTCCTATTAGATTTTTTTTTTAAAACAAATATGCTTTCCTTCTCAATCCTTCTGATTCCAGGGGTTTTTTTTTTCCTTGTTACAAGAAGCTGTTGCTTTTAATAGAGAAGGAACAATGGGGAACAAGGGAAGGGAAAAGAGCATTTATTAAACCCCTACTATGTACCAGGTGCTGTGCTAAGCATTTTACAAGTATTATCTTACTGGACCCTCAAAATAATTGTGAGTATGGATATAGTAAGAAGATGGGAGAGAAGAGTTTGTGACCAGGTAGTTAGTAATCCCTTTTAAAATGTGCAAGGCCTTAAAGTACAACCAGTCATTCACAAGTCCTACAGCTGTGAAATGTCTTCATCAATAGGTTGTTTATGGTGTCCCCATTCCCCCAACCTTGTTCAGCCACATCATGGCCATTCTCCATCCTGTATTAGGCATTTGTGAATTTCAGTCTTGGCCTCAGTCCTGTTGTGCCCTTTTTTTTTTCCATCACCAGAGCTATTTATTTAGTGTCACCTGTATACTATTCCATGCATGATAGCCCTGTGTGTTGAGATAATTCTAATTAGCCTGATTATTCCCTTTCCTAGTGCTTTTTTATAATAATATGGCATCATACAGTCATAGGCAGGGTCCTCAGAGGCTCTCTGAAGTCTCTGAAAGGCCAGAGAAGTTAGGTGATTTGCCCATGGTCACATACTTAATTTATTAAATTCATATTATTTAGCTTCTTATATCAGTGAGATAAAATGTAGTCTGATGGATAAGGGGTTGATGGCCTTTGTAGTCAGGGACACCAGGATTTAGGTCCTGCCTTTGACTTACATTAGTTGTGTGTGAGTAAGCAAACTTGTAGCTAGTAAACTTGGTGTCACAGACAACCCTCTAATAGAATTTATAGACAGATTCTTCATTTGCATCAAAAGAAGAAGTTCTGTTTTAGGGAATAATGAAAAAATGTACGTTATAAAACTGTGTTAAAAATGGTGGATTGGTTTGTTGTCAGATTGGAGGATAGCTGGGGCCATCTGGAGAAAGCTGCCAGGTGAGCTTTGGTTGAAAATAAGAGAAGAACAGGATTTGGCAGGATGGAGGAAGGAGATCATCCCTTTTCCTTATGGATAATCTTGGACAAGTCAATTGATCTCTGTAGGTTTCTGTTTTTTTATCTGCTGTATGTTTGGAGTAGTGGAAAGAACATTGGATCTAGAGACAAAGGCTCTGAGTTTAGATTTTTAACATTGCAACTTACTAATTTTTTGACCAGTGAATGAATGAAAAATTTATTAAATACTTAGTATGTGCCAAACTCTATACCGGGAATACAAATAGGAATAGCTAGCTTGTTTTTGTTAACTCTCATTTAACCTTGCTTTGACATTGCTGTGGGTCTAGACACAAAGAGTTTGCAGTGGGGGTCAGGGGGAGAAAAAGGAGAAGTTAGGAAAGAGGGGGGCTACCTATGAAGAGTAATAGAGAAAAAAACTGTCGGAAAGAATCACAAAAAGTACAGTTAGTTGTGGGTGAGCCATGGTTCAAAGGTCAAAGAAACCAAGGTCATTCAGGTCAACAAGGAACAAGGATTTATCAAGCATTATATTATGCTGGGCATCATGCTAAGAAGTGGGGATACAAAGAAAGGCAAAGCACTCTCTGCCATTAAGAAGCTCACAGTTTTATGAAGAAAACAACAATCAGAAATACCAATGAATTGGAGGTCTTCTCAGTAGGAAGGCACTAACATTACGGAAGGCAGAAAGTAGAATTATAGGTGAGCCTTGAAAGAAAGCAGAGGTGAGGTGGGAGTAAATTCCCTTGAAAATGCCTGGTGTCTGACTATGGAGTGTCTTGTTTGAAGAACAATGAGGAGACCATTGTCTTTGTATTGTAGATCACGTGCAGGTGAGTAAGGTGTAAGAAGACTGGAAAGAGCCAGGTTATGCAGGGCTTTAAAAGGCAAACAGAGGGTTTTATATTTGGTCCTGGGGACAATAGGAAGCCACTGGAGTTTATTGAACTGGGGTGGGGGATGAAAAGGTTAGACCTAGACTTTAGGATGATCACTTCAACAGCTTAGTGGAGGATGGACTGGACTGGAGGGAGACCAACCAGCAGGCTATTCTAATAGCAAGGTGATGTGGGTCACCAGCAGGGTTGAGGCAGTGTTGAAGGAGACTATGGAGTATATTTACAGAAGTGTTTTTTCTAGGTGGAATCAACAGGACTTAGCAACAGATTGGGCGTTCAAAGAGAGAGTTGGGGATGATACCTAGGTTCTAAGTAGGGCTGACTGGGAGGATGGTGGTGCACTTGACAGTAACTGGAGAGTTTGGAAGCAGATAGGATTTTGGGGGAAAGATAAATGAGCTTTGAATATGTCGAATTTAAAATGTGTACAAATATTAAGATATTTTTGTTTCATGTGGGAGTTCATGAGGCAAATTTTAAGCCACTCTTTGGTGGTCATTCTTGCTCTCACCCACCTCATCTACATGGATTCACTCTCTTGTCTCTCATCAACTCTTTTTTTTAAAATGTGTCCTTTAGTACTCATAGTCTGCTTTGTCCTAAGTGGTTTTTCCTTTCCTGTTTTTTTTTCCTCTTTTACATAATTGGATTTTACTTTGTCCTAAAGCCACCCAATCCTTTTCAGTCTTCCTCCTTCTAAGTCTTGTATATATTGTTCCTTCAAACTCGGTGGGAGGAGTGAGTGGTGTTAGCCTTCTCCCAGCTCTCAGTTGTTCCTCCTTGACCTTCAGAACATCTTTCTTGGACTTCTTCCCCAGCATCAACTGCTTAGATACTTCATTGTTATCTGTACTACTAGCCTAGATCCTTCGTCCTTGGAACCTTTAGCTGCATCTGTTCTGCTGGGTTAAGACTGTGAATCACCCTCATGCCTGCCTTTGCTACTTTCCTTCCTCTATATCTCATTAGGCATGAGTTTCCCTTCCCTGTGGTCCTTCCTCTATTTCCCTAAATATAGATCTTCAAACCTGTCTTCTCTTTTTTCTTCCTTTTCTCAGAGGAAATGTTTTTTTTTTCCATTCTTCTTTCCAAAGCCCATCAATTTGTGTTTTGATCCTGTCCTCCCCCCCTTCTGTTGGAAAATCAAAGAATTATTTCTCCCTTTTCATCTTCATCCGCTTCTCCAAAGGTTTGTCATCTGTTTAGTGTCTTCAGTCTTTGAAAAAAATATGTCCCTGTAGCACTCTCCAGATATTGTCCAATTTCTGTTTTCTCTTTTTGGTCAAGATTTTTAAATGAGGTTTTCACTTCCTCATCACATTTAACTTCCTATTCTCTGCCTTCTCCCTCATTCAGTTTACTGAACATTCTCTTTCACAGGTTAATTGGCAAACCTAGTTTTTCCTCAGTCTTCTCTCTCCTTGACCTCAGCATACAAAACTATTAATTGCCCCTTCCTTCTTTGAAACTCTTTCTTCCTTTAGCTTATATGAAAATACTTTTCTGCTTTTCCTCTTCTCTGACCCATCCTACCATCTTCATGTTCCTTTTTTCCTTCTCATTCTCTACACATGAGTTTCTCCCAGGGTTCAGCTCTCTCTGCCCCTTGCTCATCCCTTTCAGGTATCTTGGCCATTCCAATGACCTTATATAGATAATTGATGCCTAGTTTTCTGTCTCCTGCCTCAGATTTTTCCTGAGTTTGTGTCCTATATTTCTAACTCTTACATTATTGCATGATTGGTTTGCTTTCACATTAAATTGAGCATATCTGAAACTTAACTTACTACCTCCCACCTCCCCATCTTCCCTATTTCTTTTGGAAAGTCATCTTAGGCTCCTTCTTATTGCTCCATTTATCTGTGTCCAGTAGGATCCAGTAAACACTGACCACGTGTTTGATATGTGGAAAGCATTGTGCGAAGTGATAGGAATACAAAGACGAAACCAGAAATCAGAAATGTAAGCTACTGCCTCTGTCCAGGAATTTACATTGTTCTCAGGAGATACAACATGGAAACGTCTAAGTGTGTGTGTGTGTGTGTGTGTGTGTGTGTGTGTCTGTCTGTCTGTCTGTCTTTCTGTCTGGTGGAAAAAGAGAGCATCTAGCAATTAGGGAGATGAACAGAGATATCCCTGAAGAAGAAAGAAAGAAGAAGCAAGGTCATGGGGTCTGATTCCTTTCATTCCACAGTAGGGAATTCAAGATCCAGAGACATTAAACAGGAACTTAAATGGCAGAGCCAGTAGTCAAACATGGAAATATGGATCCTATAATTCCAAATCTTACACACTGAGAAGCAAGCCTGGGAAGAAGTGTGACTCAGCCTTAAATAAAGCTACAGATTCTAAGGGGAGAAGAAAGTGTACTTCAGGCAAATGGGCCAGTTTGGAGGTGGGAAATGGAATGTTGTGTATAAAGAATATTAAGTAGGCCACTTTAGCCGGACTCTAAAATATGTAAAGGGAAGGAATATTTAATAAACCTGCAAAGGCCTCCTGTGGTCAGATCATACGGGGCTTTATGTGGCAAACATAAGGGTTTGTATTTTATTCTACAGGCAACAGGGAGCCATTGAAGGGGTGTGTGTGTCTCTGCGCTCGCATGCGCAGAAAGACCATTTGGCTACTTCAATAGCCCAGGCGTAAGGTGATAATATGAATATGTATTACATAATATTTCAAAATGTACATACTGTATAATGTATATATTATATAATAATATGTTATAGAAATATACATTATATAATAACATATTAAGGGATATAAGTATATATATATTCCATAAATGTATGTATTTTATATCACCTAGGCACATAGATAATGTATATATAATAGATATTTTATATCATTTATGTATTTTATATGTTATAAGGTGATATAGAGAAATAGATTATATAATACATAAAATACTAAATATATTATACACATACATATAAGTGTCTATGTATATACATATACACACATACATTCACATACACACATGCATATGTACGCATGTATGTATGGGCTATTGCAGTGGCCTTTTGATTGGTCTTTTTTGCATCCAGTCTCTTCTTCCAATTCATATTACTCCGCTATTACTTTCACTATTTTAAAAAGGGTTATTGTGTAAGAAAGAATGACTACACTGTCAAATAGTTATAAAGCTCCTACTGTGTGCCAGGTACTGTTCTATGTGCTTCCCTTCCTGCCTAGGATCTCCATTGCATACTAGGTAAAGTTAAAATGACTTAGCATTCAAGTCTCATCCTGATCCAATCCTGTTCGCACCTCCCAGCCCTCTTTCCTTCCATGACCTAGCAGAGGTCTCCTGATGTCCGCATTTCTTCTCAGGCATGCCTCTCGATGTGTAGGATTTGGAATTATAGGACCCATATTTGACTACTGGCTCCACCATTTGATCGCCTGTGTGACTTTGGACAAATCGTTTAACGATTCTGGCTAATTCCCTACCGTAGAATGAAAGGAGTCAGACTCCATGACCTCCAAGGTGCCTTCTGGCTCTGCGGGCCATCTCATCATCCCATTACACATACTTCCTCCAGTCTTGTCTTCCCCTCTTCAAGTCCTACTCATGTTACAAGACCCAGCTCACATCCTTCTCCTCTAGGGAAACATTTATTGTTCATATTGCTGCTTTGATACTGATGTTACCTTTCTTGGTGTTGTTTAATTATTCACATTGTGAAAGAAAAACAAACTATGTATTTAGGTAGAGTCTGTGAGACACAGTTTATTAATATACCAGCAGTTTGCTTGGAGAGATTCTGACCAACCCTCCTGCTTAATCTATATCCATGTCATATGTTACAGTCTTACTTTGGCAATCTGTCAATACACATATTTACCACCTCCTATGTGTTAAACACTTGAGATACAAAAATAAAATGGGAAGCAATTCCTTAACCTCAAGGCATTTATATTCTAACAGAAACAAAAGTAATCATGGAACAAAAGAGGCAAAAATTCTCCAGCAACGAAACCCCCCCAAATACAGCTTTCAGTAAAGATTTTTGAATTCTTTAGTGGAGTGAATGACAGTAATGTGGGCATGCCCTTGAGAAAAATTTGTCTTCTCAGAAACTAAGGATACTACCTTTCTTGCTACGGTCAAACTGTGAACGAAAGATAGTCTCTGAATTTTGACAACTATAAAACTAAGGTTCTGTCTGAGATTCAAGTGGAGACCAATTACATTAGACCAAGGACACAGTTACAGCATTAATCCTCAATCTTAAATACACAACAGTTGCCTTAGTAATTTAGGCTTCTACTTTTCATAGGCCTGCCTTATTTTTATTTTTTGGTGGCAGTAGTGTTTAATTGTGCTCATCTTTTTGTGATCCCATTTGGGGGTTTTCTTGGCAAAGATACTAGAGTGATTTGCCATTTTCTTCTCCTGCTCATTTTACAGGTGAGGAACTGAGGCAAGCAAGGTTAAGTGACTGGCCCAGGGTCACACAGTAGGTATCTGAGGCTGGATTTGAACTCAGAAAGATGAATCTTCCTGACTCCAAGCCCAGCGTTGTGTCTCCTGTGCTACCTAGCTGCCCCTTATTTTTACCCCTAAGTTTTAGGACACCCCTCCTTCCCCATTAGCCAGGAATCCAGTCTTGTAATTGCTTGTATCTGCTTCAGTAAGTAGTGCTTTCAAAATCTTGTTCAAGACTTGTTTTTTGAGTGATCATTGAGAGATTGTTTTATGATAATATGTAGCGCACACAATACAATATACAATGATTTCCGGATCATAGTTTCAGTCTAAACCTCCCCAGTCAAGAAATTGATATGTAAATATATTACCTTATGATGTATAATTTTTGTTGTGAAATATATAAATCACAATGCAATCTGTATGTGTGTGTATGTGTATACTGTATATATTTACTTTTGATACTATATCTATATAGCACTTCAGGGTTGAGACATTGTAAATTCAGTATCCATATTGAATAATTCATGGTTAATTATTCAGTAATTGATATTGAATTGTTCAATGTGAATTTAATTATTCATTTTTCTATTATTTAATATTCGCAGCAATGGGGTGAGATGGGAACGTGAGAATTATTATCCCCATTATACAGATTAGGATGCAGAGGCTCCAGAGAGATTGACTTTATTACTCGGGGTCACATGGCACACAGTTTGTTAGTGGCAGGGCTAAAATTGGAACCTTCACAAGGTCTTTCAGTTACACCAGAACTGAAACCCATCAAATAGCGAAGTCAACAGCTGTCTCTCTACTTGCAGACCCAGCAATCAGCAGGCTTTATAAAAAGTGTATCTGGGACGGGGTTTGAGTTCTTCACATCCTTATTTTGTCATCTTGCTGTAATAATGATAAAATTGACTGTCTCTGGGGAAGGATGGCGACAACTGCAACATTTTTCAGTTTTAGGATTTGGAGGGCATTCCTGGTATTTCTAGGTGTCTCCCTCCTGCCCCGCCTCCAAGACCAGGAAGTTGTGGTCCTCTGGAAGTACATGCACCTGAACAATGTCACGTTCATTCACTGGGAAATACGCAAAAACACATCTCTTTGTGGCTGTTAAAACAAACAAACGCACATCTTCACAGAAATTAAATTTGTTATGCCTCTTTTGTTTATGAAGTTTATCTCTTAGAAAATCTTCCATATGTAAAGAATTTGAATATCAACTTTCATTTCTAGGGTATGGAATTAAAATGTTTGTCTGGGCAAGCTGTCAACTATCAATGCAGAATTTAAATTAAATTCAAATGAATTGATGAGATAAAACTAGAAAGCCCTATACAGCATAAGTTAGGATGATCTTTGCTTACCCTAACCCTCCAGACCTAGCCTTCCTTCTTTTTTCAAAAGGAGAATCTTCAGGAATTTTTTTTTAATCTTTTGGAATTTGCTTACAGAATTGTCTCCCTCTCAAATACTTTTGTCCTGGGTAGAAGCTCAAGGTGAACACTGATGGAGAATTATCTCTTAGTCTCAATATTTATCATTGGGTTTTAAAAAAAAAAGACATTTAAACTGAACTTGTAACATATTTTACTATGATTGCACATTAATCTTAAATTGCCCAAGGGCAAATTACATGCAAAATCAGGAAAATAAAGGACAGCTGTCTCCTGAGATTTACTGTCTCTGGAGTCCATTTTTCCCCCTATAAGTCTTTTTAAAAAATCATCAGACTAGGTGTGAGGTGAGTGTGGGTGGAAATAGAGGACAGTCTTATGTGGGTGGAAGCCGAGAAGAGTCTCATAGTGTCTGCAAAAATGCAAATGTAAAACAGAGAGATAACCAATCCTGGCAAGTCATGAAGTGAATATTCATTTTTTTTGGTAGTTTTGCTTTCTGTTTTTTTTTTTTTTTTAAAGCTGAAAAGCCTTTAACTTTCAGATAGGTTCCTGCGGCAAATTGACAGCAAAGAAACCTCTCTATTGTTGTATTTCTCTGACAGTCCCTGAGATTGTGGTTTGGGGTCTGCTTTGTGATTGCAGTCAACCCTGATTTGTGGGGGTTGGTTTTACTTGGGTGTGGATTTTCTAGGCTCCATTCTAAGTCCCTTTTCTGTCTCCTACTGCTTCCCGTTTTTTCTACCTCTTGAGCTCTTTCGAAGGTGAATAGGGAGAGGGAAAGATAATAGGGCTGCATGTAGTCATTACATGAAACTATCTTGTTACTTGGTGTGATTGAAGTGGGAGGAGGATGACAATTGTATGATTTCAGAAAGCTCTGGTTCTGTATTTAGAAAGGAAAAAAAAGTGACGATTTAGTATGCCACTGAATGCCAGGTTTTAGAAGCTGGGTGTGGAACCAGCAAAAGGCACTTTAAAACTCTGGTATTGAGATGCCAAAGGAGATAAACCTGTCCATTGAGGTGAACCATGATCGAAAAATCAGTATTATTTTTAAAATGCCAGTATTGGTTACTAACCTGAGTTACTAACCTAAATTCTTCTTTCACAATTGTTTATGTTAGTGGTGGTGCTGGAATTGTGTAAGGAAATAACCCAAGCCTCTCGTTTACCCGTTGCTTAAAAGTTTTATTGAAGCTTTTTGTTTTTGTTTCTTACTTTGCTGTTACTTATACATCTTCTTCCTCCTGCCATCCCAAATGGAATCCTCTCTTAGTACTCTCTGAAAAACAAGAACCCAATTAAGCAAAACAACCCAACATAACTCTGTAGTGGAAAAGAATGTTAGGTTTTCAAGAAGAGGATCTTAGTCCAAATTCTAGCTTGATCTTGGAAAATTTCCTTACCTTTCCTGGGCCTCGACTATTCACCTGACTCAGTGGCCTCTAAGTTACCTTCTACCTTTAAATTTATGATCCTATAACAACCATCGACAGTTATCTCCATCACCTCCCTAAGGATGGAAATGTATTTTACTGTCAGTTTTCTGGAATACAGAGTAGACATTATGTATAATCTGTGATCTCACATACTTTGATGTGGTTTTAATTATATTATTATTCATGTTGTATGTTCTCCTGGTTCTTATCTCTTCACTACATCAATTCATATACAATTGACCATGTTTCTCTCAATTCTTCATTTTTAGATATTTGTCTAATTTTAGAGCTGATGACTATGTAGTATTTCATTGTGTTGATACTACCATTTGTTCAGTCATTCCTTAAATTAATAGAAGTCTACTCTCACCACCACTTTTTAGCTGCTACAGAGAATATTTTAGCCTTTATGGGACCTCTCTGCCCCCGGCTTCCTTAAGGTACATGCCTAGGAGTGAAATCACCAAGTCAAAGAGTATGGACAATTGAGCAACTTTTCTTCATTTCAAACCAATTTCTAAAATATCTGGGCTGGCTTATAGGGCATCAATGCAGCAGTGTATTTTCAAAGCCAAAGTCCAGATAACATTTTTTCTTATCCATTACTTTGATCATTTCCCCAACCTGAGATACTAAACTAACATTGTGGTTTGTTTGAATCTCAGCATTCCCTTGCTCAGCTTCTAGTTGAAGTGTTCTTGAGCACTGCCAAAAAAGGCAATTAACAAAAGGGGGAGACCAACGAAGAGTAGTAAGTGGTATATGTAATCCCATTGTGTATAACCTGTGCCTTTATAATTCAAGGTGAAGTATACCCGTACAAAATTGTTTTTCAGTACTTGACTGATGCTGCTGTAGCTGACTTTAGGCATACATGGAGACAGATGGCAGCAGTGACACATGGTTTTAGAGTTCCTCATTTGTAACTGGTATGGTCTTAGTAGAGCTAATAGAAATCCTAAGAAGAGCAGCAGTTTGGGTTTACCCTGAGGTTGGGACAGGCTCACATTGGCTTCTCTTAGCTTTGTTTTCTGGTAAAATATATTTTTTTGGCTGCTTTACAAACACAGATTCAGAAGATTGACCTTAGGTTTTCCCACCGTTGATCTGATTTGATGGTTGATCCCCTCTTTCTCTCCTCTCCTATGTTGGATGGAAGCATTTCTTGATGGCACCCTTCCTGAGACAGCTGCCTACTCATTCACACTCACGTTCTCTAAACCATGTGAAGCCAGCCTCAAGACTCTTGGCTTACAAAGCAGCATCTAGTCTCTGTTCCTTCCTCATTCCTGTCTTGATTTCTATAGCTGGAAGCAGCAGCCAATAAAAAGTCTGATGTGAAGATTGTAGGATCATATTAGTCCTTCCCTTTGACCCTTTAAAGTAGGGATGCTTAACCGGGAGTCCATAGATCCCGACTATGTCTGTGGACACATTTCAGGTTTTCATCCTGGATGAAAAAAAAAAGGTTTTTACTTTATTTACTTACTCATTCATTCATTCACTCATTCATTTATTTCTTTATACCATTTATTTGTTTGCTTATTTCACTAAACTCTAGCTGAAATTGAGCATTTCCTTCAACTATTTATAAATATTATTTGATGAAAGGTCGATAGGCTTCCCTAAGTTGCCAGAGGCTGCATGGAAGGAAGGAAAGAAACAAGAATTTACTAGGTAACTACTACATTTCAGAAACTGTGCTAAGCACTTTACAGACATCTTAATTGATCATCATGAGAGGTGGATGCTATTAACTCCATTTTACAGTTGAAGAAACTGAGGCGGACAGTTTAAATGATTTGCCCAGTGGGGTCATGCAGTTAATTAGCCTTCTGTCTGAGGCAGGATTTGAAATTGGGTCTTTCTGACTCTAGCTGCATCACTCTATCCACTAAGCCAGGGATGGGGAAGCTGTGGCCTCAAGGCCCTGCCTGAGCCATCTCACTGTAAACCTTGGGAACGCCTTGACACATTCTAATGCATCTTCCTTGTGCCAAATTCTGTTGATGCTGCCCTCTGGGTACACTGTCCAGTGGCCTCATGGCTTAAACAAGTTAGAAATCACTTATCTGTATAATCTTATTGCAGCCATAAGGAGAGAGAAGGCCCTGGGAGTGGAGTGAAGTGGTCAGCAACTTCTTTCTCCCCAACAAAATGTGATAAGGAAAAGGAGTGATGGGTCTCTTAAGGGGGCCAGAGGCTGTGAGTCAGTTGCCTTTCTGCAGTTTAAAAAAGTATGAAAAAATTTGAGTTTTCTTCCTCCATTCTACCTGTATGTAGGCACTTTGCAATACTATTAAGCATTTTTCTGTTAGAGAATCGGCATGATATAGTAGATATAGGTGGCTTTGGTGTCAGAAAGGCCTGGGTTCAAGTTTTGCCTTAATGCCCTGACCCCTGACACCTCTCTCAGGCTATAAGGTACAGATGGGGTTGCTGATGTACATCTGTAGAGGGAGTTTTCATTCTGGAATTCTCTCATTGATGAAATCACGTATCCTGAACCAACTTCCTCCCAAACAGCAACAAACCAACCGCAAGCCTGTTAATGTGTTTAGAATCTTGTAACTTAAAAAAAAAAAGGTCATAGTTCAGGTGCATCCTTTAAAAAAAGAAATGAGGAAGTTGAGATGTTAAAAAGATAGAGATCACTTGGGCTGGCAGTAAGATGATGAACTCTCTATTTAGAGCTGGGACAGGTCTGACAGGTCAGTAGGACAACCATGTAGCTTTACAGATGAGGAAACTGAGGCCTAGGACAAACTACACAAATTTTCCCAAGGTCACACAGATAATAAAGGGATTGAGCACAAAGACTCAAAACAGGTTTGGCTTAATTTAAGGTTGATACTGTTTTGAGGGCAGTGACTAGCAATCTTTATGCCTGAGATAAAAAGCTTAAATTGTGTCCCTAATTCCCCTTTTTTTGGTAGGAGGAGGGGTGGTAGAGACCCTGGAACACTTCATGGCTCTTTTGGGGGTGACTACTCTCTGGGTAGATGCCAGGTGCAAAGCCGGCTCTGGAAGGTGTTTACTAGGATCTCCAGGGTCTGAGGGAACAGAAGAAGTCACCTGGAGGCATCTGGTAGATTCCTTTTTTAACTAATTTTTGCTAAGTAGGTACTAAGCTCAATTGTTTTTCCTCTTCCTGAAGAACTGGAAGTGTTATTAGAACTTGTCTAAATTTTGGCTTCCTAGGTAAAAGCTTCGATCACCCCACCCTACTTAGAACTATTTACAAGCTCCCACTATTTAGTAATGTTTTTTTCCCTCCCTCTTATTCTGATCAGGACATAGACTGAACTAATATATTTATTTATAATTATATATCATATTAAATTATATATATATTAAATTGTAATTATAATGCTCTTTCCCTCCCTCCCTCTCTAACTTCCTTCCTTCCTTCCTTTCTTTCTCTCTCTCTCTCTTTCTTTCTTCTTTCCTTTCTTTTTTTCTTTCTTCCTTCCTCCCTCCCTTCCTCTTTTCCTTCCTTCCTTCCTTCTTTCTTCCTTTCTTTCTTTCTCTCTTTCTCTCTTTCTTTTTCTCTCTTCCTCTCTCCCTCTCTCTCTCTTTCCCTCCCTCCCTTTTTCCTCCTGTTCCCCTTCCTCTTCTTCCTCATCTTCTTTCCTCCTCTGCCTCTTCCTCTTTTTTTTTAAAAACAGTGCTTAATATGCTATCAGTGTTAAATAAAAAGAACTGATTTTCTTCCTGACTACAGAGATAGTGCAAATAAAATAGGGTGTTCATAAGGATGAGTGATAGCTCTTTTGGTCTGTTAAAAGTTAATCATGTTTGGTTTCAGTGCCTTACCTTTACTGCTGGTTCAATCTCATTGTGCTTTTTTTTTAAAGCTAAAATTTGAAAAGCTGTAAAGTGTTAATAAAAATGGAAGGGCATGTGTGCTTTATGTACCTGTATTAATATTTATTTTTCTATATCCGAGTGACGCCAAATCACCTGTGAAATCTGTAACATGTACATTCAAAACCACAAATATACTGCAGTTGGTGTTGTAATGATAATGAAGATTAATTATAAATAAATATATTAGTTCAGTCTATGACCTGATCAGAATAATTAAAATTCCTTTCTTTTGTATTCATTATCACCTTTATATGGTATTTTTCTTGGCTTGTCTTTTATAGGTGTTTCTCAACTCTTTTACTACAGTGATTACTTATCATCCTTTTCTGTTTTATCTTACTTTCAAAAATCTTTCCAGCAATTAAATCAGTTAATATTTATAATTACAAACAGACACTTTAAATGCTGATTAATATTTATGTGTGCATGCATACTTATATGTTTGTACATTACATATACCGTAGGGGAGGGGTTGTCTTTGCAGTACCTATGAGATGTATAAAATTATATATGTATATGTGTATGTATATATGTGTATGTACACATGCATGTATGTATTCACACACGTGTGTGTATACACACCAGTGATATATCTATAATCTAAGTATACAATGGATATATGCATATGCATACATTTAAGTACTTATTTGAAATGTCAAATTTTTCTTAAGAACATGAATATTTCTTTAATATGAATATTAATGCTCTTAAAATATTGACATGTATTTGAAAGGAAAGATAAAGGCTGACCTAAGTGAGTGTAAAACTGGTGTCAGTTTCATAAAATCGTAGAATCTAATGCTTTATTTCTATACTACTATAAAGTGCAGTGCTACAAAAATTCTTTATCATAACTTTATTGGTGTCACAAACAAAAACAGTTACGACCTTTAGACCAGCTTCATTTCCTCATTGTCTTTTCAGACACTTCATTTCCCCAGTGAAATTACTTTATTTTTACATCTGAGGCAGATAAGGGGCCTCTGCTATAGCTGTCACTCTAGTAACATTTTTGGAGCTCGGTAGCTCGAGTCCTCTGATTGCCAAGTCCAGTGCTCCTCGTAGTCCATCATGATATCAGTCTATTTGGATTTGGTCCTCTTCTGTCACTGTTTGGAGGTAGACAGTATAGACCAGAGCAGTCATAAAGATTGGGGGGCCTAGGCAAGCAGGGTAGGAGCTAAGGAGTTAGTGAGGTGAAAGGCTCTTGACGTTCCCAACTCTCCATGCCACCTTCTTCATGCTCCCAAGCCTGTTGCACTTAGCTGCTTATCTCTTCTCAAAGAGCAGCAAAGTCCTTCTGGTCACCGCACCTTGATCATGCACCAACCTCTCTCTAGTCAGTTTCAATCCATTACCCTTTTAAGTCTTACATATTCTAGTGTTTTAGTAATAACAGTGACCAATGATATATTATTGAAGTTGAGTTCCATGGACGACTTTTCCAGTTCTAACTTGTCCACCATCTCCTGCCTGAAACCCAACCCAGTTTCTTCAGACCTTGTTCTTACAGTCCTAAACTACTAAATCCTTGTTAATTTGATTTGGTTTGAAATTAATTTTAGCACCGTGTGCTCAGCACTCTGTGGTATGCCAAAAAAAAAGTGGAAAACCAGAGTCTTTGCCCTTAATGTAGTTTTTACTATCATTGGAAAGACAAGGGTGAGAACTAGAAACAACAGGTTGCAATTTTGAGAATGTTGTTGACAGTTTGGGATGGTGGATAATAATATAGGACTTAATGCCAGGAAAAATCTGGGTTTATGTCCCATCTGTGACATTTACTCACTCTGCACATGGGCAAGTCACTCTCCAAGCGTCTGTTAACTTATGTTTAAAATTGGGATTAATAACTATATCTCTCACCAAAGGAGCATTGCAAGTATCAAGGGAGATAATGTATGCAAACTGCTACGTGCAAGTATTGTGCATGTATTAGTTGTTGTTACATGGTATGTTGTAGATGATAAGTTCCATAGGAATTTAGCAAAGGAGAATATCAGGAACTCTTAGAGAAGGCTTTTTTTGGGGGGGGGTAGGATTTGAATGAATGGGCAGCTAAGTAGCACAGTAGATAGAGCTCTGGGTCTAGAGCCAGAAATTCTCCTCTGAGTTAAAAATCTGACCTCAGATACTTGGGCAAGTCACTTAACCTTGTTTGACTCAGTTTCCTCATCTGTAAAAATGAGTTGGAAAAGGAAATGGCAAATCACTCCAATATCTCTGTCAAGAAAACCCCAAATGGAGTCAGACACAACTGAAACAATTAACAACAACAACAAAAAAGGATTTGAATGAAGTCCACTTAGGTTGGTGGATGTCCGTGGGAGGATATATAGCAAGAACAGAGGCTTAGCATTTTTTATATTTGAGGCAGGGATGGGGAAGAGGGAGTATGGAAGGCCTGACTGGGTGGAGAGTTTGTGTTAGAATGTAGTGTTGGTTAGGCAAGATGGAGCCTGTGGGTAACAGGGGTCCTAAATGATTGGCTGCTCTCTGCAGTTCCCAATGATCTCTCATTACCAGATCTTCTTTCTCAACCTCTCTGCAGTGTTTGAAACTATTGACCTCTCCCCTTTGCTTTCTTGATTCTCCCACTACTTAATGACCACTCTTTTTCAGTCTTTGTTGATTCATCATTCATATCATGACCCCTGACTCTGAGTGTGTCCCAAGGCTCCGTTCTGAGCGTTGTAATCTCTTCTAATCTCTCTACATTCTTTCACTTGGTGACTAAATCAGCTCCCAAGGGGTTAATTATTTCTATGAAGACGACTCTCAAATCTATGAATCCAAGCCTAGGCTCTCTCCTGAGCTCCAGCCACATTTCTCAGACTGCCTATTAAATATTTCAAATTGGAGGTCCCATAGGTATATGCAAGCCGTTATGTCCCACACTGAATTCATTCTGTTTACATCCTCTTTAAATGTTCCCTAACCAGGTTTTTCAGCATTGGCATTATCCTCCTCCTCTTTCATTCTTCTTACCCTCCATATCCGATTTATTGCCAACTCTTGCCATTTCTACCCTCAGTAGCATCTTTCAAACCCCCTCTTTGCCCACCTGCCCACACCTCTCATTCAGGCATTTATCACCTCTCACCTGATGATTGCCATCACCTTCCAAATTCGTCCCTTTGTCTCTAGTCTGTGCTTTGCCCTGAGCTATCCCGGACACATCTGTCAAAATGAGTTTTCTAAAGTTTCCACCTGCCCATCTTGCTCTCCCGTTCCATAAACTCCAGTAGTTCTCTGTTGCCTCTGTGATCAGATACAAGCTCTGCTGTTTGGCTTTTAAAACCCTTCCCTACTTGGCTACAATTTCCTTTATATATTACTCCCTTTCCTGCATGCTACAGTGTAGCCAAACGGAATGTCTTGTTGTTTATCGGATAGGACACTTCATCTTCTGGCTGAGTACCTTTATACGTACGGTTTGTCACCTAGGCCTGCCTCTTTACTTGTGTCTCTTAGAATCCCTTGCTTTCGTTCCTTAGTGGCAGCTAGGTGGCTCAGTGGATATAGCACTGGACCTGGAGTCAGGAACACCTGGGGCTCAAGTCTGGCCTCACATACTTAACTAACTCTGTGACACAGGTCCCTTAAGTTTGTTTGTCTCAATTTCCTCATCTGTAAAGTGAGCTGGAGGAGAAAATGGCAAATCACTCCAGTATCTTTGGCAAGAAAACCCTAAGCTAGACAGGATTGAAAGGACTCAACAGAACAACAAAGTACCCTGGGCTAGTCATTTAACCTCTATCCATCTCAGTTTCCTTATCTGTAAATAACAATGTTTTTCTCAAAAGGTTGTTGTGAGGATCACTTGATCCCCTTGGCTTCCTTTAAGTCTCTTAAAACTCTATCTCTCTTATGCCCCTTAATTCCTGTGCCTTCCCTCTGTTAATTATTTCCTATTTATATTGTACATAGCTTTGTGTGTATTTGTTTATGTGTTTAATCCCTGATTAGATTGTAAGCTCCTTGAGGGTCCCACTATCTTTTGCCTCCTTTTGCATTCCCAGTGATTACACATAGTTGGCACTTAATTGAATTGGATTCCAGGTATTTGTAAAGTACTTACTTAGCACAGTGCCTGGAACATAGTAGGCCCCTTATAAATGTTAATTCCTTTCCTTTCTGCCTTCCCTTTTAAACTCTGATCAAATGCTAGCTTCTATATGAAAACTGTCCTGAACTTCAGCTTTTCACGGCCCCCTCCCCCTAAGCTGCTAGTTTACAATATCTTTATTTTGTTTAATATATGCACATGTAATTTCCCCTGATAGAATGCAAACTCTTTGAGGGCAAAGATCCTTTCATTAAAAATTTTTTTGGGGTCTCCCATGCTTTGCAAGTAATAGGTGCTTAATAAAAGCTTGCTGATTGATCAATAGCCCCGGGATCTTAGATTTTTATCCAATAGGTGATAAAGAATGATTGTGGGTTCATGTTCAGGGAGATCACCTACTGGAGCAGTATTTTAGGATGATTATTTTGGTAGTGCTGTGCAGGTCTGCAAGAGTTGGGAGAAATGGGTTGGAGCTGAAGGATATCGTCAGGACTTCTGTAATATATATATATATATATATATATATATATATATATATATATATATATATATATATATATATATATATATATATCTGTGGGCCTATAGTTCCCCCTGTCCTGGTTCTGTATCTGTACATTTGTAGCTACAGAAAGTATGCTTTCCTCTGTAGTTTCTTGGTCTGAAACGCTTTCAGATAACACAGAAAGATTGGAAAGTTCTGTTGCACTCAAATATAGTATAGGGGCATTGTGGTTCAGTGGAAAGAGCTCTGGGTTGGGGAGGGGGGTCCCCGGAGTAAGGTTTAAATGCTGGCTTTTCCACTTAATGATCCTGTGATCTTGAGCAAATCACTTAACATCTCTGTGCCTCAGTTTCATTATCTGTAAAATGACTGAGTTGGACTACATGACCTCCAACGTAGTTTCCAGTTCTGTGATCCTATGCCTTTTAAATAACATTTCCAGATTGCTTTTGAAAGTGGTTTATTTAAATTTCATTAAAAAGTAAAAACCATGTTGAGCTGCATTAATTCCCCCCTGCACCTCTCATTATGCATTAGCAATTAACTTTGCTTCTCTCAGCCTGATGAATTTGAACTTGATCAATTATCTGATAGTAATTACCAGCACAGTGATTATTATTGCAAAAGTAACATCCTTGTTTCAATACTATAGGTATTTTAGACATTTTTCACAGCAGCCCGTTTGTTTGACTGTGCAACACAACTTCAAGATTTGACTTCTTTCATTCTGATCAAGTTATTTAAGTTCTTCATATTGGGGGCTCCTTTCTCTAAATTCTTTCTCAAAAGCATTTTAAGACCTTCTTTTAAATTTTAAACTCTCTGAACAAATCCTCTGTGGAGGAAGAAATTAGGTCCCTTTTTCCCCCTTCTATTTACAAAATTGGTGTTTAAAAAAAAATCCCTGGCATTCCCTGATATGCCCCTGTCCTTCATTGAACACTCTCTTGTAATTAAGAAAAAGTTCAGTAAACTGATTAACAAAGCAGCTATACCGGACAGTGTATGCATCATACTCTAATTCTTCCTCTTTTCTCATGAGAGATTTTTTATCCTTTGTTCTCTCAGAACTAAGATAATTGCGTATAATCTGAGTCTGTCTATTTTTCTGTGTTCTCTTTTTGTACATTAGGGTAACCATTGTGTATTTTGTTCTTCTGGTTCTTACTTTCTTAAACACTCTGCATCTGTTTGTGTAAGTCTTCCTATGTTTCTCTGAATTCCTCATGCTTGTTATGTATTCTTATACGTAATTGCATTCATATGCCACAATTTATTCATTAATAACCCAGTTATTTGGCACTGATTTGGTTTCTGGTTGTTTGTTTGTTTGTTTTTTACAACAGGCTGTGATGCCACAAATATTTTTGTTTTATTCTCCATTCTTAACTCAGTTTCAGAAAGCTTCTTAATCTCCTTCTCATTGGCCATCTGTTTGTATTTTTAAAAAAACCAAAACAAAACTCTTAGCTTGTCCTGGCTTGCAGTTGATCTCCATACCATTTTGGAGATGGTCTCTAACTGAATTTTTGTTGTACAGAGACATAAGCAGAGAAATAGATTAGCCTCCTTTGTCCTGGTTCTGTGAGTTTTAGTGAAGTAATATAAAGAGAGAGGGGAAAAAAAAAACCAGTTGTGACCCTGGAGAAGTGGGCGTTTGTGTGACCTGGGCATTCTCAGTAAAAGATAAGGAGAGAAGAAGATGGTTATGTTTGTAAGGAAGAAACAAAAGGGAGGAGAAGTTACCAAAACTGATTCCCATGATCATAATTTCAATTCTCTTCTTATCTTGAAAAGGTTAAGGGTTAAACGTACCATCACCTACCTTGCCAGGCAGCCTTTGTGTTTTCGTTAGAGATGACATCAGCCTCTCAGAAAATAAATGCACTGACGAAAAGCTGCCAATCTTCAGAAAAGTAAAAATAGGAAGTTATTTTTGACTTGAATTTTTTCTCAATTGCCTCTTTTTTTTTTCCTGTTGTCCTTTGAGTTGCTTGCTTTCTGGTTAGAGACGGTGGCAGCTTCCAGAATGTGGTCGATTTAATCCAAAATTTGAGGTGACTTTGATGTATTAGCTTTTGTCACTGGGAATGTTGTGTAAATATTCTTGAAGAAGCATGATGGCTTCTTTTTGGACTTGAATGAATTTGTGCTTGGGTGTTCTTGGGAGGTGACTGTGATTCTACTCTATTCTACTCTGTGGAGTCATTCATATAATGACTTCTCCTAGTCCACTAGTTTATAAATCCCAACACCCCCCAACTTTTTCAAAATAAGATTTTATTTACAAGGCAGTGTGGTAACAAGGCTAAAAATTATTTGTCTGTAGATTGTGTGTGATCTAAGATACTCGTAGTTCTTGTCGGTGGCCCTTGGCTTAGGTTTCGATGGGAAAAGTGGGATATTATAGAAGACAGAGAGGGCTGGCCTCAGAATTGGAATGAATGGGATTAATTGCTGCTCTGCCATGTGTGACTGTAAGCAAACGACTTACCCTGTCAGTCTTCCCAGGCAACTGTCTAAGTTGCAGAGCTGGGTCTGACTTACACTGGTAGAAGTAGTTTTCACATGCAGAGCTTAGCACATAGTAGGTGCTTAGTAAATGCTTTTTGAGTGACTGACATCAAGGACTCTACATCCTGAAGAAATTGTAGGTCTAGTCTCCTTCGCAAAATAATACACATATTATGATGTTGGATAGAGGGCTAGCTTCATAGTTGGGAAGACCTAGACCAAAGTCTTACCTCTTACACTGACTTTATGATCATGGGTATATCAATTAACCTTTTAGGGGCCCCAGGGAACTCTAAGACTATAAGCTAGAGGTGCGCTGCCACTCTGTAGAGTGGAAGCATTTCTGTACCAGGAGTGCTCCACGCTGATGAGATCACAGGTGTCCTAGTGGTATAGATTTAGATGGAAAGGTACTTTATAGGTAATCTAGTCTACCTCCCCTCTTTTTGTTTTTAACACATGAGGAAACTGAGGTCTAGAGATGTTAAGTGATTTGTCCAAAGTTACAAAGAATCCACATTAAATATTGGAGCTGAGATTTGAGCCTTGGTCCTTTGAATCCAAATCCTTTCCATCGATCCAGGAAGTGGACATGCTGTACTATTTCCAGATCAGTCATTTGATCAATCAGCACATGTTTTCAAGTTCTAACTATGCCAGGCAGTTTGTGAAGTGTTGGAGATACAAAGAAAAAGTAAAAATAGTCCCAGCCCTCTGGGAACTTTCTTTCAAATGGGGAAGACATCATGTGCAAGATTTTTGGGGGTTTATGCACTAGCAGTGAGGAGTGGAGTCAGTAAAGGCTTCCTGTCCAAGGTAGCTGAGTCTTGAAGGAAACCAGGGATCCTATTACAGGGAGGAGAGGAGGAAGAGCATTTCAGGCATAAAGGACAGCTAATCCCAAGGCACAGAGAAGGAAAATGGAACGTTGTGTTGTTTGATTGCGGGGTATATGTGTGGAAGAGAATGAGAGAATTGAAAGAACCCAGCTGCAGAGAGATTTAAATGCCAAACAGAGGAGTTTTTATTTGTTGTTAGAGGTAATAGGGAGCCATTGGAGATCATTGAATGTGGGAGTGACTCTTTCAAACCTGCACTTTAAGTAAATCACCTTGGCAGCTGTGTGGGAGCTGGATTTGGATTGGAAGGGGTGGAAGTAGAGATAGGGAGGGAGAGAGAGAGACAGAGACAGAGAGAGAAACAGAGAGGGGCAGGAGAGGGAGATGGTTATTGCAGGAATCCAGGTGAGAGGTAATGAGGTTCTGACTAGGGTGTAAGCTGGAAGGGGATGGGTGTGAAGGGTATTATGGAGGTGGAAATGACAGGATTTGGCAGCTGGCTGAATATGTGGGGGGGGGAGTTAAGAGTTGAAGGTAACACTAACTTGCAAACCTGCTTGCCTGGAAGTATGGATGGAAGTACCCCTGACAATAGTACAGAAATTGGGTGGGTTTGGGGTGAACAATAGTGAATTCTGTTTCAGGCGTGTTGAGTTTGAGATGTCTGCTGGGTGACCACTTTGGAATGGGCGATTGACAGTTGGTGATATGGGACTGAGTCATGAGAGAGACTAGGGTTGATCTATAGATCTGGAAGTCATCAGCTTAAGATGGTAACTGAACTCAGAAGAGTAATAAAGTCACCAAATGAAGTATAAGAAGAAAAGAAGGCCCAGAGCTGAATCTTCAGATATTCCCCTGTTTAGTGGGAGTGATGTCAATAATGAACCAGCAAAGAAGATTAAAAGAGTGGTAATACAGGAGAACTAAGAGAGGGAGAGTGTCCCCAAAACCCAGAGAAGCGAATATCTCAGAGGGTAGGATAGTCACCAGTATTAAGTGATACAGAGAGGTCAAGAAGGATGAGGATTTAGAAGAGGCCATTCTATTTATCAGGTAAGAGATCATTGATAAAGAGAGCGTTTCATTTGAGTGATATGGTTGTAAACTAGACTTCTGGAGCTCAGAAGAGAGTGAGAGGAAATGAAGGTAGTGGTGACAGATTTTTTCAAAGAATTTGTCTAAGGAAGGGAGGAAAGCTCAAGCATAAGAAGTAAGAGTGGTGGCATGTAGTGAAAATTTTTTAAAAGTAGGAGAGATTTGGGCATGTTTGTATGGAGCAGAGTAGAACCGGTAGATAGGGAGAGATGGACAGTCCAAGAGAAGGTCTGGTGGTAGGGACAACCTGTTGGAGAAGACAGGATGGCTATTGATGATGCTATCTTCAGGAGTGCACATTCACCTTAGCTAGAAGGGCCATGTGCTCATTACAAACAAAAGAGGAGGAAGTGATGTGGGATGATATCAAGGGGGAAGAGGAGGAGAAAGGGCGAATCATTTTTTAAAAATACGAGATGATTTTCCAATCACAGTTTATGGCCCTGTGCTATTGCTAGACAGCTGTTTTTGTCACATGCCTTATTTTCAGAAACTTGACAAAGTTTTGCTAGTGTTTGATGTTCTGGAATTAATTATTTAGTGATGCAAGTGTTTTGGTCTTTTAAAAATGTAGAGAGATTATATAATATATCCTTGCTAACTTTTTTTTGTCTTCCACATAGGTATAAACGATCAAGGACTGTACAGAGTTGTGGGGGTGAGTTCAAAGGTCCAGAGACTTCTGAGTGTGTTGATGGGTATGCCTCTTTTATAATCCTTTTTTTTTAACCATGCATTATTTGTTTCTATTAATTTAATTTTGTAATATCTTCCATGGTCATAGAATTTGTATTTGCAAAGTCATTCATTACTCTTGGAGTCTAGGCATATTTACTTCTGAGCAGTGATGTATTGGTTACTAGAGGGAAGCATTGATGTTTGCATTAATGGAGCCTCTCCTCTGCTCCTTCACCTTTTAGGTTAGAAGACTAATTTGGGTCCATGCATTAGGCGTGTTCCTTCCCTTACCTCTTCTACCAAAACAACAGGATCTTAGGATTCTAGATTTTAAGCTGGCAGGGACATTAAGGACCCATGTAATCTTATTCTTCATTTTACAGAGGAAGAGCTAATGGCCAAAGTGCTCCTCCAAAGTATCTTGGTAAGGCACAGGAGTGACTTTTGAACTCAGTGCCTTCACTCAAATCTGTTGCTGTCCAGTGTACCATGCTCTCTCTCTGGGTTTGTAAATTTAGACCTAGAAGGTCCAACCTTCTCATTTCACAGATGAGGAAAGTGAAGGCCAGCGGGGTTAAACAACCTGCCTGAGGTCACACAGTAGTAGAGGTGGGATCTGAACCTAGCACCCCGACCCTCCATATGCAAATCCATCACTGCCTAGCATCCCGGCCTCTGATATCTGCCTGGCTTCAAGATTGCCTGGCCAGAGTCCTGACAGTACATGAGGTTTGACAAGACCACTGGGATTAGTTCATTTTTATGGAGCTTCCAAACCTGTCACTCCGACAGCAAGGGGCTGATTCTTAGGGCTTCATTGGTATTCAGAGTGGCTTGTATGCAGTTTGCACCAGGCTCTTCTCCAGATCCAGGCACGCTCCATCTGTGCTGATAACACAGTGTTCTTTGGCACGGCAGGCTAGAGGAAACCAGAAAGTGAATTCATTTTATTACCCAAGACATTATGTGAATGACAAAGCGCTTTTTATATTAGATGCCACTGTCAATTCAATGCCACCTGTACGACCGCCCTCCTGCCCCCCCCCCCCCCCCACTTTCCCCACCTCCTTAAACAGGCTGTCTCTTCTGGAGTGATGATAAGGCATCAGGCTTGAGGGCCTATGTGTCACATCAATCTGTCATAATGACCTTGCTAAATATTAATTTATATGATATCTCACTTTAATTAATCAATATTAACAACGCCCTCAGGTATTCTGTCAGTGCATTTAAATCTGCCTGCATCGTACAGACTTCTAGCAAAGATTCTGTGGGAGGATGCTTCACCCAAGAGGAATAAAAAAGCACCCAGCACCTTATAGATAACGTTGTTTGTGTTGCATGAAAAATTTCATCAGAAGCAGTCTTTTTTTTTTTCTGAGGCTTTCAACACAGTGTAGACTTACTTGTCCTCCAGTTGGACATTTGTGTTATAATAATGTGCTGTCTGCTTTCGGGGGCCGTTTTCATTTTTGGACTCTAGTCTGACTTGGGCATATGGTTTTGGCAGGCCGATGTTCCCCGTTTACCATCAGCGGTCTCCAAATTAAATAGAACTCAGGTTGCCAGTGGTTCAGTAGCAGCTGGAAGAGTTTAATGCGGATTTCAGCATCTGCTTTTGCTTAATTTTAAAATTAGAAACACTTTTTCCTCGTTTCTAAGACTTGTGTTCTAAGGATTCAAAGTGGAAGATTAGACTGGTATCAAAACAGAAAGAAATGTTGGACGGAAAATATGCCACCAGGACCCAGAGGTTCCTAGTCTCCCCCTGTTTTCAGTTCAGCCAACATTTATTAAGCGCCATCTATGTGCAAGGCGCTCCTTGCCTAGGTGGTGGATTAAATCTGTCACAATAACCTCAGCAGGTTTTATTACTTAGTTCCCCATCTTCAAGTATAGTCTGAACAGAGATTTCTTAGTCTCCCAGGAGTGCCAAGCTGTCACAAAATCTGTGATTAATTTCTCTCTGTGTCTCTGACCTCCCGTGGCCAAATCATCTCCTCATTTGAAGCACCCTCAAGAGCAGTGTGTATCTTATCAGGTGTTCTGGTGTGGTGGTGGGCGGTGTTGGTGTGTGTATGCCTTTGCCGCCGCCTCTAATAATCCCCCACAAATTGGATAAGTGAAGAAACTTTTTATTTTCCTTGAGCTACAGAGTTATGAAGCCCCAAAACAAAGGGAAGACACAGACTCCATCATGCCATTGGAGAACACTTTCATTAACTCCGTTCTTCAAATGGCAAAGATGCTAGGGAGTCAGTGTGGTAGCAGGAAGTAGGCTAGATTAGGTTGCTTTTAGTTGACACTTTTCTGTGACTTTAAACCTCACAAAGTTTTTCACATAGATTGTCTTAGTTGAACTTCACAGTGACCCTGGGAGAGATAATTGCTGTTCCGTTTTCCAGATGAGAAAACCAAGGCTAAGATAAGTTAAGCAACTTGCTCAGGGTCATATAGCTAGTGAGCGCGTGAGGCGGGACTTAAAAGTTGTTGAGTCTGGTCTGACTCTTTGTGACCCGTAGACCATAGCATGTCAATGCTATCTCTGGAGTTTTCTTGGCAAAGATACCTGATTGGTTTGCTATTTTATTCTCTAGTGGACTAAGGGAAACAGAGGTTAAGTGACTTGCCCAGGGTCACACAGCCAGTAAGTATTTGAGGTTGGATTTGAAGTCAGATCTTCCTGACTCCAGGCTCAGTGCCTTGTGTGCTACCTTGCTGCCTCCAAGGACTTGTAAGTAGGTCTTCCTAAATCCAGATTCACTGGGCTACGCAAGTTCTCGGTTACGTTGGACCTTTCCATAATTCTTTGAGGTTTGGAAAGTGCTTTCCTTGCATTATCTGATTTAATCTTTATAACAACCCTATGAGATATGTGCTTCTTATCCCATTTTACAGGTGAGGAGATTAGGACCCAAAGGTTAAATGTCTTGTTTATTGTCACACAGCTAGCAGGTGTCCGAAATGGAACTTAAAAACAGTCTTCTACATCCAAGTCCATGTTCTTGCCACTACGCTATTCTGCCTTCATTTAGGGCTATGGGGAAAATGTAGGTTCCTTAGTATTTGGAAAGCATCAGCATTAGAAGAGTTTGTTTTCAGGTTTAACTAAAATCCTTACCTGTTGACTAAAAACTCTTGTTCAGTCGTTTCTCAATCATGCCCGACTCTTCTTGAACCCCATTTGGAGTTTTCTTGGCAAAGATACTGGAGTAGTTTGATATTTCCTTCTCCAGTTCATTTTACATATGAGGGAACTGAGGCAAACAAGGTTAAATGACTTGCCCAGGGTCACACAGCTAGTAAGTCTCTAAGGCCAGATTTGTACTCAGGAATTTCGGCCTCCAGGCCCGGCGCTCTATCCACTGAGCCACCTAGTTGCTCTCTCAAAATAAATTCATGTATTAGTATCTGTTATCTATTTTGAGTTTCTTAGGATTCCTTTTCCCTTTTAATTTTCTCTAGTAGATATTAGTGGATTTATTTTCTCCCTGTCTTCCACTGGCTCCCTTCATCACGTGCATCTTTTTGAATTTATCTTATCTTAAGTAAAAAGCTACACAGAGGAGTAGCAGTCAGATTTTAATTATCGGCTTCTGTCCCTAAGCTAAACAAATACATTGACGAAATTAATCTTTATGAATTTGTCTGTGAACTTTATGACACTAGGCCATTGTATTTTTGGACATTTCTTCCATTAAAATAACGATTTCAAGTTAGCACTTTCACAATGGGTATTTTCTGTTTGTTGTTAAAACATTTTTTCTTTGAAGAGGCACACAATTTTCACTATTTAATGTGACATAGATAAACCACATGGCCATTTGCATCCCCTAAAAGTATAGTATTTTGTTTAGTTCCCTTTTTATTCCAATAATCTGCTTATACCCATTGAGACTGCTTACCATTTTACTTATGTCTGACTCCTGACTTTTTCAGCATGTTATTGTATTTGTATATAGCTTAGTTTAAATGTTTTAGGTGCCTTGGGTACCATATATGAATACTTATAGTAATTTATAGATGGAGAGGAATGCTGAATTTACTTATATGTCCCTGATGGCCTTTGTATATGTTTCCTCATTTACATTTTTAGAATAAAATCAGGAAAAATATCTGTTTCTTCCATCTCCACTTTATTTTTTAAGTACCCCTTTCCCCTCTACTTAAACAGCAGTTGCTATTCCTGGTAGCCTTCTGTAAATGTGAAGTTGTTAGGCTACTCGCCAATAGTTGGGGAGAAGGGAAGGAGTGAGGGAGGGGAAAGAGGAGTAGCTAGACACCATTCATTCCTCAACCTCTACCCAACTTGCTCAGGACTCTCTCCCACTTTGTTTATGTTACTTCCTCTCCTCCTGAACAAGGCTATTCTATTCCCTTTGTTGCTCCTCCCCAGGCAGTTCTGTTGTCATCAGTAAGATTAGGGGTAGCAGCAGCTGCCTGGTCCTCCTTCTCTCTCATTGAAGATGACTGAGCCCTAGAGATCCCCCCTTCTTTTGCTTTCACATCATCCCCTTTTCTCTTTACCCTTACATCTGCTTCTCCTACATCCTCACTTGAAACCCATGTTTATTCTAAATACTAAACCATTTGCTGAGAAAAAGAAATACTAGCTCTTTGTAGCTGTGGGTGAGTCACCATTCTTCAGTAAATGTGAGGGTAAGAAGAATGATAAGGTGGATTAAGAATAAGATGCTACAGTTACAAATACATTTCTTCCTCTTCATTTCTCTGCTCCTATTCCTCCTTCCTTCTCCCTTTGGTGTGAAAAATCAGGGAACAGGTTCAGTGAGAAGGTGAAAAATTATGTGACAAGATAAAATAATAACATGCATCCTGGTGAGTTCTGTATGTTTCTAAAACTGAGGGGCAGAAAGCTCAGGATGGATTTCTTTTGGAGGGGGGAACGGAAAAGGTGCTATGAAGAAAAGCAGAAGTAATTTAGAAGAGGTTCTTTATTTAAAGAGAATTACCTTGCTTACTTTAGCCATGGAACATTTTAAAGCCGCAGTCCCAGAATATAGCAGAGGTAGAATATGGGAGTGAGGTTTGGAAGAAACCCCACTGCTTTTTATGCATTAACCCAGCTGACTCATATCTGAGGTTTTGGATCATAAAGCTGGTTTTTCTAATACCTCAAGTCAGTGGCCTTTTTGAGTTCTTCAGGATGGGGTAAATGTCAATGGTGGCCGTTATCGGAGATGGCTTCACAGTCAGAATAATCATACAATCTCCACTTCCCTTGGAATGATCATGTTAATTACAGGCATGCAACTATCTCCTAAAATTTATGCTCAATTTGAGGACCTGCAAAGTGATTTGTCATGCATATTATTTTAAGTTTCCTCCTGCTTCTTTTAAGTTGGGGTTCTTTGCAAGAAATGGAATGAGATCATTTTTCTCTCCTTTTTTTTAAAAAAAAATGCAAAACATACTTTCTGAATGGCTGCTTAGAATGTACTTCAAAGCTTCCAAATATGTTATCAACAAATTCCATCTAGCCAAATGCAGCCTCTTATTGTAAAGGAGAGTTGGTAATGATTGAGTTATTTGAAAACAGTGAAAATTTAATAGTGGATTAGCAGCATAGATACCATGTAGTCATTAGCTGCTGATGTGACAGCTGCTTTTTATTCCAGGAAGTCAAGGGGAAGGCTTATTTTTCCATAGAAATACCATGGTTCTCAAAACCAAACAGAAAGATAACTTGTTAGCTGAACATCCTATAAAAGATTCCTTTTTAGAAACTTTTTGGACCTTAAGATGGTGATTTGCTGGTAGCTGGCTGATTGAAAGTGTTATCTGACTTGTATGTTAAAATGAGATTTAAATAATTGATTTAATGAGAGAGAGAATATTCAGTTACAGAAGTAATTGGTTGGCAAAGCCTTTAGAACAGAATTATTTAGTCCTAGTTATAAAGGACTGCACCTTCAATCAGGGGGCTTAATTTGATTTTTTAAATGTATCTCTGGTGTGTCTGACAAGCTCAGTAACAAATGAGTTCTGAATTGTATGAACTGATCAAAAATGTAACCAGTGTCAATTACCATTGTTGTATTTTATTGCATATTGCTTGTCAGTTGCTGGAATCCAGAAATGTTGAAGTGCTTTAAACAGTCATTGGAGTCATGAGCAATTGACCTTACATGTACGATATTTTGACTGTGAAATAACTATCACTTCCTGTTTCGTTTCACTTTCAAAATGCCAAGGCATGACACTGAATGGGTGTCCTTTCAACTTCGCCCCAAGACCAAAACCCTCTCCTGCTTCAGTAGTGTTCTTTCTTTACCCTACAGAAGTCTTATTTTGCCTATATTCAAGCACTTTGAAAAACAACATAAAAGTGATTTAGTTTCTTTGAAATAAAAAATAGTGTAAAAAATGTGAGTTAATATTTTTGTTAGCTCGTCACATTTTATGAAGCACTCTCATTTGATCCTCACAGCAACTTTTTGGGGTGGATACTATAAGGAATTATTACCCCTTTTTTTACAGATGAGGAGCCTAAGGCTAACTGAAGTTAATGAGTTTCCTATGGCTACACAGCTGATAAATGTCAGAGACTGGATTTGAACCCTGGTCCTCCTAAGTACAAGTCCAAGTCTTTAGGGGAAGAATGTTATTTATTTCATGGAATTCTGTTTCCCTTGATGAGACAACAATATAGGAGAAAAGTATGCTGGTTCTCAGTGGGCTACTTGTCATCCCTCCCTCTGGCTCACTTAATATTCACTTTCAGCTTTGTCTACACACCCAGTAGCAAAGACAGCCTGGTATAATTTATATTTACACATTTTAATGAAAAAAAATTACTGCTATGGAGTTGGGATGTTCTCTCTTATCCTCCTTCATTTCCACCTTTATTTTCATAAGCTGTTGGGTTGTTATTTTCCCCTGGACTTAATTTACTTGTGTTGTTTATTGCCATGTATGTCTTTTTATTCAAAACTCAAAAGGTTTATATAAAAGAACATTTTTTTGGGGGGGGGGAGTGGTGATGGGATGAGCACACACTTCATTAAAGCTCATTAAAGGAAGAGCCAGTTTAATCATGCCACTCATAAAACAAATTAGTTAATGAATGATGACAAAATGTGATGTAGGGTGGGGAAGAATATAAATTTGATTTCCAATGTGGTAGGTGCTCAAAAATGTTTATTACATGAATGAGTAGCTGTAACATTAATATGGAAATGGCAGGTATGGAGGTACATGCCTGTAATTGCTGTTACCAGGGGAGACTGAGCCTGGAGAGTATAGGGGCTAAAGCAAAACTTTTGGGTGTTGTCATTAAGTCCAGCACCAAATATGGTGAGCCCCTGAGAATAAGGGGCTATCATGTGGCCTAAGGAGAGATAAATTGATCCAGGTCAGAAATGGAGTCAGTCATAATTTTTGTACCTGTCAGAGGGAGGGTCCTTGAATGCTGGGTGAAGTAGGAAGACCCAGTCTCAAAAGAAAAAAAATGAAAAAAGCAACATTTGTAAGAACTTTTTTGGTGATGTCCCAATCTCTGGTTTCATCATAGGATAATAGATTTAGTTCTAGAAAGGACCTCAGATGGCTAATCACCTCATTTTATCAAGATAACTCTCTCATCCACTGAGGAGGAAACTAAGCCCTAGAGAAGTTAAGGATCACATAGACAGTAAATGATAGAGCAAGGGTATGGAGCCAGGTTCTCTGACATTAGATCCAGTGCTTCTTGTACTATCCCATGTTACCTCATCCCTCTCACAGTACGTATTAGCAACATGTCTGTCATGGTCGGTCGTTGAGAGTTGCCTGGGGAAATGTGGAGATTAGGTGACTTGCCCTAGGAGGGTCACCCAACCAGTAAATGTCAGAGGTGGGTTTTGAGCCCTGGTCTTCCTGATTGTAAGGTTGGCCCTCCATTATACCATGCTGTCTCTTGCCACAATGACTTTATTGGTTTATGTATAGATGGAAACATTGCCTTATCTATGATCCAGTTCTCCTTAAGTCTTCAAGAGAGACTGGTGGCCCATGGAAAGTGTTAAGCTCTAAACCACAGAATCAAGTTCTTGTATGTATTTGCCTGTTGATTCTGATGCCATACAGAAAGTCATTGATTTATTAACTATAATTTCTCACCACGTTACAAGGGATGGGAACTTTAATGCCACCTCCTTGAGTGACTTTATCAAATAAAAACAATTCCTATAAACACTATATTCTTTTGGCCACACTTCTTGTTAGTACATTTCTCGTAAAAGGAAAGTTGCTTTAGTAGGCAGTTGTCAATCTAAGAAAGATCAGGGGGTCATAGATTTAGACTTGGAAAGGATTTTAGAATCCATCTAGTCAGCTCCCTCATTTTATGGATGAAAGGATCCAGAGAGGTTAATTGACTTCTCTAAGATCATTGCATAGTATGTGCCAGAGATGGGATTTGAACTTAGGTCTTAAGACTTCTTTATCCATTGTCCTTTTCACTGTAATATGGTGGCTGAATCGTTCCCATTTTCCTCTTCCATTTTGTTGCTGGTATCTGTGACCACCCTCTTCCTCCAGATAACTTGGTAACAGTAGCCTAAATTTTTACCTGTGGTGCTATTACTGAGAGGTTTTTAATGATTCTTATCTTATACCCTGTTAAGAGCTGGCATTTGATGCATTCGTAAATGAGAATGGAGTTAACTATTTTGACTTTGGTCTGATTAAAATTGATGCTTTGTGAGTTAGTAAAGAGGTTCTCTGATTGTATGAAGTTTTAACTATTTTCATTTCTGTTTTTGCTCGTTAGATGCCAAAACATGCAATGAGGTGGACCTTGAAAATTCCTTAGATTGGGAAGTGAAGACTATAACGAGTGCTCTAAAACAGTATTTGAGGTGAGTTGGAGGTTTGAACTTCAATGGAAATAGGTGGCTTGTTTGGGAAATGGAATATTAACTATGTGGAAGCCAGTGTTCTCTGCAGACTTCAAGATGAACTTTAAGAAAAAGTCATGCATATGTGGTGTTTCATGGAACTTTCCTAAGTTAAAGTTAAGTTTTGGTCGGGCTTCAAGTGTTCAGAAAGTTGATGGAGGACTTGTTCTGGGAAAGACCAAGTCTTGCTTGTCAGAACTCTGACACTTAGTGATTTATTTTCCTAAGGACAGATGGATATACAGAGTTGAGGTTATAGGAAGTAATGAGGATGGGTCAGTGTATTTCACTGAATCTAGGAGAGGCTCATGGAGAGTTTAGGAAGAGGTTTTGTATTTTCCCTTCATTTATCTAATTTGTCCACCTCTTCCAAGCTATTTTAACATTGGAGTCTATGCCAGCCATCAACCCTTAAGTGTGTCCTCATGGGGGGAAAGAAAGCATTGATTTTTGCCCAATAAGTAAGCAGATTTTTCAGCACATAATTGGCTTTTAAATCATTTTTCATGTCAAAATCATGTGACTTGAGTTACTGCCAACAACAAGAGTTCAGAAAGGAAGGTGGGACCTCATGAGATTTTTCAAGTGTTGCTTTTAGAACTTGGGAACGCCCGAATTATGTTTGTAAATCAAACATCAAAGCTCAGGGTTTTTACTGACTTAAAACACGGAGAGGAGAACCACGTAAACACTATGGGTGTGTGAAGCTGCTAGAACTTTTCCGCAAAAACTGAGAAGGAGCTTTGATTTGATAAGCTTTTTCAACAAGCTTAAGTTTCACAGTGCAAAAATGTCAAAAGAATGGGAAGAAAAGAAAAGAGAATAGAAATGTGGGATTTAAAGGGGAAAAAATCTGTTTTGTTAAATAATTTTTCTAATTGGAGATAAAGTTATGGGGAAAAGCATATAAATTTTTTATGCGCCAAGTTGCTTTAAAAAAGAGAGATGTAATTCAGTAGGATGAGGTTTACGATTATGGAATTAGCCATAGGCAGCCTGGGGTACAAGGAGAAAAAAGGAGAATAGAAGTAAATGCTGAGAATTATGATCATGATCCACACCCTGTGGTTAGGATAGGGCCTCATGATTTTGTAAAAGATGATAATATTATTATTTTAAAACAGGCTTTAGATTTCTCTCAAAGTAAATAGAACTTTCGATTTCACTAGGAATAGTTTTTTCAAAAGACTCAATTATTGAATTCAAATGCTCTAAAAGCATTGATAGTTTAAAGGAGTACGGATCACGACTATTTTTTGGTGATTTCTTTATGAACAGCCTGTGAGCAAGAGGCTATTTGGCATACTAGATAAAAGCCTGAGCATGATGGCATCAGGAAGTTGTGGGTGCAAATCCATCCTCATATGTGCATTTGGTTGCTGAATGATTGGAGGCACATCATTTGACCTTGATATACTTTGACTAACACTTTAGAACCTACATCCTAAAACATGAATTGTAATCTGCACTAGTGGAAGGAATCCCCGTACTGGGAACTTCTCATACTAATGGAAGCTGTGATACTTTTTTTCCCCCTTGTATTTCAGTAACCTGTGACCTAAGTTATCATGATTATCATTAAGTTGTGGATAGTTGACCTTGGGCTATACCAACACACCCAGTACTTTTAGGCTTCTGTTATATCATCATGTAAGTGCTTCAATTAAATGATAAAAATGATCATAATTATTCTGGAGCCGTTATGTAAATAATAGTTAATAGTAGTGGTGGTGGTGCTTGTGCTGGTAAGTGGTGGTGGTGGTGGTGGTGGTGGTGGTGGTAGTAGTATTACTAGTACTGGAAGTACTAGTAATAATGATGATGATGATGATGATAAATGTGAGATAGCTTGGGGTAGTTGCTAGAGATCCAGCTTCACTCATAAATATCTTGACTCAAGTTCTACTTATGACACATAAATCACTTAACCTCTTCTGGGCAACTCTCTTATGAGACTATAAATGAGGTGAAGGCGCCAGTCTGCTTTAGTACAGGGAGTTTCTTCACCTGGAAATTCCTGATGTCAGCAGTCCTGAAAGTATTCTTTCCGTAGTCCCATGATGCCTCCTTTTTTGTGTGTTTGTTGCAGTGTAAGTTTTTTAAAATAAGTTTTTATGGATGTCTTTTGTTTTTTACATCACTATAGTTTCTTCTAGTATCCCTTCCCTTTCCAGCCTCCCAGAGAGCCATCCCATGTAACAGATACTATTTCTTAGAGATGAGAAAAAAAATCAGCACAAACCTAACAGTACATTTAGAAACATCCCCAAAGGTGCACTGTGGGACACTTAATGGACCTGCCACCTCCTCAAAGGGCTTATTGGGACTCTCCTAGAGTCCTGCCAGAGTCCCCAAGATCCTTTTATGGGACTCATGATATCAAAATTCTTTTCATAATAATATTAGGGTGTTTTAATTCCTAGTACTGTAAATATCGGTAAGTGTAATCCACATCAAATTTCCTTGGAGTCATAATAATTTTTAAGAGCCTAAAGGATTCCTGAAACCAAAGTATTTGAGAACCACTGCCCTGTGTCAATGATATCGTAATTCTTGTACCTGTGCCTATCCCTATGATAGGAGATAGAGGTTCCTGGTCACTTAAAGCAAGGGCTGGTCTGTGTTGGTAGAGGGAGCTAGCTCACTTGGAATCCCCTTCCCAAGGCAAGTAAAAGGATCGATTAAAAAATAATAAGAAATGTTTCTCTAGTGCTGTGTGATTTTGCATGAGACTTGGCTCCCACCGACCCTACGGAGCAGATGGTGCAGATATTATCAGCTCCATTTTGTAGGTGAGAAAATGAAGGCCCGAGGATCATAAACCATGTTTATGGTTGTATAGTTTAAGTGTTGGATTCCAGACTCAAACCCAGGTCGTCTTCCTGCCAGTTATGTACTCTTTCTGCTACCCCAGGCTGTCTCTGCTACAGGGTACGTGTGCATGTGTAAACACATACATGCATGCATGGCCTAAGATATAAAGAAATAGAAGCAAACTAGCTGTTATCATTTTCCAAGTTTACTGGGTCAGTGTTTTCAGTTATAATTAATTCTCTTACTCCTCTGGTATTATAAATCCTTTCTTTTTTTGGTTCCCTCCTTTGCTTCTTGCTAGACAAGGTTAGAGTTGAAACCAAAGGATCTTTTTAGTTATTGCAGACTCTTTGCTTTCTAGCTCATGGTACTCTGCGATACACTCTATACAGGTTTGGCCTCTGACCATTGCAACTCTTTCCACATTATTCTCATTATCTTACTTTGACCTATTAGGTTTCATGTTATTTTGAAAAATCAGTATCGAGGAAACACTTGTGTGGGTGAGTTTCATCTGTCTTTACTCCTCCATATATAGATTATGGATAGCTAGATATAATGAAGTGTTCAGTCTAGATACAATGTCTCTCCTTGAGAAGATTGGCTATGTCTTGGTTGCTTTGAAAAATCTCCTTTCAAAATACTCTGCTTAATGTCAGCTCTCTTTTCCTGGCATTATTTACAGCGGAGATAACAGTATTTAGAATTAGCCATTGCTGATGAGTTTCCTGGTGAGACCCTGACCTGAGCAGAGCACAGTTGAGTTGACTCGTCCACTTTCATTTTGCCTGTGGAGTTTTTGCCTAGGAAAATGAATTCAGCTGATGAAAATATTGGCATAGCCATTCAAGGGAATGAATGTGGATTCTGTTGGGAAAGTGATTCCCCCACAGCTCATGTCACCTCGCCCTCCTCTGATGCCCCAAGCATCTCAGCCAGAAAAAGCCCACCTTGCCTTCGAAACCACCTACCAAAATAAAAGAGAGTCCAAGAAGGAAAAGGATGTGGTTTATCTTGTGCATGGTATTTTCCTCTTTCCCCTTCTGGCTTCAGAGCCCATTTTTCCCCCCTCTACTTGGTTACAGTCATCAGGTGCCAACTATTTCATTTCTTATTAGAGTATAAATTCCGTTTTCAGCAATATATATGAGTTGTAAAACTGAAGGGGAAATGGGAGTTTGTAGGAATGAGTGAATAAAAAGGGATTTACAAATCAGATAGGAGGGATAGCTCTTGCCCTCCAGGAGCTTCCATTCTAATAGGGAAAAACACCATGTATGAGAGGACAGTGGTGGCCCGGGAAAGAGTAGTGAGAAGGGGCGTGGCAAAAGGTATGGATGCTGGCAGGTGAATGGCAAGATGGTTTGGGTGGATGCCTGGATAGGATGTGAAGGACAAGCCAGTACATAGAATGAATGACAAAAGGAGGCTAATTTGCAGTTACTCTCACCAATCTTCTGAATTGGGTTTTAGGGCAGGAGCTCCCCAAATAAGTGGATTAACATCCCCAGGTGCAGCGGGATCTGATTCTTGAGGTCCAGCCTGATTGTGGAGGATGGGAGCCCAGGTGGAGGATTAGAAAGTATTCTTTCCAAAGTCCTATGATGCTTCCCTTTGGGTGTTTGTTGTAATGTATGTTTTTTTTAAATAAGTTTTTATCAATGTCTTTTACATCACCATATTTCCCTTAGCATCCTTTCCCTTCCCCACCTCCCAGAGAGCCATCCCATACAGCAAATACTATTTCTGTTTTTAATCCTTAAAAAGTTTCTTTTTTTTAAAAAAAAAAATTGGAGATGGGAGGGCCAGGCAGTTGGGGTTAAGTGACTTGCCCAAGGTCACACAGCTAGTGTCTGAGGTGGGATTTGAACTCAAGTCCTCCTGACTCCAGGGCTGGTGGTTTATTCGCTGCGCCACCTAGCTGCCTCTTTAAATCCTTTTTTAAAAATTTATTTTTTATTTTTAGTTTGCAGCACTCAGTTCCACAAGTTTTTGAGTTCCCAATTTTCTCTCCCTCCCCCCCAACAAATACTATTTCTTAAAGACAAAAAAAAGGAGGAAAAAAATCAGCAAAAACCTAACAATACATTGGAAAAGTCCTAAAAGGAGCAGTGTGGGACACTTAATGGGCCTGTCATCTCCTCAAAGGGCTTATTGGGAGCATCCTCACCTAGCTCTTCTTTCTAGCCATGCTTGTTCTTTTTAATCGGTTGCAATAGAATTTTTCTTGTGGCCAGACCCCATCTCCCTCGACCCCACATTGTGACTCAGAGGACATGCTAACTGTCCTATGGTTGAGAAGGTAGATTCTCAGACTCATTGTAGATTCTGTTGTGATAGGACGATGTGACCCAGAAGCATATTGGGAGAGGAGTCAGGGGGATGCCGTCAAACAGCAAGCAGAGAGTCTATTTATAACAGTTGGCATTTTGATTTGAGCTGCCCCAGCATTAGAAATATTTATTATGCATGATGTAAAGTGGTTGTTCTGGTCTTATATCCTAGGTTGCACACTCATTGGAAAAAGTTGTGAATATGTTTCATCAGCCCTGGAATTAAAACCCTCATGGTGCCCCCCACCCTCCACCTACTCATTTTTTTTTCTTCTTTGCATTTTCTAGCTCTTCTTTTCTTATACAAGAATGTCCCTTTTCTTAACTACTTCTTGTTTGCTTATTCTGAAAGGACATAGTCTCAGTAGAATGTGATAGTAATTGATAATAATAATGGCTGGCATTTATATAGCACTTTAAGGTCTCCTATGTGCTTTACAAATATTATCTCATTTGAACTCCATAGCCCCCTTGTGAGGTAGATGCTTTATTATCCCCATTTTGTAACTAAGAAAACTAAGGAAAGCACAGGTTCTGTGACTTCTCAGGGTCACACAGCCTGATTTGTACTCGGGTCTTCCTGACTCCAATCCTAGCACTCTGTCCGAAGTGCCATGTAGCTACATATGTAACATTAGTGCTTGGAGGGCAGGAATTATTTATTTTGCTTTTGGTAGCATGGTGCCTTGCATGTGGTAGAGATAGGGATGGGAAATGGACCTGTGATTTCTTTGGCGTGAGGTATCCCCAGTTTCCAGGTGAGGAAACTACCACTTTCTTTTGGCACTGTCTCTGCGACCTCTAGTCGTCCTGATTTGCTTAGGGCATTCTGAAGCTAAACATTTGTCTCTAGGATTACAATAGTGTGTGTGTGTGTGTGTGTGTGTGTGTGTGTGTGTGTGTGTGTGTATGTGTGTGTGTGTGTGTGTGTGTATGTGTGTGTGTGTGTGTGTGTTGGGACTTGAACTCAGGTCTTATTTGCCACACAGCTTCTTGCAGATTTTAGGGGCTTAATAAATGTTTGAGGGCAGCTAGGTGGTGCAGTTGATAAAGTGCCAGGCCAGGAGTCAGGGAAGACTTCTCTTCCTATGTTCAAATACAGCCCCAGACACTTACTAGCTGTTTGACCCTGGGCAAGTTACTTAACCCTGTTTGCCTCAGTTTCCTCATGTGTAAAATGAGCTGGCAAACCATTCCAGTATCTTTGCTGAGAAAACCTCAGATGGAGTCATGAGAAGTTGGACATGACTGAAAAACGACTAAAGAATGACAAAAACAAGTGTTTGTTGATCTGAATTCCAGGGCTCATGGATTTTTCCTTTATGTTTAAACTCTTCCTTTCCTCATTAGGGGCTCTGAATAATATGTTTTTTAGGCCGAACAGCCCACCGTGGCATGTAGCTAACATATATAAAGTACTCTATGCTTTATAAAGCATTTTACATACTTTACATGGCACAGAACCGCCCAACATGGTGTGCCCACATCAAAGAAGGAGCTGTGCTCTGTGAGCAAAGCAAAATGTCAGTAGCTCAAAAGAAACATGAGGTGTGCAGATTTAGAGACAGTTCCACTCCAAATGTCCATATGGACAATTTGTGCCCCACCTGTGATAGAACCTTCCTAGATCGTATTAGTCTGATCAGCCGCAGTGGGATGCACTGTGTCTTACCCCTGATGTGGGGATGTCATTTTGGTCCTCTTTGAGAATGAAGGACTGTAAGGGCAAACAAAGTGGGAGTTTTTGTTGTTTTTTGTTTTGGAGTGCTTCTCAGCATTGGGGCAATCAAGTGGCTTTGATTGAGTCTTGCCTTTGTTTGTAGGAAGGCCCACACCCTTTTGCTAGTTAGGTCATGAGAGGTGTGAAGCACTCTGACCCTGAAGATGTGTATATACACTCTGAGGTTAGCATTTTATTTGGGGCTCACTCATTGGGAAACTGTTCCTGTGATTTGGCCAGACAAGACTCTGGGTAGCCTTTAAGGAGCCCCCTGGCTTTGAAAACCCAGATAGATGTTGGTGCTTCTCTCTCTGGTAACTATGTATGTATTGCCATGGTGAGACAGCTAGAAGCCCTGTCTGCTGATTTGTGTTATTTGCTCTGTTTATATAAATTCTGCTTGTAATTTCTGTTTGTATTTTCTCTGAAGTTCAGGGTGCTCCTCTGAGCTAAGTGGATGATATATGTATGTCTAATTAAAGTAAGATTGTTAACCCGTCAAAGTTGCTTTCCTTAGAAAAGCAGATCAAAGAATCCCTGCTAGCAGCCCTCCTGTGTGCTGGTGTTATTAGCCTTACACAGCCACAGGAGCAGCAAGTAGCATTGTTGCTACAAGGACCTCAATATCTTTCATATTTGATCCTCACAACATCCCTGCGAGGCGTTGGGTAGTTATTATCATCATCATCATTACCATTTTCCAGATGGAGAAACTGAGGCAGAGAAAGATTAAGTGACTTGCCCAGTGTCACACACTCAATGACTGAGTCAGGATTCAAACTCACGTCTTCATGACTTCAGGTCCACTGTGCCACCTAGAACCTATGTGGTAGATACAGGACAAGTAGAAGGGAAACGGGTGAGAAGGAGGCAAGAGGTTAGTGACTTTCCTTTAACAGTGTTTTAGGCTTTAGAAGGTGCTCCTAATATTCATTAATGATAAATTCGCTGGGGTTTTACATTAGTTTTGAAAGAGTAGGGAACAAGTGGGCTGGTTTGAGCCATGTGCTGCGGGCAGAGTGCTTTTGTGGGCCGTTTTGTAATTTTGGTTAGGAGCGCAGAGAGTGAATGTTTTTGAATTTTTGTCATTACTAGTATTTTTTGCCTTCTTTTATTATTTTAATGCATCCAATTGAAGAATTTTATGTCTCTTAAAAGCAGTTTGGGAAAAGGAAGAAAATGTTGCTTCTTTTGATTTCTTTAAACATCTTTTTAAAAATATCTTTGTTTATTTACAGATAGACTTGAATGACATTTCCATGACAATTGTACAGAATACCCATTTTTCCCAATTTCTAACCTTTCTAAAAACAGTTTTGGCTTGGTAATCCATCCTATTTATCGATTTATATTTTTTTTAAAAATCCATTGTTCTAAATGATCTTTCCCAAAATTGATGGGGTGGTATCACTGGTTTAATGTAGGCAGTGATTTGCCAGCTGTTAGCTTTTGTACTGCACTTTCCCCAAAGAGCTCTTAATAAGGTGAGTCCTTTGGATTGGGCATACTTAGAAATGTAGCTGTGTGATTCAAGAAGCTCCTCTTCAGGAAGGGATAACAACCCAGCACATTGAAAACCTTTTCCGTAACAGATCCGGATAGATCTGATGCACGTGAGGTCGCGTTTGGTAATTTGATGTCTTTTTATTTGTTTTTAACAGAAGTCTTCCTGAGCCCCTGATGACGTATGATTTACACGGAGAGTTCATCATTCCTGCCAGTAAGTATTTGTAAGCATTTCTTCATTCAGCAGGCATTTATTGAGTACTTACTGAGGCCCTTCGCATCAGAGGACAAAGACCAAAATAGCAGACCAGTCCCTACCCTCAATAAGCTTATCTTTTATTGTGGGAAAAAGCATCGGCATAGATGAAAATCAGTACAAAGTAGTTTTGTTGGTAGGGGGAAGCCTTGCTTGAATCAGGGAGAAAGACCCTGTAAAGGAGGTGGTATTTTACACTAACCCTTTTTTCCCATGGGTTATGCTATATGAAAATTTAAAAAGAAAGAAGAGCCTAGATCAAAATTTAACAGTTGCCCTGCTTAGTATGTTTAGTGAAGAGTGTTCATGGTTTAAGAAAAATAGTTGATACTTGTGTAGAAGAAATTAACCTGTCATGGTATGTTACAAACCAGCATGGGAATCTTATATTATTTTGTGAAGATTCAGTTTTATTTTTTAAAAACAGTTCCATGTGTTAAAGCATCCAGCAGGGAGAGTAACATAGAAGGGGACAGCTGAATTTACAGGGTTCCATTACTCTTTATTCTATCTCCATCCTGGGAATTCTTGGATTAGTTTTCTTTTATTACTTTGCACCCCTCCTGTGGACATTGGACAAGTGCCTAATGGTCACCCTGGCCACTGGAGGTAGATCAGTGTTAACAGCTTAATAGATTAAGGAAACTGAAGCCTAGCATTGACAAGTAACAGGCCAGATGGCTTAGCACTAGCTATGGAATTCAAGACCCCAGTTCTCCAGGTGCCCCTTGAGAAGAACCCTTCGAGATTTGAAATGTACTGACAAAACTCATAAATGATTACCCAGGGATGTGGGGTTACCCTTGAGATGAAGGGGGGTTCTGAGAAATTTTGGAAGAAAAAAAGCAAGTAAGTTGAGTCTGTTCTCATACTAAAAAATTTTTGTCTGTAATTTCACTTAGTGCAAAAAATACCAACAGCATGAACATTTTCCTAGCAGGCCCCCCACTCATGGTATAGGAAACACTAGGGATCCATAGAACAAAGTCTGCAGACGGTGGCTTTGGTGTTATTTTTGTTTCCTAGTATAATCTTCAGGGGAGAAATACCCTCCTGAGCCCTTTGACTAAGTTTTACTGTTGCCTAAACCTCACTTCAAAAGAGCTCCTTAAAGTTCTCCTTGTGAGGTTTGTGTCCAGGTTAGCCTGGAGGTTCCTGGTATGTTACAGTAGGAGAGGAATTCGCCCGCCTCATTAGAACGTACCACTTAAAATAGATGTTTGAAAGCGGTAGGAGTATAGTTCTGTTTGGTCATATGTTTCCACATGGGAATCGAGGGTTTTGAGAGAGAAGTTGGAGGAGGGAGGGATGGGGGGGAAGTTCTGTTGGAAGAAATTCCAACACATGGTTGGTCGTTTTGATTTTCTACCCTGTGGCACTTTTGGCAAACCAGGCGAAGAGAAAATTCAACTTGACTTGGAGGAGAGTGGTTCTGTCTTGTTTGCCTTAGAGACTGGAAAGAGCAGAAGGACGCCAGGTCCGATCCATCATGCTTTGGGAGTTGAAGAAAGAGTGATCACAGGGCAAGGCTTGGAGTTACCAGGAACTCCATATATTAATTGTGAGCAAGGCTTGCCCACTTACTTGTTTTGGGAAGCCTCAAAACACTTAACTTTCTGTGCTCTACATAGATAAAGCATCCCCAAAGGTCAGATCCCGTGAGAGGCAATAAGGTAGGATGGCAGTACAAATGACGGATTACAAAATTTCTGTATGAGTCTTTGGCGTGCTCATAGAGAGACATTATATAAGTGCATTGACCTCACGGGACCTGATTCAATTCAGTAAGTCCTTGTGAAGTACTTAAAATGTGTAAGGCTTTGTGCTGGGTCCTGGCAGTGTAAAAGATCAGAAGAAGAACGGCCTTTGTCCTTTATGGAGCTTACTTTCTCTTGAGGGATAAAACATTTACTTGGATGAACAAGTGTGAGATAATTTGAAGAGATTACTTAACTAAGAGAAATCTGGAAAAAAATTTCCTGTATGAGAGGGCTTCTTAACTTTTTGTGTGTCACGGCTCCCTTCTCAGGATGATTTTTTTAATGCATAAAATAAAACATGCAAAATGACAAGGAAACCAATTATATTGAAATACAGTTATCAAAATATTTTTTAAAAAATAAGTTTACAGATCCTAGGTGAAGAACCCTGCTTTAGGAGGTGGCCTCTCCTTTGAGACTTAAATTTTTTTTAAATTGATGTCTTTTGACCTTTCATTGAATCTTAAAAGGGTCTAAGTCTTCTGAGAAGTACAGTGGAGGAAGGAGTATATTTCTAGTATTTTAATTTCCTGTGCAAAGTGGGAGATGGGAAGCCAAGTTCACAGAACAGCAAACAGGCCAGTTTGGCTGAAACATTTGTGTGAGGGAGAGAGTAATATGAGAGAAGATTTAGGGCTGGGTGGGCTGGAAGGCCAAACTGTCTTAAAAGGAACAAGAGCTCCCAGAGGCTCTTAAGCTGGGTAAGTGACCTGAGCTGACCCAGGCTTTTGGAACATTATCTTAGTTTCTGTGGGAGATCCTTTCCTTCTCCTGAGGTTCTGTGATTGTGAGAAAAGCTTCTCCTACCGACTTTATGGTGACATTCTAAAGGAGGCTGCAGGCTGATTGGAAGAGCGGGAACGCCAGGAAATGAAATCTCATTTCCAGTCTCAAAGAAGCACTCTGCCTGGTGTAGTATTTGGCATGGATTTATAACTAAGAGGAGTTATGGTTGGAATGATAGCTGTCATAAACTTTTTAATAAAAAAAAACCATGCATGTTAATTGTATAGTTTGAGGGGAGAAACTATGAAAGCAGCCTCTGATTTTCAAAGTCGGTGTTCATCTATTTGAGTTATTTATTTATTTTTTTTGTAATATGCCTCTTGTCTCTTCCTCCCCCTTATCCCTGTACTCTTTTTAAAAAGACAGACTCTTTGGGGCAGCTAGGCAGCGCAGTGAGTAGAGTACCAGCCCTGGAGTCAGGAGGATCTGAGTTCAAATGTGACCTCAGACACTTGAGACATTTACTAGCTGTGTGACCTTGGTCAAGTCACTTAACCCCAATTGCCCTGCCTTCCCCCCTTAAAAAGAAAAAGACAGACTCTTGGATTTTGAGGTGTGTGTGTGTGTGTGTGTGTGTGTGTGTGTGTGTGTGTATAAATGAATGAAACAGTGACCGACATTGGGTGGGCAAAGTTGGAAGGAGAGTGTCATCAGCATTTACGGAGTTTTAGGAAATTTGGAGTTAGGGTTGACCAGTCTTTTCCACTTAGTTGTGGAGACCATCCTATTGTGCTGAAGGTTCCATTTGCTCAGCCAAGGGAATAGACACCGTCTGATGTCTCCACAGCTTCCAGTTAGTCTATATGTCTTTTCCTCCATTTGTAGCTACTTTCAGTCGATTCTGTTGGTGTTGAAATCATGTCTGCCCTCAGAGTTCTGTAGGATTCTCTTGATCTCCCCCTCTCCAGACCTCCTCTTTTCTCCCTCCTCCCCTCAACACACACACATACACACACACACGTCTGGAGATTTGGATGAGAATCTGTGAATTAATTTGTGGAGTTCTTAGTCTCAACATGATCAATATTTCTTTCTTTTTTCTGACACCATAAAAAAGAAAATAAATTATCCACTCATTTGTCTTAAAAAGTACTAGAGCTGGTGGAGCCAAGATGGTAGCTTGAAAACAGGAACTTGCTTCAGCTCTCCCCCAAATCTCTCCAAACACCTGTAAAAAAGGACTCTAAACAAATTCTAGAGCTACAGAACCCACGAAATAACAGATGGAGACAAGTCTCCAGCTCAGGATGACCTGGATGGTGCTGGGAAGGGTCTGTCTCACGATGCTGGGATCAGAGCACAGCCCAAGGTGGGCCATGCCAGGACATACCAGGCCACAGTACACCAGGCCCTGAATCATTGAACTCTGGCAGTTAACTCTGGCTTTTCAACCCACAAAGGCCAAAGACGGTGGAATAGGTCAGAGAGAAAACTGTTGGATTTGGGTGAGGGAAGTGCACGGTGGAGGTTGCTGCAGTGACGGTGGCAGCAGCGGTGGCAGCTGCTTCCAGCCTGAGACCCACACAGTGGGGAATCAGGTGGCTGATCGGAGTGGGAGTGCAGGGATCTCTTTGCTGATGCTGAGGCAGTGTGCTTTTGCTTTGTCCTGCTCAGATCTGGATCCCAGTCCTGGTTGTTGGTTCTTGGGGGAGGAGGAGCACTGGTTTGGCAGAGCTTGTGGTGGCTGTGGAGAGGGACTCCTCCTGGTGGTTACCTGGCAGAAAGGAGTGCCTGCACTCATAGACCAGAGCACAGACCAGGAGAGGAGCATCATACCACCTCGGAATCAAAGTAGCTCTGAGAACAGCAGTGCAAAATCCATGAAGCTTGGGACATAGCACTCTCCACTCTGAAAGCAGTCATATCCTGATAAAGAACTCAGAAGGCAAGTAAATGGATAGGAAAATGAGCAAGCAGCATGAAAGGACTCAGACTATAGAATCTTTCTTTAGTGACAAACAAGATCAATACATACAGCCAGAAGAAGTCAACAAAGTGAAAGATCCTACATAAAAAGCCTTCAAGAAAAATGCGCGTTGGTCTCAGGCCATGGAAGAGGTCAAAAAGGATTTGGAAAAGCAAGTAAGAGAAGTAGAGGGAAAATTGGGAAGAGAAATGAGAGTGAGGCAAGAAAATCACGAAAACAAGTCAACAACTTGCTAAAGGAGATCCCAAAATACTGAAGAAAATAACACCTTAAAAAAATAGACCAACCCAAATGGCAAAAGAGCTCCAAAAAGCCAGTGAGGAGAAGAATGCCTTAAAAGGCAGAAATTAGCCAAATGGAAAAGGAGGTCTAAAAGACCACTGAAGAAAATACTGCCTTAAAAATTAGAATGGAAGAAGTGGAAGCTAGTGACTTTATGAGAAATCAAGATATTATAAAACAGAAATAAAGGAATGAAAAAGTGGAAGACAATGTGAAATATCTCATTGGAAAAACCACCGACCTGGAGAATAGATCCAGGAGAGATAATTTTAAAATTATTGGACTACTGAAAGCCATGATCAGAAAAAGAGCCTAGACATCATCTTTCAAGAAATTATCAAGGAAAACTTTCCTGGTATTCTAGAACCAGAGGGTAAAATAGAAATGGAAAGAATCCCCTGGTCACCTCTTGAAAAAGATCCCAAAGAGAAAGCTCCTAGGAATATTGTAGACACAAGCAGCCAGAAAGAAACAATTCGAGTATTGTGGAAACACAGTCAGGATAACACAAGAACTAGTAGCTTCTACATTAAGGGATCAAAGGGTTTGGAATATGATATTCTGGAGGTCAAAGGAGCTAGGATTAGAACCAAGAACTTCCTGCCCAGCAAAACTGAGTATAATACTCCAGGGCAAAAGACTAGAGCTGAATAGAAAATTTGACTTTCAGATACAAGAATCAAGAGAAACATGAAAAGATAAATAGGAAAGAGAAATCATAAGGGACTTATTAAAGTTGAACTGTTTATATGCCTCCATGGAAAGTTGATATTTGTAACTCATGAGACCTTTAGACCTTTCTCAGTACTAGGGTAGTTGAAGGGAATATACATACATACATATACACACATATGTATACACACACACACACACAGCTAGAGGGCACAGGGTGAGTTGAATATAAACGGATGATATCTAAAAAAATAAAATTAAGGGGTGAGAAAGGAATATATTGGGAGAAGGAGAAAGTCAGAGATAGAATGAGTTCAGTTATCTCAAATAAGTGTCAAGAAAGAGCAGTTATAATGGAAGGGAAGAGGGGGCAGGTGAAAGGGAATGAGTGAATCTTGCTCTCATTGGATTTGATTTAAGGAGGGAATAACATACACACTCAATTGGGTATCTTACCATACAGGAAAGTAGAGGGGAAGAGGATAAGAGGCAGGGATGATAGAAGGGAGGGCGGATTGGGGGAGGAGGTAGTCAAAAGCAAACACTTTTGAAAAGGGACAGGGTCAAGGGAGAAAATTGAATAAAGGGGGACAGGATAGGAGGGAGGGAAAAATACTCTTTCACAACATGACTATTATGGAAGTGTTTTGCATAATGATACATGTGTGGCCTGTGTTGAATTGCTTGCCTTCTCAAGGAAGGTGGGTGGGGAGGGAAGAAGGGAGAGAATTTGAAACTCAAACTTCTAAAAACAAATGTTTTAAAAAAAAAAGTTGTTTTTGCATGCAACTGGGAAATAAGATATATAGGGAATGGGGCATAGAAATCTATCTTGCCGTATAGGAAAGTAAGAGAAAAGGGGGTGGGGGCAGTGGGATGACAGAAGGGAGGGCTGACTGGGGAACGGGTCAATCAGAATATATGCCGTCTTGGGGTGGGGGGGCAGAGATGGGGAGAAAATTCATAACTCAAAATCTTGTGGAAATCAATGTTGAAAACTAAAAACATTAAATTAAAAATAAATAAATAAGTAGAAAAAAAATACTGGAACCTAGTGCTAATTGGTGGGGGTGGGGAGTAGCTTTTTTATTTTCATTTTTTGGGAGGGTGGATCTTGGATGTTGTGGGTACTATTCTATGAATATTGGTTAAAGGAAACATAGGCAAGTTGTCCCAAACTTAGTGCAGTGTTCAGCTTTAATAACTGAAAACCTCACTAAAACTGTTGGGACATCCTGTGTTTGAAAGGTTGGTCATGTGGAATTTCATGGAGTTGGGGGAGAGGAGGGAGAGGCCCAGAATTAGAACCAGTGGATGGAAGTTACAAGGAGGTAGTCATTAGCTCAGTAGAAGAAACTTTCTTACAGCTTGACTTGTTCAAATGAATTTCCTTTTCTTGGAAAGGAGTAAGTTCCTTGTCACTGGAGACGTTCAAAGAGAAGCTATGTAACCAAAAACTTACTTCTTAGTAGGAGTGTCTCAAATAGGGTTTGGATTAGTCTGCTGAGGTCCCTTCTAACTTTGTAATTCTTGGTTAGCTGTGTTCAAATTTCCCTTGATGGAAGGAAGAAAAGAAACAAACATTTAATAAGTATCTACTATGTGCTAGGAACTGTGCTAAATGCTTTTAAAATATTATCTCATTTGAACCTCATTTAAATGAGGAAGGTGGAGACTACATATCTCTTACTATTGGGGAACATTGGTGTTGTCCTTCAGGTTCTTCTTCCTCCCTCTCCCCCTTCCCTTCTCCCCCTCCCCCCACCTTTCCCTTCCCCCTCCTCGCCCTCCTTCTCCTTCACATATAGAAGCACAGTTAATGCTTTGGATGATTTTATTTTTACTATTAAAATAATAAAAAAATTACGGGCACAATAAATCTAGGAAGCTCCAGGAATGGAGTCTTCTGGATAAGTGTTAGTATAGATGCCACATATGTATTGTGCACCTTCAGAAAATTGAGAGATAAAATGTTTAACACTAAACCTATATCCTTCAGTATTTCAGGAGGTGCACGCTGTCATTACTTCAATTTGTCCGTCTAGGGAAGCCAATTAATACCTCTTCTGTGCCATAGTTGATAGTCTTCATGGAGTCAGCTTTTTGTGGTGAGCCTCTCTCTGAGGCCGGTAGTTAGCCTAGGCTGGGCCAAGGTAGTCTTCGTAAGTAATTTTCCCCTCTCCCCACCTTTTTTTTTTTACCCCAGTCAAAATAATTCTGGGTTGTGGTTTTGCCTTGCAAGAGGAATCTTATTCTAAGATTACCACTGAGTCCATACTTTGAGTCTTTCCAGCTTGGTATGAGCACCTTTGAGAGCCTGTTCTCTGTATGACACCTGTGAGCCATGATGAGGTAAAAGCAATCTGAAAAGAGCCTCAGGTGCCAGCTAGTCATTTTACAGATAAAAGTAACTATGTCCCAGGGGGGTTGTGACTATCTTCAGTTATACCAATGGTAAGCTCTTTGAGTGGAGGGGTAGTAAAAGTAGACAAAATATAATTAAATATGTTTTTGTTTAAGAAGGAGGATCTTTTAGTGACTCAGGTATCCTTGTGAGAATCTGTTATATTTTAATGGGAGGGCCTAGAAACGAAAGATTGAGGATAATTAAAATACCAACTTTAACTCTAAATTGGTTTCCCCAATAGGTGGAAAAAACTGATATAGGAAAATATTTTGAGGGAAGGAGGTAACTCTCTTAAAAAGTTAATTTTTAATTATTTTTCAATTGAATTATATCCATACTGTGTATAGTGGATATATGGGTATTATCCCATCTTATGTTACTTAGTGAATAAATAATTTGAAATTTACGTATATCATGTATATGTATGAAGTAACAATTGATAGGAAATGTATACAGATGGAATGCATTTTCTGTGTCCCAGTTTTCAGATTTGTTTGTGATTATAGTACATGTAGTTTCATATTCCTGTGGGTTTTTTTTTTGTGATTTTTTTCAGTTCATCTTATGAATTCTCTGTTAAAAAAAGTCATCACTCTGAAGAACGACAGTACAACAGTTGCTTAAGCCTCAGTGCCCTCAGATTTCTCAACATCTATTTAACATGTGACACTCTTGTGGACAGAGTGTCTGGTTTTCACTCCAGATTGAGAATTTATTTGTTATTATTTCTCTTTTTAATGACTCACCTGCTCTGTTAATTTTACTGTTGTAGCCAGTGATAGATTTAGTTTATTTCTAAGACACCTTTATTCATTTGGTATGTCTTGACATGTGTCACATGATAGCCTTGGCGATGGATGCCGTGGAAAGAGCCTTGGATTTTGGGAGTCTTGGTTTTGAAATCCCTTACCACCCATGTGGTCTAGAGAAGTCATTTGGACTTTCTGTGCCTTAATTTCCTTACCTGTAAAATGAGAGATTGGACCAGATTAATTTCTATTTAACTAGCATTTTAAAAGCTTTTACTATATTCTCGATGCATGGGATATAAAGAAAGAAATGAAACCGCTTCTGCCCTCAGGGAGCTTATATTCTACTCTTGGGAAATAGCTTGTTAAAGCACCGATAAAACCCTCAGGTACCTCCCAGCTCAGTCTGTGATCCCCCGAATTGACTGCTTAACCCATGTGTAATAACAGGCCCTACCTCATAGGGTTACTATGAGGCTATAATGAAATGCTTTGGAGAAAGTGCTTTGCAAACCCTCAGGAGCTATAGAAATGTCATGTTATTATTATTGACTTTAACCTTTCTGAGACCCCATATGATATCCTAGGGGAGTTTTGGAAGGGAGTTTATGTGCTACGCTGTCAGCAAGTCCTAAGTCTTGGTAGAGGCTGATTAATGCAGAAGGCTTTAGGAGCAAAAGAGGACATTCCTTTGCTGCATTTGTCTTTCTTATCTTGGGCCAGTGATCCAGGCATGAGATTTCAGCCTATTTCTTGAGCAGAAACTAAGTGCATGCAGCAAAAGGAAAAAAAATGGCAACAGCTGTCTTTTTAAATATAACCTGGAGGGGGAAGGCATTGGTTTTCAACCCCCCTCTCCCCCTCCTCCCCCGCCCCCCCCCTCCTCCATCACCCCCTACAGTACAAGGAGGGGGGTGATTTCAACCATGGTAGAGAGAGCAGGATCAGTTTGAACAATTGAAAAGAAACAGCTTCATATCTTCCCCGTTTGGAAATAACCAAATGTGGAAAACAAAACTGGTGCATGAGATGTTGATTTTTAGGGGTATTTTTGGTCTGGTATATTTTGACTGACTATCTTATTTATTTTTCCAGAGTGTGGCAGCCCAGAATCTCGAGTCAATGCTATCCATTTCCTGGTCCACAGGCTCCCAGAGAAAAATAAAGAGATGTTGGACATTTTGGTGAAACACTTAACGAAGTAAGCCCCTTCTTCCTTTTTAATTTTGAAATTCCTTTTCTCCACGTGTTGTAGGAGATGGATCATGGTCCTGGTGAGCTGTGTTTGTAGCGAGTAGAGCCGTGGCTCATGTACACAGTACCAGGAACCAAACCTGTAAAAGCAGGCTGGAAGTTTGACTCACAGTGTGTGTCTTGGAGAGGAGTGCTGAAATCTAATATTTCATGAATTTGTATAATTATTTACTTAAGGACATTGCCAGCAACATAGGGTTTGGTTTGAGGGGAAGAAAGGGAATAGGATACTTTTTTCCTCCTTGACTGATTCGGACTGACCGAGGCCTAAAGACTCCTTAGCAGTTTAGGTTAGTTTCACACCTGAATAAGTGTAGGCTGAAGTACATGGCACTGACTTTTTCCAGTCCAGTTAGGAGCAGTATTTCCAAGGGACCCCAGTTTTTCTTTGTCTTATTCTATCATCATCATCACTACTTTTACTCCTGCTATCACCACTACTCTTATTAGAAGGATAATACTTTCAATAAATAACCTAAATATAGGGTAGATCAACAAATAAAACTCTTAAATCCAAGCCCTTTACAATTTGACTAAAATGAAGACAATATGAAATTTAATATTAGAAGAGTAGTATTAGAAAGTAGCCCAGTGTCTACAAAGACCAATAGATTTGCAGTCAGAGATGTGGGCTCAACTCCTGGCTTTGCACTTTGCCCACCTGTGTGACCTTGGGCAATCTACTTCTGTGGGTCCTTAAAATGAGGGGGTTGGACCAGATCATTTCTTAGGTTCCTTCCAGTTATAAATATTTGGCCATAAGAAAAATAAACACTTCACTTGTTCCCTGTCCCCTTCTGAATCTTTCTGTGGTCTTAGCAACTTTCTTCTTTTTTTTTTCTTTAAAATATCTCTCTAGTGACTGTGTATATTCTCATCCTTCTGATCTTATCCTGTGTTGCTTTGTTTAAATCTTTCCATATGTCTTTGTGTTCTTCACATTTGTCCTTTTTCATTTCATGGGAATATCTCGTACCATTATTATCCCATAATCTTTTCACCCCTTTTTATTTATCATCTTTAAACAATATAGAATTTGGGGCACCTAGGTGGCACAGTGAGTAGTGCACCGGCCCTGGAGTCAGGAGGACCTGAGTTCAAATCCCACCTCAGACAGTTGATGCATTTACTAGCTCTGTGACCTTGGGCAAGTCACTTAACCCCAATTGCCCTGCCTTCCCCCCTCCAAAAAAAACCCCAGCAATATAGAATTTGATGGAGATGTTAATGTAAGCAACTTAGAAACATAAACTTTTAGATCTGGAAGGGCCCTTAGAAATGATCTGCTCTAGGGATTCTTAATCATTTTTGGGGGAAACCTTTGAGAGTTTATTGAAGCCTCTGGACCTCTTCTCAAATTTTTTTTTAATATATGAATAAAATACATAAGATTAAAAAGGAAACCAATTATACTGAAATTATAGTCATCAACATATATATAGAGAGATACATGTATGTATCTATGTCTATTATACTGAAATTATAGTTATCAAAAATATATAGATACATATATGTATCTGTTATGTTGAAATTATACTTATCAAAATATATGTATCTGTGTTTATTATAGTTATAATAATAGCTGAAATTATAGTTGTCAAAAATATATAGATGCATGTATGTATCTATGTTTATATATACATATATATCTATATGTGTATGTATGTATTATTTTTTTTTTGCAAACACACCAAGTTCATGGATCCCAGGTTAAGAACCTCTGATTTAGCCCAACACCCTTGCTTTACTAGGAAAGTGAGGCCCAAAGAATTGAAGTAATTTTACCGTAATTTGCACAGCCATTTAGTTAAGAGTTCAGACTTTTGGAAAATATCCTCTAAAACTTGTATTTGACTCCATCAGATCATAGATATGGTTCTAGAAAGGACCTTAGAGGTCTTCTGGTCCTGTTCTTACATTTGATTGAGTCGCAGCGAGGTTAAGGGTTATACCTAAGGTTATACAAGTTGCAAGGCTCAGAGCTGGGATTTGAACCCATGTCCTTTGCTTCCAGATCAGACCCTTTTCCCAGAGTTCCATGAATGTTGGTGTTAAACGTGACATTCTGCATTTCAAGGTGGTGGCAGCTTAATTTTTTTATTCTCTTTTCTTTCCCCTTCTTTTATCACAACAAGTGTTTCAAACCATGCCAAGCAAAATCTCATGACAGTTGCAAATCTGGGAGTGGTGTTTGGACCAACACTGATGAGGCCACAGGAAGAAACAGTTGCTGCCATCATGGACCTGAAGTTTCAGAACATTGTAGTGGAAATCCTTATCGAAAACCATGAAAAGGTAATAGACTTAAATAAGATTTTTTTTTCTGGACCTGAGAAATGCTGTTAAATAAACTCTAGGAGTTCTTTGGTTAAAAGACTACGCTGAACTGTTTTACAGTGTAAATAAACACTTTTCATTGGGTACTTGGATTTGTCTTCCATCTCAAGTCACCAGCACTGCATATGCCAAGGACTTGGCATAGGAAGGCATGCTTGTCAATCATTATCTACTGGTGCTGCATGCAGGGCTGGGCTGGAGTCTGCCCCAATGAGCCATTTGTTAAATTTTCACTCTGAGTACCCTCACCTCCGAAATGGGCAAATGTGGCAAATCAAGGCTTGATTTATTGTTTTGTTGATTCCTAGACTTAAAAAAAGTGATGGAGAAAATGTTTATAATGCAGGTTAAACCTTAAAAGCATGTCCTGCATATGGAGATTTGGTTGTGAAATCTCTACCAGCACACCCTTGTTCTTACAGATCACATATTGGCTTGTGACTAGGAGCAAGTCATAGAACTTGACTCTGCCTCAGTTTTCTTATCCATAAAATGGGAGTATGGATGCTTGCTGTATCTAGCTCACAGGTAGTTGTGAAGAAAGTGTTTTACAAACCTTAAAGTGCTGTTTTAAAGAGAACTGTTCTATTGTCATCATTTTAAATGTTATACTGAGGCACTGAGGGAGATTATAAAAGCTGCTTTTTGTTGACCCCAAAAATTGAATTTATCTCTTATTATTTTGATATAGTCCTGCCTAAAGTCAGGGAATAGACTAGGTGACCCCCAAGATCCCTTGCGATCCTAAGATGTTATGATTCCATAATTACACCATTATGGAATGTGCAGTGTTGGCATGGTGGATGGCCTTACTACAGCTAGACCAGATGTTAGCCAACTCAGCTTTTTTGTAAGATTTTTTTTTTTGAGATATCCATGCGAGTTTGCTTTCTGACTCAGGAATTTCAGTGGCTAATGTCCTTGTTTAAATTGGATGACTGTCAGTATAAAGTGGGGTGCAGAGACCGTATCAGTGTGTGGATGTGATGGTCATTGCTGATTTTCCCACACCCCTCCCTGAAAGGTGACTCTATGTTTTCTCTCCTCCCCACCTTCCCTCTCTTTTTTCAAAATAAATTTTGCGTCTCTTCATATAGCCCATGAAGGAGAAGGCACATGACTAAAGGAAAACAATTTATTCTTAAGCAAGACAATGTGTTTTTTTGGTTTTAGAAATTTTTCCTTACATATGTTGAATGAGCTTTTCTGTGGACCTCCCTTTTATTGCTTCTACTTACATAATTTATGATATTGAATGTAGGGAACTCTCTCTGGTGATGCAGAGCTCAACCAGTCCATGATTTAGCCAATAAATCATGAGAAGTTGCATGAAGAATATGGCAGTTTAGTGACGTGCTTAGGGTCACCCACTAATAGGTGCCTAAGGTAGGATTTAAACACAGGTCTTCCTGTCTCTAAGTGCCTCCATTCTATCTACCGTGGCTCACCAATACAAGAGCTTACTTAATTTTTTCTTTTCAGAATAACATTTCAAAAGAAAGGGAAAATATAAAGAAATATAAACAATAAAGTTAAGGCAGCCTATATTGAAGTCTGAAATTAGAACACAAATTGGTCTTATTATATTCACTGCATCACAGAGCCCTTGCAAATAATTTCTGGATTTTCCTCATAAGAAACCAGTTTTAAATAAGTAATGGAACAGTCCTGGTAGGTTCTGTCGTGTCCTGTGGTCTTAGTTACTGCTTGAGTGCCGACCATTTGCACCATTTTCCAGATCAGCACTTCCTTATGTGAATTCTGAATTCTCCTAGGAAAAAATGGAGATGAAAATCTGTACTGTGAAATTTTAGTGGCTAACGAAGGGCTTTGGTTATTTTCTTTAGCCCAGTTGTAAAAATAGCTTGGTGATCAGCCTAGGAGATTTTACTCCACAACCAGTCATGAATCTCTGCCTCCCTTTATGGTGCTGTCAAACTGTCATTAAACCTCATTAGTGCGCACGAAGCTGTTGAGACAGCTCTGGTGGACGATAGCTGCTATTCATTTGTAGAAAGAGAAATAATTAGGCTGCAGGCTTTGAGATGCTGGTACAGTAGCTCAGCCATCATTCGATTAAATCCCAATTAAGGAACTTTAATGCAATATATTTGTGAGAAATACTGGCTCTGGGGCTTGCCCTTGGATAAAAGGATCACAACTTAATGCAGCACCCTTCCTTCCTTCCTTCCTTCCTTCCTTCCTTCCCTCCTTCCCTCCCTTCCCTCCCTTCCCTCCCTTCCCTCCCTTCTCTTCCTTCCTTCCTTCCTTCCTTCCTCCCTCCCTTCCTTCTTCTTTCCTTCCTTCCTTCCCCTCCTTCTTTCCTTCCTTCCTTCCGTCCCCTTCCTTCCTTCCTCCCCTTCTTCCTTCCTTTCTCTTTTCTTAATTTGAAGCTTGGCAGAGAAATTCACATTTTTCAACTAGGAAGTAAATACCACCTTTACCTTATGGACAGATCTCGCAAGTGTTTCTAAATGGCAGTGAGGAGCTAGTTAAGTAATCCTAGTATACATGCCAGTAGGCTAGCTCATATAGGCCAGAAGCTAAGCGGAGAAGTTTCCATTTCTCATCTCTTAAGTGTTGTAGCTGTTTATTGCTAGAAAATTGATATTAAAGAACTATGGGTAGTAGGGGAAAAAACCAAGTGGAGTGCAGTTTGTAAATTTAAAGACTCAAAAGAATGTTAAATTTGTCAGAACTGACAGAGAGGTGCTGTGGAAGGTAGTAGGTTTGGAAATATTCCATGTGCTGATGTCTTTAAGAGTTGCTGTATGGAAGAGGAGTTTGGCTTAATCAATTTTGCCCCAGCAGGTAGAATAATGGGTAGAAGTTGAAGAGAGGCTGATTGCTATTTTAGGTAAGCAAGAACTTGCTAACAGTTAGAGGTATCTAGCGGTGGAATGCATTACGGTGGGTAGTGGTGACTCTCCCTCCCCTTCCTGCCTTCCCTTTTAGAGGTCTTTGAGTAGAACTAGGTGACCATTTGACTGATTGTGTTGTAAGAGGGCATTCTTTTGTAGCTATGGGTTGCCTTAACTGGCCTCAAAAATTCATTTAACTAATAAATCTCTCTGTTTCTGAGTTATGGTCAATTCTATAGATTTTACTTAATATTCTTTGCTAGAAAGGAAGGTATGAGTAGGTACTTTTTCATGGGAGGCGGTAAAAATATAGGGTAATGACTGTGGCATAAAAATCAAAAGGCATAAATAATACTTTAAATAAAATTAATCAGAGCCAATATGTGTTTGGGGCTGAGACTGGAGAGAGGGTAACATACTCACTCGGAAGGTCATAGTCATCCTTTTTCCCTTAGGGGAAAAGGAAGTAGTGTTTCACAGGCCTTAATTCTTTCCCTTCCTTCTTTTTTCATTTGTTGTTTCTTTCTTCCCTTCTCCCACCTCCTGTTCTTGCTGTCGTTCTTTTCTCAGCAATGTCTTAACTCTGTGGATTCTTTTGAGAGAAAACGGTTTAATCTGACAATGTAAGTTGTGGGCATTGTAGAAGAAAATTCCTTGTGACCTTGGTGACATGAGACATGGGCTTCCTTGTACTCTGATTTATAATCAGTGTTACAGGTGCCTTAGACTTTGGTTAAAAAAGAAAGAGAGAGAGAACATTGGGATTTTCTGTATGAACTGTTCAAAGAAAATGAAAAACTGGTATTTATAACAGAGAGGAAAAGATATATCAAGGAGAAATGGTAAAAATAAAATGGAGAGAGAGGACTCCCCGGATCCCCCCCCACCCCACCCCCCCAAAAAAAGAGACACCTGATAGGAGGGAAAGAGGCCAGAGTCGATGCAGGGGCAGAGATGAGAGAGAGAGACAGAGAGAGAGAGAACGAGAATAAACACAGAAAGAAAGAAGGAAGAAGTTTTTCTTTCCTTTTGTTTCTGTTCCTTCCATCAATTATGGAAAATGTGAGCTCTAGCTAGGAAAATCACTAAAGAAAGAGATGGTAATTGAAAAAAAATATATAATTAAAACTAGCAACTGTAGATGAATTTTGAGCTTGAAAAAGATCTCAAACTATTTTACAAATGTTTAAGGTTTGGTAAAATCCAAAGCACAATTTACCCTAACTCCTTTCCCATTTTTATTAAATCCACATGTACTTTGGAAGAAACTTAATCCATATGTTTTGGTTTCATTTATACATAACACATTAAGATCTTGTTTTACAAGAACTATCAGAGGGCCAAAAAACATTTTCGAGGTCTTTTTTTCCTTTGCAAACCAGGAAATTGTGTGTGTCCCAGGAGAAAACAATACCTTGAACCCCTAGGGATTTTGAATTTGGCCAGAAACTCAGAATACATGAAGTTTACATGAGTTCTTTTCTTGACAGAGTACATCTTGCACACCCTGACTGTGCAGCATAATCAAGTGTCTGATGGACTGAGAATATGTTTATCCAGAATTCAATGACCAGAATGCTGGGCTTGGAATCAGGAAGACCTGAATTCAAATCTTGTCACCAACATTTACTAGCTGTGTGGTCATGGACACATGATTTAACCTTTATAAGGCTATCTCTGTAAAATAGGATTGATAATACCTATGGGACCTCCTGTACAAGGTTTTTGTGGAGATCCAATGAGATAGTATATATGAAGTCCTTCACATACCTTAAAGTGCTATGTAGATGCCAGTTATCATTATTTTTATCACAGATTTCTCTCTACACTTCCTAAGACGAATGACAAAGGTAAGCTGTTATTGGGGACTTAATTTTTTCCGTTTATTTTGAGTTATGTTAATTGAGGACAGTTAGGTGGCACTGTGTGTTTATCGCCTGGGCCTGGAGTCAGGAAGACCTGAGGTCCAATCCAGATTCAGACACCTACTAGCTGTGTGACCTTGGGCAAGTCATTTAACCCTCAGTTTCCTCATCTATAAAACGAGCTGGAGAAGAAAATGGCAAGCCACTCCAGTATCTTTTCCAAAAAAAATCCAAGGTCCCAAAGAGTTGGAGACACTGAAATGACTGAGTAGCAACAAAAAATATCCCTGATTGCCTTTGTGTTTTATACCATGGTTATTTCCTAGTACACTCTGCCCCTGCTCCATTCACTAATAATAAAAAGAGATTCAAACAAATCAACAGAATGACCATACTGCATGGTGCATGCGACCCTCCACACCCATAAAGAGTATGTTCCGTTGTCTGTTCTGTGTATTGAGGTTACTTTGAGTTGTCACCCGTGACTGTTGTTTTTGTTTACCTTATTATGGTCATTGTATTGTTGCTGTCCTGGTTCTGTTTGCTTCTCAGTAACCTTTTTAAAAAGCATCGACTGGGGAGTACAATGTCAGATTTAGATTTGGGAGGGATCTTAGAGATCATCTATTCCAGTCCCACATTTTATAGGATGGGGAAACTAGGCACCAGAGAAGGGCCTAAGCAACTTGCCCAGAGTCAAGCAGGTGGGGCAATAGATATGATCTAAACTTAAGTCTTCTGATTTCAAATCTAGCACTCTTTTACTGAGTTGGTGCATTAGCCCCTTCCTCTCCTTCTTAAATCTCCCATGAGAATTGAAGTTCATATCACTGCTTGCTAGTGAGGATTCCCAGGCTTCTTCCTGAATAAGAAAAGAGAGATGATATTGTGGTCATTGTGGTTCATGGAAAGCGCAGAGTCAGTGTGGTCTTGTTGCTGAAGTGTTGGACCTGGCTTCAGGAGGACCTGGGTTCATGTTCTGATACTAGGAGTGAGTTCGAGGCAAATCAGTTTCCTCAACCTGCCATCTCCTCCAGTTGTTACCCAGTGGAAAGAATACTGCATTGGGAGTCAGAGGAAGAAGGCTCAATCCGTACTCCCAGTGTGACCTGGGGAAGGTCATTTAGCCACTTTGGGTCTGAGCTCCCTTATCTGTAAAGTGAGTGGGGTACCTATGTGCCCTTCTTAAACTTTTTCCACTTGTGACCCCTTAAGCGCTTCTTAAACTGGGGGTTTGTGAACCCCCAGCACTGAATTGTCTCTGAAATTCTTTCTGTTTCTCAGTCTGTGATCCCACAATCTGTAGTAACCCTTTTTCATAGGGTTGTCATGAGTATCAAATGAAATAATGTACATAAAGCAGTTTGCAAGCCTTAAAGTACTATCAAAATTATGATTATGACTATTATTATGGTCTACAACATTTAAAATGGATACTTGTATCATGCATATATGGTTTCACTTAACTGGAAGACCTCGTTCTCTGAGTTTATGGGTAAATAGGAAGGTCTTTCCTTCCTTCCTTCTCTCTTCCTCTCTCTTTCTTTCTTTCTCTTTCTCTCTTTCTTTCTCCTCTCTCTTTCCCTCCCTTCCTTCCTTCCTTCCTTTCTTTCCTTCCTTCCTTCCCTCCTTCCCTCCCTCCTTTTTTTCCTCTTCTTTCTTTCCCCCTTTTTGGGTGCTATTTTCATGGTCAGATTGTTAGGTATTTAAATATTTTAATTGGATTTTTCGATACAGTATTCAAAATGTGGTGCTATAGATTGACCTCAACTTTGGGTAATGAATGTTCCAGGCTGCTTGTCTCCATCTGTCACTACAGTCTCAGTATTTTTGTGTGATAGTCAGCAGCTTTGGAAATTTTGGTTGTTACAGCTCTTATGTGCATTTCTCCATCCTGAGATGATAACGAAGGCGGCACATATGATTTTCATATCCAGGCCAATCTGACGAGCATTTATTTAGCGCCTACTACGTACAAGATATTACGTTAAGTGGCAGAATGCCGGCATGCACACATATATGTGTATGTGCACACATACTCAGTTCTGGACTTCAGTGAACTAGCATTCCTTTGGGAAGATGAAATCTGTAAGTAGACAAGTATGTGCATAGTTGTTTGAAGATGAGGAAGGAGCGCTGATAACTGGGGGGATGGGAAAGGCTTCTTGAAGGAACCAGTGCATTGATTGATTGAAGGAAACAAGAGGCTTTGAAAGGTGCTGGCGTAAGGAGAGCATGCATCTCTTTTTGGGGATTCGAAGCACTCTGCTAAAATAAACACTTTATGAGGAAGGCAGAGATGGCAAGAAATTATATCATGTTAATGATGAGATTTTCAGAATCAAGCCTCTTTTAAAAAAGATTTTATTGTAGCTCTTCTCCCATTCCCTCTGCCCCCTCCCCTGTTGCTGTTAGGTTGAGAAGAAAGAGTTAAACTTAAAGAATATTGACTTGACAGCATGACCCTGTACTCTCCTCTCCTGCTTGGGAGATGGCAGGCCCCAGAGCGAAAGCCCCAGGAGAGCAGAACTGCAGGAGGCTTCTGCTGGTACTGGAGTAAATCCTTGCTGACTCAGGGTGCAGAAGGAGATTGATGTTTTTTTGCATGTGGCCATTGTGTGAATTTGTTTTTCTTGACTTTGCATATTTTTTATCAGGGTTTTGTTTTTCTTTTCTTTCTTTTTTTTTTTCCTAATGAGGAGGGGAGGTAGGGGAGAGAGAGAAAATAGATTTTTGTTAATTGAAAATAAATTATATTAAAAATAAACATTGATCTCATTTCCTGGTAACTCCCTCCTTCAAATCTCCAAATTACTAAGAACCCTCCTTTGTGACAAAGACACATTAAGCAAACTAAGTCAACTCGTTGGCTGTGTCTGATAATGTACGTCTCGTTCTACACCTGTACCTATATTCTGCTGCCTCTCTGAAAAGAGGCATGCTTTCACTGTTAGGCCTCTGAAGTCACCATTGGTCATTTCATCGATCAGGGTTCTGATGTCTCCTATCATGTTTTCCTTTAAACTACTGTGGTTATTGGGTGACTTGTTCTCCTGGTTCTACTTCATTTTCTCTGCATAGTGATTGTAAAAGTGAGGCAGCTCCAACCCACAAACATTAATCAGGGGCCTTCTTTGTGCTAGGCCCCTGAAATACAAAGATAAAATGAAAAAACAGTCCCTCCCCTCAAAGGGCTTCCCTTCTTCTGACAGAGCTTTTTGGCAGCTTAATCAAGGTCTTTCTTAGCAGGAAAGGGTGCTTGCAACTGGCATCTGGCTTTATTTCCTAGTTCTTTTTCCAACAGATGCTTCTTTGTGCACAGTTGTGCCTCCTCCTATTATGGAAGTAGGGAAGGTGAGAAAGGGATCTCTGTTTTCAACCATGTGTCCCACACAAGCCTGAGAATATTGAATCACACTCACCTGCAGCGGACTTAACAACTTGGAATGACTTGACACTCATTAACCTTTGGAAAGCTTGGTGGAACTATGCTCTGCCCAGCCGTGATGAACGTGGGGGAAAAATCTGACTTCCTAGAACATGTAAAAAATTGCTTATGCCTGTTTTTCAGCAAAGTGCAATAGCCCTAAGAGGGGCCAGGTCTGTGTGGGATATTGCAACACCAGGAATTCTGAGTGAGAGTGTGTGGAGGGTTCCATCAGAATCTATCACTCCAAACAACAGAAGATCCCTGGGCTCAGGGCCCCACTGAAAGGAACAGGGCTATCATTTTCACATGAGACACAACAAATTTAATTCCTGGGCAAGCTCCTTTCCATCAGGAATCAGCAACTTAGTGCTTTCAAAAATCTTTTTTTTTTTTAAACAGAGGAAGAGAATAGAGAGGAATTGTCAAATAGACCAGCCTGAATTCTCCTTGATACCATGAAGCAGGCACTAGGTTGCCAAGCAACAACACTGTCGATTTTCAGATGTGGAAAAATAAATCTCTTTTTAAAAAAATTCAGGAAGCTTTACGTCTCTGTAGTGAGTGACTGTTCAATATAGAAGTCACTGCCCCATAGCCAGTGTTTCGACAAATGACCGGCTATTTTCCCCCCTAAGAATTTGCAGGAAAGATGGTTCTTTTGGCCTCTCTCTGTAGTCTTCTTTCCCAGTCATGTTCATCTCAGTAAACCCTTATGTTTTCTGGGGCTTCGAAAAATGGGGCTGTGAGCAGTTAGAAATCAAAAAGCATTCTGAGTGTTCTTTAAAGAGAAGCAGAACGATGAGCAACAGCATCATCTCCTTTATTTCTATATAAATATATGTGTAAGTTCTGCTTTTTACCAAACCAGGAATCCTGTTTGCTCAGAGATGAAGGATTGTGCTCCTGGAGAAGAGAAATCTGAATGGGGAATAGTCAGGCAGTCTTCCAAGACTGTTGGATGGACAGTGTAGGGTAACAGATTTAAAATCTACTTGAAGAAGAGTTCTTAAATGTTAGAGCTGTTCCGTAGAGGAATTAGAGCCAGTTAGGTGGTACAGTGGATAGAACACTGGACCTGGAGTCAGGAAGATCTGAGTTCAAATCTCGCCTCAGATTCTTACTAGCTACGTGACTTGGACACGTCCATTAACCCGACTCCCTCAGTTTCATCATCTGTAATGTTATAATAGCATCCACCTCCCAGAGTTGTTGGGAGGATCAAATGAAATCATATTTATAAAGTGCTTTGCAAACCTCAAGGCACCCTATAAATGCTAACTGTTATTATTAGGAGTAGACTGCCTTGTGTAACAACGTTACTTGGAGCTACTGTGGAAGTGTAAGGCCAATAACACCAGCACACAGGAGGGCTGCTAGCACAGGTTCTTTGATCTGCTTTTTGAAGGACAGCAACTTTAAGGGGTTAACAGTCTTACTTTAGTTCAACATACATGTATCATTCACTTAGTTCAGGGGGAAAAGCCAGCACCCTGGACTTCAGAGAGAATACAAATAGTAATTACAAGCAGAAATTATAAACAGAGCAAAATAACAAATCAACAGACAGGCTTCTATCTTTCTGACCAAGGCATTACACACATAGTTACCAGAGAGAGAAGCACCAACATATGCGATTTCAAAACAGGGGTGGTGATGCAGGGTGGGCTCCTTAAGGGCTACCCAGAGTCTCATCTGGCAGAATCACAGGAATACTATTCCAGTGAGTGAGCCCCAATACAAAAGTAACCCCAGAGTATATATATATACACTTCTTTAGGATTAGAGGGTGTCACAACCATGCAACTCAAACCCCTGTGACCGAGGCCTTCCTGTCATCAAAGCAGGTCATCAAAGACTCCCCATTCAATCAAAGACTCCTGATTGAAACAAAGGCAAAACTCAATCCAAGGCACTTGATTGCCTTAGTGCTGAGAAGCACTCAACCAAAAGACAACAAAAAGTCCCACTTTGCTTGCCATTAAATTTGAAAGGCAAGACTCATCAAAGGTATTTGACTGCCTTAGTGCTGAGAAGTGCTCCTAAACAAAAAACAAAGGCAAGAAGTCCCACTCTGCTTGCCATCACACTTTGGTGTGGTGGAGATTAGATAGTGTTGCTGGAACTCTTCAGGAAGAGGTTGGTTATTTGATTATTTGTTAAGAATTTTGCAAAGGTATTCATAAAGGAGCATAACATAATGAAAAGAGCCTGGGTTCTGGAGTTAGAGGATCTGGGTTCAAATTTTGTCTCTGCTGTTCACTACTTGCATGAGCTTGTAATTTAACCTCTGTGGCCCTCGCTTTGCTTATCTGTGAAATCAAGGGGTTATACTAGGTAATCTCCGAAGACCCTTTCCTCTCAGCTCTAAATTTGTGATTCTTTGGTTTGGGCAGAAGTTGGCTAAGTGACCTCTGAGGTCACTTTACTTAAAAGCAGTTATCACTTGGCATAGTGGTGTGTGCTGGTATATGCTGGTAGTCACTGCTGTAGGGAAGCTGAGGCTGGTGGATCTCATGAGTTCTGGAGGTCTGAGTTAGGGTGGGGCCATATCCTATCTAGAGTCTGCACTAAATCTGTTACCAATATGGTAAGTCTTCAAGAGTGGAAGACAACCAGGATGCCTAAGGAAGAGTGATCTAGAGCAGGTTAATCAGTACTAAAATTGCAGGAACTATATAAACACAACTACAAAACACTTTTAACACAAATAATGTCAGATCTAAACAAATGGAAAAATATTAATTGTTCATGGGTAGGCTGAGCCAATATAATAAAATGACAGTTCTACCTAACTTAATCTACTTCTTCAGTGCCATAACAACCAAACTACCAAAAAATTATTTTATAGAGCTAGAAAAAAAATCATAACAGAATTCATCAGGAAGAAATCAATAATTTCAAGGGAATTGATAAAAAAATTGTAAAGGAAGGTGTTCCAGCCATACCAGATCTCAAATGGTAAAGTGGTAATTATCTAAACCCTCTAGTACTGGTTGAGAAATAGAATGGCAGATCAGGGGAATAGATTAGGTACACAATACATTATAATAAATGTCTGTAGTAATCTAGTATATGATAAGCTCAAAGATCCAGGCTTTTGGGACAGAAACTCATTTTTTGAGACAAACTGCTGGGAAAACTAGAAAATATTATTACAGAAACTAGGTATTGACCAACATCTCACACTGTATACCAAGATAAGGTCAAAATGGGTACCTGATTTACACCTACAGGATGATACCATAAGCAGATTAGGAGAGAATGGAGTAGTTTCTCTCTTAGATGTATGGATAAGATGGGGAGACTCAGTTTAAAAACAAAAACACTAACAGGACAGTTACTGGGCACCCACTATATTCAAGGCCATGTGCTAGGGTGGTAGATGTGAGGAGGAAAATGAAGCCGTTCCTGCCTTCACAGGTCCTATGTTCCACTGAAAGAGGCCTTTCAAATATTAAGATTCTATACTTGATTATTTCATCTGGTCATAGTTGTGTCTTCTGGAGAAAAGCAGAAATCTAACACCCCCCCCCCGAAAAATATAATGAGGTGCTTCAAAAGCAGTAGTGAACACCCCAAAGAATCATAGGGGAAGAGAGGTTAGAGATCATCAGATCTAACTTCCGCTCATTTTCATGGAAGATGTTTAAGCCAGAATCCTGTAGGAAGGATTCTTATTCAGGTGTGGGTCACACTTGACAAGCCCTGAAATTCTATGCCTCAGCGATCATCCTTATCTTGGACTTGAAGATGTATATCCCTTTCTCAGTTTACTTCCTTTTACATTCTTCTGTAATGGGAGGAGGCTGTGTATATTTGGACGTTTGGCATCTACATGACCCTTGTGTCACACATGTCTGGGGCACGGAGAGCTCATATTTCTTTATGGGGATGTCACACTTCTTCTGGCTCAAACCTCCACCCAGAAACCTGAGAAGGTCTCAGCTTTGGACAGTCCATTCAGCTGGCACAGACTCCCATTTATAATAGCAAAAGGAAGGTTTTGTTGATAGAAAAGAAAAAAAATCAACAAACATTGTATTTTACAATAAAACTATGATTACAGTCATTCAACTGTTTGAGAGCTAGTGGCACAGACTTTGCAAACCATAAGATGCAATATAAATGCTAGCTGTACTTTTTTTTTCAGAGAAAAGAACTAGGTCAAGGAATGGAAGTTATACTTTCTAATAATTAGAATAGTAATGAAGCGGTCTATTTTGTTAGGTAATGAGCTTCTGTTGCTAGAGGTATTTGAGCAGAGATTGGATGACTATCTCTCTGGGGTGCTGTGGAAGGGATGCTTGCCATACATGGGATGTCAGACTAGGTGGCCTTCTAAGATGACCCCAAAATTCTATGCTTCTGTCAGCCTGCTTGTGTTATTCCAATCTCGATGCCCCTTCAACCACTTGACATTAGGTTTGGAAATCAGGCAGTCAATCCAGTTTTTATTAAATGCTTACTATGTGCCAGGTCCTGTGCTAAGCAGTGGGGGTATGAAGAAAAAACAGCAGTCTCTGTCCTCAAGGTCCTTGCCTTCTAATGGAGGACACCCTCTCTGTCTTGTCCATTCTCATCCCTTCTCTTCCAGAGGCCAAATGAAAGTAGAAGTCATCCTGACTTGGAGGCCAGCTCTCCAACCACTACATTACCACATTGTGATTTTAATATTGTAGGTGCTTAATAAATGTTTGGCAGGTTGAATTGGATAGTCAGATTATCCAAGCTCTGGTCCTCATTAAGGCAGCTTGGGGAAGGCAGAAGGAAGGCAGAGTTCAGAATCCTCTGTTCAGATGAAGCTTTGAGATCTTTGTAGAAAACAGCTCATCAGTAGAGCAGGACCAAGTGCCTTCCAGTCAGTCTTCCATATCAGATTGTTCAATTTTCTCATGTGTAAAGTGATGCAGCAGTTTCCTGAGTTCTCCCCCCTTCAGCAGCATGTTCAGATAAACTAGTGGGGCTTTAAATCCTCAGAAGGAAAGTCTTATATAGGTAAACAACATGTGACATTTGTACTGTGTTGAAGAGGCTTTGTTATTGCGGAGGGTGGAACGAGAATGAATAGGTAGAATTTATAGGGAGGCACGCTTCATCTCAGTATAAGAAAAAACTTGATAACCATTCTCACAATTGAGCGGACTGACTTCCTGTACCCGGAAGTATCCAAGTGGAGTGAAGGTGACCATATGTCAGGGAGGTTACAGAAACCAGAGCCTTGCCTTGTGTGGAAGCTTGGGTTAGGTGACCTCTGCAGTGTCTTCCAAATGCTTTGACCAAGTTTCCTTCATGAAATAAATCCCAAGATCAGGAAATCAACAAGTCATAAAATAAAAGAATACCTATGTTGCTTTTTAATTAAAAGTAGAAAATGTTTACTCTAGTTCCATAAAATCAATTGAAATATACTGTACGTATTTTACAGAGGTCCAGTTGATCTATAAAGAATTAATAGTCCCATGGATTACAAGTCATTTATCAAAATATGGCCTTTCTAAAACTAATGTGCTTGCTATAGGGAACATTCAGTTAGTAATAATTTTGCATCCCTTCTTAGAATATAGAAGGCCTTCCTTTTCCCATGTGATATGAATGGCACATCTCTCTTTTCTTAAAAAATTTTATTGATATCTTTTGTTTTTCCATCACTTATATTTCGCAACACATACTTCTCTCTCCTTGTCCCAGAAAGCCATTCTTTATAACAAAGAATAAAAGGGGAAAAAGAAATGTCAGCAAAACCAACCAACATATTGAAAAAGTCTGCAGTATGCAGTGCCCAGTACCCATCGTCCTGCAACTCTGCAAAGAAATGCAAAGGTCAGGGGTCCAGGAAGCTTGAATCAATTCTTTTTCTCTGGATAAAATTCCCAATAGCAAACAGAGACATTCATCCTGTAACCTTGGAATGATGCTGCAATTTTCTCAAATTTGGGGTCATTCTTCCTCACTATCATTTAAAAAAAATTACCATTGATGTAGCTACATATTTGAAAAATTTGTAAAAATTTTTTTGAAAAAAAATTTGAAGTCCTTTAGTCATTAGGATTTTGGAGAGCAGGTGTCTTTTGGATTTGCTCTTCTTGTGTATCTTTGATGTGTTCTTTCCATTCTTGAATCATCTCAAAGGGACCCTTTAAAGGCAAAATAACTTTAAAAAGGGCGGCCTGGAGGGCGAGTGCACAGATATCTAGAAATGGGTCTCTTGTCTTTAGAGCATCCTCAGGACTTTTGCCCCAGCTGGTGGTACCCTCTTCCACTTCCCCTTAGTTTGTTTCTCTGCATCAGTATCACATTTGGGTCTCCTTTATGAAAATCAGTGCATCTCAATAGATTGTCTAGAAAAGCAGGATTGCCTGTATAAATGCTCATTATAATTCTCTCTTCCTCCTCTTTTCCCTCTTCCCTCCTCTTTTAGAAATTCCAACATCCTTTAAGGAGGAAGAGCCTGCTTGTTGATGACTATTGTCACTCACATTGTTGGTATTCAATGTGTAAGAGAAGAAATAATCAAATGCTTTTTCTATCCACTGGTTAATAATAGGGTAGGGGAAATCCTCCAAGGCTGATTGTCTCAAATGACCACTTTCCTTGGGCTCTTTTTGGCTCACGTTTCTCCCTCAGATGGTTCACTTCTGACATGGAACCCAAATGGAAACTTTTTTGGAACCTAAGTCCTCTTCTAGATGAAAGACCTCAAAATACCTCTCCCTGCTTTCATCCTCCCATTGTTCTTTCTCTTTTTTCTCTTTGCCTCACAGCGCTTCCCCCTCTTTTCTTTTTGGCTCCCCATTTTTCTCCTCAGTTAGCTTCAGTTAGCTTTTTATATTTGAGGCAGCTAGGTGGTGAAGTGGTCAGAGCTTTGGATTTGGGGTCAGACCCTGGCCAAGTCGCTTAACCTTTTTTGCCTTAGTTTCCTTGCCCGCAAGATGGAGATGATAGTAGCACCTCCCTCCTAGAGCTTGTTGTGAGGATAAGATGAAATAATATATATAGAACTGTAGGCAAACCTTAAAGTGCCGTATAAATAGTAGCTACTATTTTTAGCTGTTAAATATTATGGTTTCCCTGGAGTCCCATAAAGAAACCTAAGGTCTCTAGTTCTGTCATTTGGTTATTAGTATCTAGGTGGCAGTGTGGTGTAATAGAAAGGTCTCTGGATACTGAGGCCCATGATCTGGGATCAGATTCTCATTTGCCTATAAAACCTTTGGAAAGTTGCCTTCCTTCTCTTGTCTTTAGAATGCTGAACAACACGAATAAAGTTCCTTGCAGTTTTGTTTGGAATGTTTCTGTTTTGATGATGGTTAGAGGCAGAAGGCCCAGAGATAATGGAATTAAGCTACGTAGAGATCCAAATTATAGATAATGTATGGTTCCTATCATGGGGAGTTTATAATCTAGGAGACGAATAAGATACCAAAGAGATATAATACACAGCATTATCTGACACACATATGATGGAGTGGCAAAACAAAGGCTGCCATCAGCTCATAGATGTTGAGTTGAAGGTCACACAGTCCAACTGTTTGTAACACCACCTCTTTCCTTCTGACCCTGCTACCTACAACCCTCATGAGTCAGCCAGTCATGCATGTTTTTTTTTAGGACTGTGTGCCAGGTACTGTGCTAAATGCTGGGAATACAAATACGGGCAGACAGAAAAACGGTCCTTAACCTCGAGAACCTTACTTTTTAATGGGGGAAGACTTGACTAGGATAACCACCCGACCTCACCTTGTCCTACTGCATCCTTCCCATCCAGTGCTTAGATGGCTTTGTAGTAGAAGCTGCAGGTGTGGGAGTTGGCATAAATCTTGACTGACTGTTTGATGCAGATGGTAAATAGTTCCCATGTTAGTCAATACACATTTATTAAGTGCCTACTATGTACCAGGTACTGTGTTGGATTAGACCCCATAGCATCACAAAAATAGTTTAGGGTAATCCATGCTGGGCGGGAATCTTCCCTACAATAACTTCAAGTGATCATCCATCCTAGGAGGTAATGGGATGCCATGGACAGAACACCAGCTCTGGAATCAGGGGGCTTGAATTCAAATCTCACTTCTGATTGTTACTATTTAAATGACATTGGGTATCCCGGGCCTCAGTGTCCTCATCTGTAAGAAGAAGAAATTGGACTAGATGACCCTTTCAAAGTTCTGCATATGTAGGTTGGCCATACGAGGTGAGGCTGTAAAGGCTGGGTGGTACCAAATGTATCCAGCCTTTTCTAAGGAACAAGAATGATGAATTTGACAACAGTATGAAGGATTGATACACCAAAGGAGAGATTGGAGTTGGGAAGACCTCTAAGGAGAGAGAGGTATTTCAATATGCTAGCCATATGTTAATAAGAACCTATACTAGGATGGTGACACGGTTGTCATAGAGGTGGATTTGACAGAAGTTGTCGACTGGTTGGCTATAAGAAGTGAGGAAGAAGGAAGAAGTTGACAATCTCAGGTTTGAGGTTGAGACAGCTTGAGACAATGTAAGGGCTAGGACAGCCGTTGTACAGTTATATAGCTTGTTCATTGAATCCATCCTGACTCAGTTTAATATGTAAATTGATGGATTTCTTGACCAAAGATAAAACCTTTTCTGAATGAATCTCAGGTGCAACCAGAGTTCCAGGGCAAAAATGTTCCTCTCCAAGTCATCTAAGCCCTGAATAGGCTGTATTATTTCAAGAATTCCACAACCAGAACTTTGTTAATTCTCCTCTTTCTCACAGTCAGATAGACGAGATGACACCTTGTAAAAAACTACTGTGGGAAGAGTGCCGGCGTTGGCGTCAAGAAATTTGGTTCCAAATCTCAGTTCTGCCACTTATGTGACCTTGTGAGCCTCAACGTCCTCATCTGTGAAATGAGGATCATATTTGCCCTAACTACCTCAGAGCCATTGTGGGGAAATGTGCACAGCTCCAGCAGTAGGTCAGGTTGATGCAGTGTCTTTTCCATGCGTTGTCTCCTTGGTCCTCATGGTGGTGTTGTGAATGAGTGCCGTAATTTCACAGATGAGGAAAAACTAGAGCTTAGACAGCTAACATGATTTTCCAGAGGTCACCCAGGGAGTAGGTATTTGAGGTGAGATGAAAACTCCCAGATTTCCTGTGTTCTGTCCATTAAGGTCTGCCATGTTGCCAATCCCATTACAGAGCAGAGTGAGAAATTCACAGGAAACAGAGACACTATACTCTTTGCCTGGTCCTTTGAGCTTGGAGGCAGGGGAGTTGTTGCTAGGTTTAGAGGTCTTATCCTGTATAGGAGTAAACTGTGTGACTGCTATTTATTCATTCCTTCAGCATTTACTGGACACCTGTCTGCCTTGTATATCACACTGTACTGACCTTGGAAGAGAACACAGAAGAACAGGGAGTGTCTGCCTCCAGAAACTTACTGTTGTGTTGAGGACGTGGGACGCCCAGGAATCAGATCACAAGTGGGACATAGCTTGTCAGTAAATTCTTCATTGCATGACAGCACCATTGTCTGGGCTACTTACTGCCTTTGCAGGCATGGCGAGCAAGCTTTTTACACAAATTCGACACCATGTTTACTTAATAGCAGCCATTGGCTGACTCCAGTTAGAAGTAGAATTGGCAGAAAAGCGCTTATGTGTGTCTGTCAGAATCTGTGGGAGTAAGGCCAGAAATCCTTGTGTTTGATTTTTGAAGGTCAAGGGCTTTCTCTAGTCCCCCAAACCACACATACCAGGGAAGAGTTGTGGGCCTTAGAAAATTCTTCTTATTAATTATTGCACAGCTGGTCTGCTGTTTGTAATTATTATTACTCATTCTTAATTACCCCAAGTGCACATGGGCTACAATCTGTATATTATGCCAATCCAAGTCTCTGAAGCAATTGGGTGATTAGGCATGTAAATGGTGTCTAATCCTCTATAGATGATAGAGATTCTGTATATGTTTATGTAATGAAGACAAAACAAACGAATTTGCCAGCATGCCACTTCTCCCTCTTTGTCTATTTTGCCTTTGTGGCTGAAAATGGAATTTTCTAGGTTTTAGTTCAACTCAAGAAGCTTTTCTAAAGCACCTACCATGTGGGGAGGTCTGTGCTAGGAGCTGGGAACAGAAAGATCAAAGGTATTGTGCTAGCTCTTGGGGGTTCAGAGACAAAAATGAAATCAGCCCTGTGCTTGAGTAGCAGTAGGCCAGGAATTCTCAATGCTTCCTGGTCTCTGTATTCTGTGGTTTTCAGTAAATCTTTATTGTGCCCCTATTCAAAATGAATATGAGCTCACTTCTGGAGTTCACCATGCTTATAAGTGTGAGAAATAAAATGAAGATGAATTTTTCATAAAGAAAAATTACTCCTGTGACAAACTTCTTGTACCCTCTACGGTTGTACCCGAGGTTAGAAACCTCTTTCCCAGGAGAATAAAACATTTAAAGAGATCAATAAAATGTGAGGAGGGAGAGAATACCAGTAACTAGGGAGAAGAAGGAAAGGCATCCTGTAGGAGTCAGCACTTGAGATGAGTCTTAAAAGCCCATTTGGATGTATTTTTTCTTGCTATCTATTTTATTCCTAAGTAGAAAGGAAGAGGTAAAACTTTTTTTTTCTACTAGGAGAATGGAATAAACAAACACCTGATTTCTCTTGAATAGCAATTTCATTTTGCTTCAAGTGGAAGAACAATTTAGGTGATTAATCAGTACTTCTGTAACCCAGTAAAAGGTATCAGGGTTCCTTGTACAGAGCAGCATTTAGGGGACAGAATGGTATAGTGGAAGGCCTGGAGTCTCAAGTCCGGAAGACCTGCATTTCAATGTGACTTCTGCTTTTTACTGCTGCCTCTGTGACCTTGGGCTAGATGCTTGACCTCTCTAGCCTAGAGCTCCCTTCAATGTAAAATCAGGGGATTTGGACTAGAATCTAGTGGTTCTCAAAGTATGGTTGGGGACCTCTGAGAGTCTGTGAGGTCAAACCTCGTTTTCATAAGAATACAATGATGTTTTAATGTCTAATATGGTAAATATTAAGAGATACAACCCAAATAAAAGCTCTTTGGGGTCTTTAGTAAATTTTTAAGAGTATAAAGGGGCTCTGCTAATAAAAATATTGAAACCCCTGGACTACTAGATAGAAGGGATTCAAATATCCCTTCCGGGATAAGATCTATGATTCCTATGATCAATTGATTTGAATAGGAATTTAGGTGGACCAGTGGATAGAGCACCAGGCCTGGAGTCAGAAAAACTTGAGTTCAAATTAGGCCTCAGATACTTTCTAGCTGTGTGACACTGGGCAAGTCATTTAACCGTGTGTGCCTCAGTTTCCTCATCTGTAAAGTAAGCCGGAGAAGGAAATGCAAACCACTCCAGTATCTTTGCCAAGAAAACCCCAAATGGAGTCAATGAAGAGTTGGTCATGACTGAGCAACAATTCCTTTGAATGTTTGTCTTGTTTCTAATCACTGGGTTCAGACTTCTACATGTAAGTCTCCCACTTGATGCATTTTGGGGCCTCATCTTCAGCATTGAAGTCTGCTGTACTTCAGTAGTAGAGAAAAGCCAGAAAAAAATAAAATGAGAAAAACCTACCTTAACTTTTCTTCTCTTTGTAGTACTTTTAAGACTAGTCATTAATCTAGGTGAGATAGATTTTAGGGTCCTTTCATGTCTTATAAAAGTGCGTGTGGCATGGAAAAATTTTTCTAAGAGACAGTCTTGTCGGGGAAGATGTAGCTGACAGCTATTTTTCCAGGGGTAGAAATAAGAAAGGTTATCAATATAAGTATCCGCATAGGTTATTTCCACATAAGTTTAGCCAGAAAGAGTAACATGGAAAAAAAAACCGGTATATGTTTAACGTAAAGGGAAGACTTCCAAATTAAGAAATATTTTATTAAGTACTCTTCTACACAAGCACAATAATTGTAGTATTCTTGAGACTTAAAGAGGCAGAGAAAACGTGTTTTATTGGCAGAGGCCTGTCATTCTGTGTGTCCTGGTAAACTTCACATGCATCCCAACCCAATTGTGAGGAATGGTCCCTTTAGGTGTCCTGACCAATGGTGTGCCAGTATCTGGTTGAAGATGTCCAGTTGATGAGAAAACCACTTTCTACCAATCCTTAATCTTTAGTCATCTGACAGTAATTTGACTAAATTTAAAGAGGGAGGAGGGAGACAATTTGATGACAGTATCAAACCTCATGGGGGCTTCTGATTTTCCTAAGTGATTATTTTCTACTTCCTCTCCAGCCTCTAAATGTATTGGGTATGGGATATTTGTACTGTTAAAAATGTTTAAGGAAGAAATTTGAAATTAATATGGAAAACTAAAAAATGACTCTGTATACCTTTAGCAAAGGACCTCCTTTTGTGGGACAAAATAACTGGAAACAAAATAGGTGCCCATAATTTGGGGAATGGCCAAGTAAATTGTGGTACAGAAATGTAGTGTCCTATTACAGAGCTATAGGAAATGCTAAATATAGAGAATGTGGGAAGAGTTAGACAGATGGAAAGTGAATTAAGCAGAACCGGGAAAACAGTTTATATATTGACAGTAATATAAGTGGGGAGAACAGTAACCACAAAAACTCGAGATACCATTTAATTAAAAGGAACAACTTTGGTCCCAAAGAAAAGAGGATGAAATGAACTTTTCTCCCTTTTTGACTCAAGTAGGGGACTCTTGGTGTGGAACATCGTATGTACTATTAGACTCGACTAATATGCTGCTTGTGGTTGTTCAGTCGTGTCCGACTGACTCTTCATGACCCCATTTGGGGTTTTCTTGGCAAAGTGGTTTGCCATTTCCTGTTCGAGGTCATTTGACAGATAAGGAAACTGAGGCAAACAGGGTTAAGTGACTTGTCTAGAGTCACGGCTAAGCAGTAAGTGTCTGATGCTACGTTTGAACTCAGGCCATCCTGACTCTAGGCCCAGCACACTGTCCACTGTGCCACCCAGCTGCCCAATAATATGTTGGTTAGTTTTGTCAAATTGCTTTCTTTCATTTATGAGGCATTACTTTCTATGAAAGATGGGAGGAGCAATCCTATATCTAGAAATAAAGGTCCTGTTAAAATAAAACTGATCATTTTTTTTAAAGAAAACTAAACCAGAAAAAAACAAAGTAGCACCCACAGACAGGAAAGGCAACATGGGATAGAGAAAAGAGCAGCAGAGCTGAAGCTGGGAAAGACTAGAATCCAGATCCATGTGTGTATGCTTAGCGTTTGTTGGCCCACTGGCAAATCACCTGCCCTCTCTGAGCCCCTTCTTCCTTGTCTGTAAAATGGGGATAATAATATTCTGTACTTGATTGGGTTATTCTGAGCATTGAAACCACATAATGGCTTTGAAAACTTCATTCTTCGGCCTTCCTTCATAGCATGATACTTAATTTAGCACAGGGCCTGGCACACAAATAGGGCTTAATAGATGTTTGTCACATTATCATTATTATTTGGGAAGAGAGAGCAAAAAGGCTTCGTATTGAGTACTGTGGCAGAGTAGTGAGTGAAAGGGAAAGTGCTGTGCTTTCACATACACACCCACACACCCACACCCACGCCTCTTGGATCCTGAAAAACCTGTATTGGAAGAAGGCAAGGGCACAAAGTGGGGGACAGGGTTGCCTTCTTTTATAGGAAAGGTTAACATACACAGAGGAGATAATGTCTTGGAGAGGCCTCAAGTCATGGTGACTAGGGATGTAGCCTCAAAGTCTGGGAAATTTGGGCTCAGGTCATACTTCTGCTTTTGCCTGGTGACCCTCCTGGTGAGTCACGTACCATCCCATTGCCCCACGTGACTCTGACTAGAAGTGCCAGATGAGTTGCCACACCAAGAATCCCCCCAGTGAAATCCTAGGCTAAATCCACGTAAAAGAAGAAAATCGACTTGTCCAGACACTCTAAAGAAATCAGAGCTAACCTTCTGGTGTTATTGCGTTGAGGAGCGTACTCCTTGGGGTGTAGGGATGTCCTAAATAGAAGTTGACTCCCAGCTTGGTCTGTGTGTCTCTGGCCCTTGCTTAGGGGAAAGGGTGACCTGACCAGCTGAAGGAAGTGTCAGGTCAGCCTGCTGGGTGTAGGCCAGTGGGGCGGGGGCGGGGGGGATGGGTGTGGATGAGGAGTGGAGATGATGATTCATTAGGCTCACATAGCTGAGAATAACCCGTCAAGTGGCTCACCTTACTCGGTCTTCCCATCAGCCCTCATCGTGCAGTTTGCACACTTAAGGCCAGACGCTCCAGTACAGAGAGGTTTATTGCTGTCCTTAAATACATCTCAGCTGTCAGTCCCCAAACTTTGGCTCTGCCTGGACTTTTTGTCTCACGGACAACAAATGTGTGTGTGTGTGTGTGTGTGTGTGTGTGTGTGTGTGTATTCTGAATAATAATAAAGGAGAAGGTTGTACTTGGTTCAGATTCTGTTCCTAAACTACTGGTTTGCTTGTGTGGTTGAGGGCTGCTCTCCTTACTGGGGGGCACCTGAAATGATTTTTGTTTAGCCTTCAAATCTAGTAATTGCTGTTTAACTGTGCCAGAGTAGGGGGAGCTGAATGCTCCAGATAGTGGCAGTGATGGGCATGAGATCAGGGTGAAAGACAGCATTGGAGAAACTCTAAATGGTTTATCCTTAAGCTTAGAGAGAGTAAGGGAAAGGGGGTGTGAAAGGAGGGAGGAGGAGGCAGTGTAGTACAATGGTAAGGGGTGTTGGAAGTGAGGCAAGAGAATCCTAGGTTCAGATTTTGCTCCTGACTCCCCCGACGAGAGTCACTTTGGGAAAATCACACACAGAATCAGTTGGAAGGGACCTCGGAGGGTATCGAGTTCAATGCCCTCATTTTACAGGAGATGAAATTGAAGCCTAGAGCATTGAAGTGATTTGCCAGAAGCCACATGGGGTAATAAGAGGCAAAACCAGGATTTGGACCAGGACCTCTCCTTGCAGAGTCATTGCTCACTCTTCGTTGCCTGCTGAGCCTTAGCTTCATCTGTAAAATGGGAATTACTTTACTGACCTCACAGGACTGCCTCAAAGCTCGGTTGAGATATCGTATGCAAAGCACTTTGTGTACCTTGAAGAGCCTCCTGTATGGGAGGCAAGTGTAGCTCCTTGGAATAGCTATGACTTGGTGAACTTGGAAATTCCATTTTGTGGAGGTCTGTAATGTGAGGGAAACTTTAGTTTTATACAGCTTGGAGAAGAAAGGATGATATGGTGCCCCTGGGACTTGATCATCTAGAGATGATTTTTTTTTTGGATGGGGGGAAGGCAGGGCAGTTGGGGTTAAGTGACTTGCCCAAGGTCACACAGCCAGTAAGTGTCTGAGGCTGGATTTGAATTCAGGAAGAAGAGTTTTCCACATTTTAGGCCTGGCCTTCTGTCCACTCTGCCACTTAGCTTCCCTCAGTAATAATGACTAACATTTATAAATTCAGCGGCTAGGCAGTGCAGTAGACAGAGTTTGGGACTTGGAATCAGGAAGACTCATCTCCATGAGTTCACATCCAGCCTCAGACACTTGCTGACCCTGGGCAAGTCATTTATCCTTGTTTGCCTCAGTTTCCTCGTTTGTAAAATGAGCTGGAGAAGGAAATGGCACACCACTCCAGCATCTATGCCAAGAAAACTCCAAATGGGGTCATGAAGAGTTGGACACTACCGAACTGACTAAAGGACAACAACAAAACATTTGTGTGGTGCCTGCTATGTGCCAGGCTCTACAATTCTGGTCTCATTCGATCCTCATGATAACCCTGGGAGATTGGTGCTATTATTACCCCCGTTTTGCAGGTGAGGAAACTGAGGCAAACAGAGTTTTAAGTGACTTGCCCAACTAATAAGTATATGAGGCTGAATTTGAACCCTGGTTCTTCCCTACTCCAAGCCCTGTGTTCATTCTGTTGGACCACTTAGCTACTTACTTCCTATCACAATAATAGCACCCACCTTAGAGGGCTCTTACACGATTCAGTGTGTGGTGTCGATGTAGGATGTATCTTGTAGGATAATGTATGTAAACTTTAAAGTACTATGTAAATGTCAGTTATTATTATCATGACTGTTACAAAGCACACAAAATGTTTGCTGAGCATAGCAACAGGATGGCTGACGTGACTTGCTGCTGCAGCAAGGAATAGATACTTTGTTTCACGATCTCATTGATGCACGTAGTTAAAAAAAAAAGAATTAGTTACAGTATCAGAAGGAATTGGATCTTGGGATTTCTACTCCAGTCCCAGCACCGAGATCTCAGTGTTTTATCCTGACATGTCGATTTTTCTTTCCAGTGAAACAAATGAACCCGAGACAGCTCATCATCTCCCTGTTAGTTGTGATTGGGAACATTTGTGTCAGGAAGTGCTCAGATGCTGGGGCAAGTTCTCTGGAGAGGAAGCCACCTTCTTGGCACGTGGCCTAGAGCTTCCGGAATCAGCCCAGTCAGCAAGTTCCAGATTCCCGAGGGAGCCAAGAATCCATGCATTAACCTTTGGTGCTTGTGCTGTTCTTCTGCAGGCTTAGTGACTGGCATGGCTCCTGCTTCATGTTTCTTTGGCTTTGGCATTCCAGTGCATTCTCGGCTTAGAGCCGGTCCAATTCTGACAGAAGGAACATTAGGGCTCATGATGAATGGCCGTACCTATATTGGGCATATTGAGCTGGAGAGGGGTGGGGTGAAAGCTTTGCCTGAAGGCTGTAAAAAACTTGGGCAGGGATTTTTCCTGAGCCCTGTATTGGAATCGTTTCAAAGTGGAGAGTGACGAGTAGAAGGGTGTGTGTGGGTGTGATTGGGACCCTCAGAGAAGGGAGAAAGTAACTAAGTATGGAGAAGGAATAGAGCTCTGAAATCCTGGACTAGAATAGGGTCAGGAATGATCTGGGAAATACTGGAGTCTGACCTAATGGGAAGCTTGCACATGCATTGCTCAGATTTAGCCTAAAGGAAGACTTGACTGTAACTAGCTAAGTCACAGGATTGAAAACATCCATATTCTTAATACTAATAAGAGTTGATATTTACCTAGTGTTCAATGGTTTGTAAAGTGCATTATGCCCATGATCTCATTTCAGTTCCACAATTGATATAAGGTTTTTGAGGGGAGAGTCAGAAGGGAAGGGCATGGGGTCTTTGGTATAGGGAATTCCTAGTGTGGAAATGTCTTCCACCAGTGCAGATCAGGAACTTATCTTTAGCTAAGAGCCTTAGAGAGTTGCCTTGGAAGCTCAGAGTTAAACTGGGATATTTTATGGTCACATAGTATTTGTGTGCAGGCCTTAAACCCAGCTCTTGTCAGCTCCAAGACCGACCCTCCGTCTGCTATGTTGTTGTACCTCAACTGCTGGGATAAAGTATAAGTATTTCCAGCCCCCTTTTTCCAAATAAAGAAACTGAGACTCTGAGATAGAGCCGGAGAAATGTCTGAGGCAGGATTTGAGCTTGGCTTTGCTTAAATCCAGTTCTGTGTCTCCTATACCAAGCTTGTTTAAATTGGCCTATCCCCCGGAGTTTCATTTAACATTTTTATCCTCCCTAAGTTCTAACTTTGTATGAAGTGACATCAGCCATATTCATGGCATAGATAAATTTTTGTCAGTCTCATTTTTTTTGGTGGCTTATAAATTTTCCTTTAATAACTTAAAACCTGCTCTGAGATTTTTGGGACAACCCTTATTTTGTTGGATCGCCATGGCAATGAATTGCTTAGTGACTAAGCCACAAGTGTTGAACCTGTACTGGTCAATACTGGTCTATCACCAGGACCACACAAGACATCTTTCTAGGTACTGTATTGACATGGAACCCAAGAACCAGGGCCACCCCCATGCCCTGATCTTCAATTCAGAATATCTAAAGAGAAAAAGTATGACTCCTTCTCTCAAGTAGGACCTTCACCCTTTTACCATGAACCTGGCCTTCCCTGAAGGAGACAGTAATGTTTGTTATCTTATTCCTCCTCTGCTGGGATTTTTGTTCTCAATGGTACCTACCTCCGGGAGATGTTCTAAAGATCAGTGAGATCATACTTGTAAGGCCCTTAGCACTGGGTACTTACTTAGAAGGCACTATAGACATGCCAGCTATTCTTCTCGTTGCTGTGACTATTGTTCTTAGGCAGTAATTACAAAGTATATTTACTGTAGTAATATTAAGTGGGAGGGAGAGCCATAACAATTAGGCAGATCAAGAAAGGCCTCATGTTAGGGGTATCTATAGGATGGCAGGGGGGACAGGAAGGTGGCCATAGAGTGGAGGAAGGAATTTAAGAGGGACTGAAAAAGAAAAAGTCAAATGCAACAAGATTGGGGAGGGGGGTAGACAGAGAGACAGAGACAGACAGAGACAGACAGCTGATAGGAGCCTTGGATTTATATCCTAGCCCTGTCAGTCTTGCCCCAGTAACCTGTCTTCTTAGAACCAATACTCAGCCCAGTACCCAGCACATAGTAGGCACTTAATAAATATCTAATAATGAGTTGAAAAGTAATTGGTCTTCTTGGATTTGGACAGTCCAGAGACACAAACATTTCTTTGACAGCCCTGACAGCAGTTTGAAACCATCATGATTTTGGAGGCAGATGGGGGCTTGAATCTTGCCTGGGGGTTTTTTAAAAGAGAGAAACATTTTTCCCTGCTCTTGGACTATGAACTCTTCAGAGAAGGGCCTGGGTTGATTTTTTTTTGATTTTGTATTTTTTCCTTTCTTTGTATTACCAGCACTCACCTAGTAAAGGACAGACATTGGGTCTTTAATAAATCCTTGTTGACTAAGAAATAGCCTGTGAGAGAGCCAACTGAGAAGAGGTAGAGTGGAGATGCCCCACCTCCCCATCCATATAGAACATAAAGAGCCATAATGGAAAGGATCGGTAGGGTGGGGTTGGGGGAGCTGGCAGTGTCCATAGGTGGAAGGAGAAACTGAAAGGGTGAACTACTGCTACAGACCCTATAGGCGTCTTAGAACATAGGATTCCTGCTGAAGCTACAGCTTGTGTTCTTTTTTCAAGTACTGAGGGTGTTTCCCTCCAGAGATCTGTGCTTTCCCCAAATTCCCCTCACCGTGTCTATCCAGTATTAAACACTATAATATACTCCATTCATTTCCTTTATTGAAAAGTTTCCTGTGTCCTGATTTTGCCTCAAATAAAGAGAGGCTAGCTAAGGAGGAGTCATAGAAACACACAAATTTCAATTGGAGTAGAAATTCCATCTGAAGGTTACCAGTGTTCCTAAATAGGGGCTTTGGGCTACTGTGATGGTAACTTTTCATCTGATACAAACCAACAGAAAATAAGATCACGTTGACCTGAGGGGCATTATATTGCCCAGAGGCTAAAAGTGAGCTGGCATCTCCAATAGGGTGTGACTAATTGAATTTATAGCCTGTGAGACCGAAAAAGGAACAGGAGGGAGGAGTCAGGCAAGGCCTTGGCGTGAGATTCAGCTCCACACCTTTTTCTAAAAGGAACAGATAGAATTCAGTGCCTTCTGAAGCAATGCCTGACAGGTGTTGGAAAGGCTTGTCGATCCATTAGTTTAAACTTCTTCAGCTTAAACTGTAAGGATTTGAGTAGAAGATTTCTATGGCCCTATCTACCTTTAAAGTTCCTTTTTGTTTTTTGTTTTAACTGAACTATAGCTCAAAATCAACATATTTTTAAAGCCTATTCATTTTTTCAGTCACGTTCAACCCTTTGCAACTCCGTTGACTTCTGTCCATGGATTCTTCTTGGCAAAGATACTGGAGTGGTTTGCCATTTCCTTCTTCAGGGAAGAACCAGTCCATAGGCAAACATAGATTAAGGGACTTGCCTGAGGTCGCACAGCTAGTAACTTTCTGAAGCTGGATTTGAACTCATGTCTTCATGACTGAGCCCAGTGCTCCCCCTAGCTGTCTCCTACTTTTAAAGCTTTTGGACCAGAAACTCTACTCACCGTTCCTCAAATATATATCAAATTTTTGAAGTGGCCCGGTGGATAGAATGCCAGGCCTAGAGTCAGGAAGACTCCTCTCTCTGAGTTCAAATCCACCCGCAAACACTTACTAGATGTGTGATCCTGGGCAAGTCGCTTAACCCTGCTTGCTTCAGTGTCCTGGTCTGTCAAATGAGCTGGAGAAGGAAATGGCAAATCACGCCAGTATCTCTGCCAAGAAGGAAAACCCCAGATGGTATCACTAAGAGTTGGACACAACTGAAGCAACAACCACCCATGCCATGTACATGCGTGGAATGCACTTCTGCCCACTGTTGCCAATATCTGCCTGTGGGAATCCTACACATCCTTTATGGCAGAGTTCAAATGCCGTCTTAATACAATGGACAGAACACTGACTTTGAGAGTCAGAGAATCTGGGTTCAAATCTAGCCTCTGATACTTCCCATCTATGCAACCTTGGGCAAGCCTCTTTATTAGGCCTCAGTTTCCTTATCTGTAAAATGAGCAGTATGGAATATGGCTTCCAACTTTAGACCTATGATCTGGCTATGATGCCTGCAAAGGAGCCGACCAAGAAGAGACTATGTTGATTGTCCAGTAGCCAGCCTAATGTGTTTAAAGAGGACTCTGCAACAAGATGGCCACAGGGTAATGAATTTTGTACCACAGCAATTCATGAAGAACCTTTACTAAGTTACAGAGGGATTATAATCTGTGTTGGCAGAGGGAGAGCCTATTCTATGGAAATTACTATTGAACCAGAGCAAAATCAGATTATTCATTTGCACTCCAAGGTAGTTATTTTAGCTAAACCCTCTCCATCAGATCTGTAGGCAGTCTGATGGAGAATGTGCCCACAGAGCTGCTAATTCAACCAAAGATAATTGTGGAAAGCTCCGTACGAACAATACACACTTTAGCTAAACTCTGAGGTTATCCCGTAGCTCTGAGGTTGAACTGGTAAATGGAATCAGATCATTATTTCTTAAAGTGATTGTATTGCATCATGCTTAGCAAGTCAGAACTTTTCCAAGTGGTGCCGTGCTGCACGGTGTTGGTGAGTGAGCAGATGGGGACACTGGAGACCCTGGAGCTGAAAATAGTATTCAGTAATTATTCTCTCATTCTTTTCTCTAAAGAAGGCAGAAAATTTCACTTCTTGCCTGTTCAGTCTCTTCCATTCCCTTCCCTCTCTCTTCTTTCCCCCTTCCCAAAGTCAACCAAGAAGAGAAATGCATGTTGTTGAAAGGAAAAATTCTTGATTTGGATTTTTCATCCTGATTAAGGAGGCAAAACTCAGGGCAAGGAGAATTAAAAGGGGTTTATCATAACTACATCATGGTAGCAACACATCAACAGGCTAGTTACTGGAGATCAGCAGTGGTTTCAAGGGGCAGCCAGCTTTTATTGATAACCTTCATAATGAGAGAAGGACAGTTAGACCAGTGTCAGCAAAAGAGGTTGGGCCCTTGCATCTCAAGTTTTCCCCTACAGCGCAAGTTTGTGACAGTTTTCAGGTGCATATGGGTAGGGGGTATCTTGACTACGTGACAGCAGAGGACTGCGTGACACCTCCCCCCAACACTGATTGACAGGCAGGTCTGGGAACAGTGGCTCACTGAGTCAGCATGACTTTCAGTAATTTAATCCAATTTAAGTTAGATCTGTGTCTGGTTGCAGTACCACTCATGCTATTAAACAAGTCATAGCTAAGGTAGGGGCAGCCAGGTGGCACAATGGATAGACTGCTGGGCCTGGAGTTAGGAAGATTCCTCTTCCTGAGTTCAAGCCCAACCTGAAAACACTTATTAGCTGTGTGATCCTGAGCAAGGCACTTAACTCTGTTTGCCTCAGTTTCCTTATCTGTCAGATGAACTGGAGAAGGAAATAGCAGACCACTCTTTGTCAAGAAAACCGCAAATGGGATCACGAAGAGTTGGACACAACTAAAAATGAGTAAACAGCAACAACATAGCTGAAGTATACTATTATCAGAGAGAACCAATTTTCGGGAATTGAGCAAGTATTCCTGGGTAAAAATATGATTCAATTGAGCAAAAGGGTACTAAGTGCTAGGTGGGGGATAAAAAGACCAAATAAGATACTCCCTGCTCCAAACAAACTTATGTTCTATTGGGCGATACGGAATGGCTATAGATAAATATGAAGTAATATTAGGAGAGAGAAGGCACTCACAACTGGGTGCCCTAAGGAGAAAAACCTTCTGCAGGAAGTGAGCCTTGAAGGCAGGAACACTAGGGATTTTTAGAGGCAGATGAAGAGTATTTCAAGCAGATGGCCCGGCCTCTGCAAAAGAGGAAGAGATCATAGAGAAAAGGAACCAATCCAAAGCATTTATTAAGCACCTGGTATGTGCTGGATATTGGACATAAAAAAACAAAGTCCCTGCCCTCAAGGGGCTAACATTTTATACAAGTATTGTTTTGGGATATTCACAGTTATTCAGTATGCCAAGCCCTGAGCTCAAATCTGGGGATACAAAAAAAGGCAAAAAACAATCCCTGTTGATAATTAAAATCAGGATTGTAGAAGGATGGAAGAGTAGGGAATGGTTCTTGTTGGAGATGGTGTTTTATTATTTCATTTTGTTTTTTAAATCTAGCAACTAACTACTCTGATTCACTGGGGTTGGAAGATGAAGAGGCTGGTAGCCGTAGGGTAGGATTCCCATATGACTAGACATCCTACCAGCAGTATGCTTGTACATGTTTAACAACCAGCTCCTTCAAAGTTTGTGTCACACTTTTTAATTTAATGTGTATTATCAATATTTTCTCTCTCACTTTCTTACTAGACCAAGGCTTGGGCATGTTGTGGCCTCTAGGCCAAATGTGGTTCTCTGGCTGCTGTGAGCAAAGACTAGTTTTTTATATTTTTTCCACTACAATAAATATTTACAAATATAGAAACCATTTATTTTTATCTTGCCAGACCTTACCAAAGCAGACATTAGGCCTAACTGTCAACATAGTTTGCTGACCTCTAGTCTCAACAATCAGTAAAACAGTGAGTCAAACCTTTATTCATAGTGTTGGTGGATTTATGAGGTACAAATGGTCTCACTGAAAACTTTACAATTGGCCAGAGCCAACCCTTGGACCCCACCGTGGATCCAACCCTGCCAGGTCTCCTGAAGGGAGAGGGTAGCATTGAAAGACAGGAGATTGGGTCTGGGGTTGGAGGCCTCCTCTTAAGTGAGGCTCTGATGGCAAGAGATCTGGTGCCTGAGACATGGTGGTCTCAGAGGTGAGGGCTGAGTGTCTGAGTCTCAGTTTGTGCAGGTCTTGAAGGGCATGATCTGAGACTTTGGTCCTGGATGAATTCCATCATAGAAGTGAGGAACCTGGTGTCTAGTTCAGGGCCTCTACTAGGTCTGACCCATTTTTGCTCTGCTTCTGTCACAGTAAAACATTATAAGCCAAGAAAGAGTAAGGCACATGTGTTGAGCTGGGAATGGGGGAGAGTGGTGATGGTGACTAGAGCATCCACTCATGACTTACAACAATAACACCCAGTTCTAACAGTAGAGGTAAGCAGAAGCCCCCTTGTTTGCTTCTCTGGGTCTTAGGGCATTCGCCTCATTGGTAGGCACTTTAAGCTACAGAACCTCCTTGAAGAGAATATTAAAAATTATGACCGAATCCTATAGATCCTTTCTTGGCCTTCTAAAAAGAGATGTTATCTCTCTTGTGGAATTTATGGCATCTCACAATGGTACTAGATTTCTGTTTGTGTTAACACTGCTAGGAGAACGTGTGAATAAGCTCTTCTTCCTCAGCAGATGCTCTATGGTAGGGCTCTAGGAAGGGTTTTTTTCCTTGGCTGCCTGGTTTGAGATTCTCTTGCTCTTTAGTATGCGGATGGAGCATAACATTTATACATAACATGAAAAGATGTGCCTTGAATAAATAGCCTGTGATACCTAGTGATGCTTAAGATAAGTATATCCACACAGGAACAAAGCTAATATGAAAGACCAGCTATCAGAGAGACACAGGAGGTGGATATGCCTGCGTCCAAAGACATGTTTTAGAGAGAGGACAGATCTGTGCCATTTTAAAAGATGGCACAAATCATAATGATTTCAAGAAAACAGGATGAGCTTCAGGTTTGGTTTCCACTCTCAGGGGGCAGAAGAGGGGTCAAGTCTTTTTATGAAAGGTTGTGTTGCTGCTTGATCATCTAATTCAAAAAAGGATACGATTGAAAATTATGTGTGTCTCAAATTAAAAAAAACAACAACAAAGGCAGCTCTAGGAGAATAAAGCTGACCCCAAAGCATAATTTTGGTCATAAATAAATAAAACATGTCTTTAGAACTTAGATATCAACCTATATTAATGTCTTGGGCTATTTCTGCCTGTTACAAAATTCAGTTTAGAATTGCATACTACAGTCAGTATTGTGTTCTGAAATTCCCATGTATTTAAAGAAGATTGAAAAAAAGAATTTATGTGTATTTCTTGGCTTTACCATTAATAATTCTTAGGTCTGAAATGGATGATAGAAACTTATTTTGCCAAGAACTGGCCTTTAAAAAAACAGCAACTGCTCATTGACTCACCTACTGTTACTGAAATGAAGAAATGCTTGCTTAAAATTATTTGCCACCACTTGCTCTATTTGGATTGGACTCCTTGACCAGAATGCATCCTGGACAACATTCTCCATTTCCTTATGACCTTTGCCCATTGGTCTGGTATGGTGAGGGGCAGTTGTCCCCAGGAGAAACCCACCCACCCCCACCATGTTCCCAGGATCTTATTGTCTCTGCCTTTCTTCCGACTCCTTAGGATCAGAACTTCTCCAGGTGAGGTTTTGGCATGATAGGAAGGGACATTGACTAGGCTACTGGGAAATCATCCTTGTGGAGATAAATTTAAGACTTGTTTACAAGCTAAATGAATTACTGCTTTCTATCAAAATTCCTGTTTACCTAGCAGGGGAGGGGTAGAGCTGTTTGATTTCTTTTTTGCAGAGGGGGTGGGGATGTGGGGGGGACGAGTCTGGACCAAATTGACATTTGTAATTTGTTATTAAGAGTTTATCCGGATGCCATCTCAGGCATTTGAGTGAGTGATAAAACTCCATGTTGTGGGAATTGAAAGGAGTCACTGGTGTCTAGTACTTTTTTGGGAGGAAAAAAACCTGAGGTTCAGAAGGGAAAGGAGATTGCTTCAGTCCAGTTCTGGTTCTTTGAATATTATTTTTCAGTGTTTTAGCATTGACTTGTGTCCAGTGAAATGTGGAGGACCTTCAAACAAAGGACTGTTTAAGTGATCTATGCCTTTTGGGTTGAGCCTGGAGCTCTGAGCTAGAGGTGGCCCAGAAAGCTCTAAGCCCTTGCGGTGAGGCCACGGATCTCTGAAATAGAACCCAGGTTCCTTCTAATGAGGAGGTTAGACTAGATGGTCTGAGGGCTCTGGCAGCTCTGAATCTGTGATCCTATGCACTCCAAGGAAGAATCCGTTAGCTTTGTACCTAATCAGCCTGCTCCAACAGTCTGGCCTTGCAGTCTTGGGATTGACCTTCGGGGGGATCATGAGGTGGCTCAAACATGCTTAGGGATTGGTCTCCATGTGGTGATGCTGTTGTTACCATCTTCAGTACTTTAGGAATATATGCACACATATGTGTTATATATGTTATATGTGTATGTATTGTATAATAATATACATATATTCTCTATACACGTATATAACATAAGTATCTGTTGTATATATGAATGTTTATGTACACATATGCATATGTATTATATAACACATATGTTCCCCCTTCCCTGTCTTCAAAGTTTGAGAGACATAGTTTCTGGGTAATTTAATCATTTTATTAATAAGGCTGGCGTGTTATTGATGAAAGAGGTCAGTGGCACTCTCAAATGCCAAAGACCCCTCATGGCGGTAGACTCAGAGTTTATATGTCCTTTGAAGGGTGGGTATTCCTGAAGGTGGTAATCAACTTTGATTGGTTAACAATTAATGAGAGGATGAATGTTATAAGGACAGGTGAGTTCTCTTCCAAAGAGGGTCTTGAGGTAAGTGATTTTGAGTACCCAGTTTTGGTCAAAGAGACTTCTCTATTTCCATATCACCTGTCTAAGAAGAGGGAGAATCTGTATTTTCCCAGACCTGTCTGAATAGATACAATGAGAAGGAATCTGCCCATTAGCCTAAACTTAAAATTTCTTTTAGATCTTAGTCTGAGTAAGTCTTTGAGAAACATTTCCCACACTGGTTGCTTCCTGGATGAGGAAATAGTAAAGGGGAAAAACTTGGGTCCTAATTCAATAATTAGTTTTTAATACAAGGGAGAAATAATCGTTTCTCTCAATACATACATATAATATCTAACCATATAAAACACAAATGTGTGTTGGGGCACGTGGACAAGCCATGTTTTGGGGGTACACCAGAATGATGAGGGATAGATATGTGGATTCCAGTGTCTTGAATGAATTTGCTCAGACTGTCTCCAAGCTAAAGGCATTTATTGGGATGAGGCTTCTGGCGGGCCCTGCTCCCTCTGGGAGACAGAACATTGAATCAGGTTATGTGTCCAGTCTGTATACAGTTTAACAGAATATGGGGTGGTGGGAAGAAAAATGGGAGGGGTGCAGAAGAAGAGAGGGGGAAACTCTGCTCTGGAATGTCAGGTAGTTGTGGGGGGTGCTTTGTGAAAGCACACAGCTAAGTGCACAGTAGGGGGCTTCAATGCATAGCCTTCTTGATCGCTTTTCTGGCTGGTCACATCCGGAATCTCATCTTTTTCTTTTGTTTTGGAGGGGAGAAAGCAAGGCAGTTGGGGTTAAGTGACTTGCCCAATGTCACATAACTAGTGTCAAGTGTTGGAGGTCATATTTGAACTCAGGTCCTCCTGGTTCCAGGGCCCGTGCTCTATTCACTGTGCCACCTAGCTGCCCCCTGCATCCTGCTTCCTCTGTCTTCCTCCAGCGCTCCTTTCTACCTCATCATATGTGTTATGTGTCTATATGAATATTCATATACACATATGCATCTGTATTGTATAACATTTCTCTCTGTATATATGTCTACAATATAATATAAACTATCTAAAATGTATGTTATATATGTGTACATGAATATTTGTATGCACATATACTTATGTATGTAAAATTCACACATCTTGGGGCAGCTTAGGTGGCGCAGTGAGTAGAGCACCGGCCCTGGAGTCAGGAGGACCTGAGTTCAAATCCGGCCTCAGACAATTGACACTTGTACTAGCTGTGTGACCTTGGGCAAGTCACTTAACCCCAATTGCCCTGCCAAAAAGCAGAAAAAAAATAACAATTCACACATCTCTCTTTCCCTACACACACACACACACACACACACACACACACACACACACACACACACACACCCCACAGCACCCTCTTTGTGACTAGTAGGATTCTCTAGTTGTCTTGGGCACCGACGGGTTGACTAACTTGCTTATGCTCATGTGAACACATTGTGTCAAAGGCACGACTTAACCTGAAAGCCAGATCTCTCTCTACTCACTGCACCATATCCTCTTTAGGATAATTGGTTTCATTGGATGGTTGGTTTTTAGACCACAAAACTCCTCAATGCTTCCGAAGGGGGCCTGTGAGACTCTCTATGAGACTTTGTAGCCATCCGGGTGATGAGGCTCAGTCTTCTGACAGGAAACATATTGTCATTTTCTCGAGACTTTTCTCATTGGCAGGTTCAGCCATTTTCTGTGCATTATTAGCATGACCTTTGAAGACTCAGTCACCCCAGTTCACCTGAGTAATATTTTAGTTGAGAGTTGGTTTTCTAGGGAGAGAGAATCCAGTGCTAGTTCTCTTTGGTTATGATTTTTCTAATGTTTTAAGTTTTGGGTTTGTGGATTATTTATTTCTCCTCAAAATGTTACCCAGAGCATGTTGTCTAATTTGTAGAAGACCAAAAATAAATGAATCAAGGAGATATTTCAAATGTCAACAAATCATAGTCCCAGCGAGATTTTCCTTTTAGCACGTCTTTTACCTGCCACATCTCCTCCTCCTGTTTTCCCAGTTCTCTTCTCTCTACCTAATTACTTTCTTAATTGTTTTTTCTCAAACCTTCTTCGATTTGATCAAAGGCAGAAAGGAATAAATACAGATGTGGACAGCAACTGAGGCAGCAGAGAACCTTTGAGACAGTTAAGTAGGTTGCTATTTACCAGACTGCTGAACTGCTGCATACGCCAACAGATTCCCTGGAAATATGGTGTTGGGCTAGCAGTTGGAGTCCCAAATTAATTTTTCACCAGCAAATATTTGTCCACAGAAATTTAAACCATTCTTAATGAGTTGACACATAAGGGGGCAGTATGGTACTATTTGCAAATACCTTCTGTTGAAATAATATTTTATGTTTATTTGGATGTGAAAGATTTTATGTAAAAACATATAGGCTCTGTTCAATTAAAAGTTTTCCAGGGCTGCCAGTTGTTATGTTCGTTATCTGCTGTCTGTAAATAATAGTCCTCGCTCATCCTTTACAGGGCAACTTTCTTGATTGCCTTGCATAAATTCATTCTAGTGCAAGAACCTCTTCATTCTGGGCCTTGCATTCAGAGTTCTGCATTTATGACATGTTTGCCACCAGTTGGCTGTCTTCTGCTGCCACCTGAGGAATGTCCACTATCCAGGAAATGCGGTGTCTATTGTGTGGTTGTCTTAAATATGTGATTACTCAGTGTTCTTCATTGAAGACTGAAATCTCCTCAAGGCTGTTCTTTGCAAAGCTCTGTGGGTCAGAAGGCTTCCCTGCTCTAGTTTCTGGTTGCCATCGATGTTTCTTTATCAGTCATCTGTGTCTGGAACACTTCTCTTGAGAGTACAGCTTTGCTTTTTTTTCTCCAAAGAATTGCCAAACAAAGAAACATCATGTTTTAATTAATGTTGCCGTGCTGAGGAAGGAATGAAATTAGAGATAAATCATAGCACTAAAATTGTGGAGTTCATAAATATGAGAGAAAATGCTCAAAGAGGAATTTGCTTGATTCATCTGTGAGTCTTAAATGGATAAATTTGCGGTGGGGTGGGGGAGTGGTGCCATGTGTTGTGGGAACTGGGTCTGTGATTTCACTGGCAATTGTGGACCTTCTGGTGAGGAAGCTCCCAGTGTACACTGGTACCATCTCTGCAATTTTATAGTATTGGAGAATTATCTGGGGCACTGTGAGGTTCTGTGCAGCCTGTATGAATTGGAGTTAAGGACCTAACTCGACAGCGGGTGGTTCTGTATGGTACTCTGTGCTGCCTCTCAAGTGGATTAATTAAGTGTGCAAATCTTAAAATAATGACTAATAAAAACGAAGATGTATTTAAGTGGGGGAATGTCATAAGAACAGGCTAATTTTAAAATGTGACTAATTTTGAGGGGTAATCCTACAACTGAAATCAAGATGGAGGTTCTAATATATATTGTAAGTAAACATTGGAGTATTAGTGTGCATAAATGTTAAGAGTATTGCACAGGGGGTTCTCCAATTAACTTCATGATAGAATGTAAACTCTTTTGGAGTACAAATGGTTTTATTCTTTGTATTTGAATCCATGGTACCTGGCACATAGTAGGTCCTCAATATGTGCTTACTGATTGATTGATTGAGCAAGCATACCTTTTACCATAAAGAGTATGGCACCTTAATAAAAGGCAAACTCCTAATTGGTTCCCAGTTGACTGGTGCCCCTAAAATTGGTTGGCTGGGGCTCTCAGTAGGATGGATTTTTTTGTGTGAAGACTCAGCCCGTTGCAATGGCCTGTAAAAATGAACATCCTAAACTGCTCACTCCCTCTTCACCTTTCCCCTGTCCAGAAAAAGCAGCAGAGTACATCGGCCTCCTCCGTCAGCTTTCTTTCATACAGAGACACAGAGAGATTACTCCTCTGACTAGAGGCCCTCTTCCTAAGGATCCACATCTTGTGGGCAGCACCAGAGGACTTATCCTCTTAACAAAGAGCCAGTGGTCATGTACATATCTTATAGGGGAAAGAACTATAGTCATCAAATTAATTGGTAGTACTCCCCTAATCAGCCATTACCACTGGATTATTTAATTTATTTCTGTTTGGAAAAGGGAAGTGGGACTGTCCCATAGATAGCAAAAATACTGTCCACATTTAGATTTGGGGTTCATTTCTTTGAAGAACAGTTGATGTGCACGTATTGCTTTTGCTTGTTTAATTTTAATTGAATAGGATTTTTATTCTTGTTTCCTTCTTTATGGAAGACCCAAGGCAAATTCTCAAAACTTGAAGGAATGGATTGTTGGCTCTGCCTCCCCTTGAATGAAATCCAAAACAAATGTTGTTTGTTGATGGCTTACAGTTGAATTACATACAGGTTTGGGGTAAATAACTGGTGTCTTTTATGTTTTTGATCATAGATTTTCAGGACCATGCCTGATGCCACCCTCCCTGAACCAGTCTCCATGTCAGCATCTCCTCCAAATGCTCCACCAAGGCAATCAAAGAGACAGGGGCAGCGTAATAAGAGACCTGTAGCCGTATACAATCTTTGTCTTGAGCTGGAAGATGGTAAGATGTTCATCATATTGCTTGGTAGCACTGCAGATTGTATGGTCATTATGGCCATCCCTAGTAATTGTCCTTTCTGTGTATTTTCATTTCTTTCTCCCCCCACCCTACCCTTGTTACTTTAGGAAATTGTTTAATAGAAAATTAGGGCCATCTTAGCGCCTGCCTTCCTGCCTTCCTGCCTTCCTTCCTTCCTTCCTTCCTCCCTCCCTTCCTCCCTCCTTCCCTCCCTTCTTCCCTCTCTTGTTCCCTTCCTCCCTCACTTCCTTCCTTCCTTTCTTTCTTCCCCCCCTCCATCCTTTCCCTCTATCCTTTTCTCCTTCCTTCCTTGCTTCTTCCCTCCCTTGTTCCCCTCCTTTCTTCCTAACTTCCTTTAGATTTCTTTTTTTGGAAGATAGACATGTGCTCTCCACTGAGATCACACAACTGAGAGATAAATGGAGAAAGAAGTAGAATGAACAATCTGATTTTTCACCTAGAGCTAGAAGGGGACCTTAGCGATCATATAGTTCATCCTATTTTGCAAATAAGGAAATAGGCACAGAAAGAGAAGGTGATTTACCCAGGCTCACACAATAATCAGTGTCAGAGCTAGAATTCAAGCAGATCCTTAATATGAAGCCTAGTACTTCATTTCAGGTTTCAATGCATCGTTACATTTATGTGGATGAAGGGAGCTGATTGCCATTATTTTGATAATTTGGATATTTGATTTCATCAATGTGGGAGCTCCTTCTATGTGTGTTGTATCTGGTGCCATTTTACCTGCACCTCCTTGTCTTCTCATAAATCCCTCATGGAAAATCCACCCAGCTCACAGGAAAATCTTGCTGCTACTGCACTGGTTTGCATTAAGCATAACTGAATAGAACATTATTGTTCCGGTCTGTTCTGATGACTGAAGAAGCAGAATCGCAGAGTTTGAGAGTTAGAAGTGACCTCGTTGGCCATCTAGTCTAACTCATACCTTAAAGGCATCTCTCCTACAATATACTTGATAAGTGTTCAGAGGTATCTGCTGTGACCTCATGGTGAAAGACTCATTGGCTTGCCCCAATATCCTCCTTTTGTTGTCTCTCTCTCTTGCCTACTTGGATATCTCTAGTTGAGCCATATGGTCTTTTTTGACCTCTCATGAGCATAGACCCAGGGTGGACTCCTTGCTGCCATAGTCTGAAGTTCATAGTTTGAATACAGTGTCTGACTGTCAAAACGTTGTGGTCAGTAGGATGTTGCATGTATAGTGTTTTATACCTCTTATTCATTCCCAGAAAGGGCTGTGTGGTTTTGTGTGCAGGTCTCTTTTTCGCAGCCCTTTGAAGTGTTTTTCTTAGATGGGTAATTAATCTTAAATTTCACTGATGTTCTGCTTCCTACCTTTCTAATCCTATTTTTCATATTTTCAAGACTGAGCTCATGTGACTATGAAAATATTTGATTGCTGTCCAAGGGTAGGAAGGGCTGAGGATGAAAACCAGTATGTTATTATTGGACTTCACAGTAAGGCACTATTTAATCACCTGTCTCCATTTTACTGAAGATGCAGAACTTGCCACCCCTGCAACAAACACAAGTTACAAAAGCCTTCAGTATTACTGAATGAGACAGCTGGCTCTGTGGCGTGTCTTCAGGAGAACTCAACACATCTTCTTTGCTTTAACATCCTGGGGAGATGAGATGTTGCTGTGTTTTCAACAGTTAACTTCAGCAAAGATAAATAGGATTTTTTTAAAGGGTGTGAGCATTACTGCCAAGTGTTGATTTTTCAGAAGAATGATACTTACAGTTGTTTATCACTGGATCCATAATCTTACCAATGTGTGTATTTCCCTCAGTGGACGCCGAACACAATCCATCCATGTCTTCTTGTCCTATGTAACTGTCACGGCATGGATCTTCCATAGGTGGTCTGCCTGGGAGGTTGGAAGCTTTTAAAAGTTAAATTTTTTTTTTAAAGAAATAGCATTTGTTGTTCAGTTGTTTTAGTCAAGTCTGTCTCTTCATGACATCATTTGGGGTTTTCTTGGCAAGTATAATGGAGTTTTGCCATTTCCTTCTTCAATTCATGTCAGAGATAAGGAAACTGAGGCAAGCAGGGTTAAGTGACTTGCACAGGGTCACATGGCTTGTTAGTGTCTGAGGCTGGATTTGAACTGTGGTCTTCCTGTTTCCAGCACTGAAAATTTTAACTACTTGGGTTTTCTTCAATTTTTGTTTCCAACACTGGTAAACATTTTAAAATATTAGCTTTTGAGGGAAAGAGTAATTTGAAGTTATATTTATGGGAGAGCAGAATATAACGATCAGAAGTTGGACCCCAGGAGGGCTCAAAAGAAATGAGTGACATAGACAATCTGCAAGTGGTTCTGCTTTGAGTAGATACCTTTTGCTGAAAGCCTCACCAAGCAACATCAGCAATAAAAGATTATCTGCTCTTAAAGCCATATGTTTTAAGTATTTTGGAGAGGATTGAGCAGGACCTAATCTCTCTCACACACACACACACACACACACACACACACACACACACACACACACGTATGTGCACCAATGTACAGATTGACAGATATTTGAAAAAATGATCCAGCGGCATGAAGCCAATGCCATCTGGCAGACCAGGCCAACGTCCTCATTGTTGAAGTGGTCCGCATGCTTCCTGTGGCGGTGTTTCAGATCTGTGTCCAACCACAAATTTTCTAATTTTCAGGTGATATCACTTTTCTAACAATAAGGTAATTTTGTTTCAAAGAAATAAAACGGTTGCCAAATATTTATCTACTTGAATCTCTCTTGGCATTTTTATTCTTTGGTTGGTATTTTTTTTTCTTTTGCTTTACTAAGCTTTGTAATCATTTCATTGGCCCTCCTTGACAGACAGCATTATGAGAAGGGTCCTTTGCCAGATGAAGAAATTGAGGCCAGACAGGCCCAGTAACTTGCAAAATTATTGCTGGAGCGAGCCTAGCCTGTGATCCCTTTTTCTATTGTTTTGGCAATGGGGCCATCTCTCTCTTTGACATGAAAGGATGTTAAAATGAAGTAGTGAATTACAATATGAAATGAAGAGAAATCACTGTCAAACTCTTTCATTTTAGATCACACAGGTTATTTGTATATTTACCATGCCAGAGATAGGTTTGGAGTCATTCAGTAGGACAATTGGAAGTCTCGAGATCCTAGATGACTGTTTGTACCATCGATTGTCTTTTATGCCTCTTAATTACCAGAATTCCTTATCTTGTTGCTGAGTGTTATGCAAAGATACTTTTGCGGTTCTATGGCCTAAGTATGAGGGCTGAAGATTGAAATTCTTCTATAGATCATTTTAGGTTTTCTTTGTTCATATCTTTCTGCAACTATTTCTTCATAAAAGATGCATCCAGTTCATCTTTCGTTCTTCTTTTATTGTGTTTTCTTCTTTTAAAAACTAATTTGAGTGTACTAGTGTAAATAGGGCAGCTACGTGGTGTGGTGTGTAGAGTACTGGGCCTGGAGTCAGGAAGACTCATCTTTCTGAGTTCAAATTTGGCCTCAGACGCTTACTAGCTGTGTGACCCCAGACGGGTCACTTTACCCTGTTTGCCTCAGTTTCCTGATCGGTAAAATAAGCTGGAGAAGGAAATCATGGACCACTCTAGTACAGTGTCATCTACAAATCAGACTATTTTGAGATCCTAGCTTTTGATTACAAATCTCTCTTTACTTTTTGGACTATCTATAGGACCTCTTCCGTGACACTAGCCTATGTTAGAATAACATATCTCCTTGTTTGACTCCGTGGTTGAGGTCTATATTCAGTGACTGATTAAATGAAGTTTTCTGCAGTCAAAGAGCCCCTTGAGGAGAGGGACTGTTTTGCCCTTTCTTTGTATTTCCAGCACTTAGTACAGTGCCTCACACATAGTAGGCACTTAAATTCTTGTTGACTTGACTATCAGATTTACATACATAGGAGATGCTTTGAAGAGAAGCATATGCCAAGCCAGATTGTTTTTAATAAATCAATAAGCAATAGGTATAGTAAGGTCATAATTATGTTGTCTGTACCTCTGAGTTATGTGACTGTGATATATTATTTGCTGTAGAAAAACTACCTGTTTCAATTTTTTCATCAAGGTGTGTAGATCATTCTCAGGTTTTATGGAGGTAAGAAAGTAAGTATTCAGTTCAATTGTTGCAGGTTTCCTTAAGTCACTTAAAACAGTTTTGTAAAGAGGTTTTCTGTCATTTCCCCCCCATTCTTTTGGTATCTTCTCTTGGAGAAATTTTGTAAATCGGCCCCTGAGAACCTTTAAACACACTTTCTTTGTGATCTGTTTGCCTACCATTGTCATTAACTCTGAAGGGCAAGGTGACCAAGTATGCCAACAAATGCTGTTTTTTGTTGGCTTTTGACTTGTACAATGTGAACCAATTCTTAGCTGAGGAGGACTTGGGAGCCACTTAGCTACAACTTTTGGCTTTGTTTGTAATGATCATGGTAATATGGGTATAGTTCAGTTCTTCTGGGCAGAGATGTCTGCTTCTTGGTTGTTGGAAAAAGATCATCCGTGTTAAAAGTGTCATGGTCGTTTGTAGATGGTTTACTTAGCACCTTCTTTTTTGCCTTTGTGCTCTCATTACTGCAGGGGTGAAAAGGAACTAGAGAGGACCAAGGGACATTGTGTTTTATCTATTTAATATTATCACAGCCAGAAAATTCTTTATATAGTGGCCACTTTGGTAGTGATCCTCTCAGTTCTTCCTAGTTTGGTTGTGGAACGGCAGAGACATAGTTTGTTTTTGGGGATCTGTATTTGAAGCCATTCTGGCCTGGTAAAACAGGGATTGTGTTCCATCTAAACAGTTTTCAGTAACCCAGAGTTGCCTTCACACCACAATGAAACATTGCAATGGGGCATTTGTGGAAGGGTAAATGATAAATCATTAAAATAGGAAAAAATATGTAAATGAAAATTTCCTCTATTCCCCTCATTATCATCAGGAAGAGATATTAAGACTAGTCAGGGAAGAAAAGACTAGTATCAAATGGAGATTTGAAATTTGGTCAAGATTTGTTGAGGGAGAGATACAGAAAACTAGCTGACGCTATCACTTACCATGACAAAAAACTCTGCTTAGTAGCAGTTAGTCATCAAAGTATTTAAAAATCTGTTTTTGCCAACTAGGCCTTACACGTGTATTCAAATAGCCTAATTATCCACTAAACTAATCAACCCAAAGGTTTCCAACAGCTGTTTTACTATATATTTTTTTAAAGATTTTTTTGTATTTGGGACTGGGAAAAATAATTTATTTTATGCTTACTAATTTGGGTTAATTGGCCAATGTGTTACAACCATCTTTATTAGATTGTGTCCATTGTGTGCATGAGAATGAAAGAAATTTAAACTGGAATACCATCTCTTACTGAGAATAGTCCAAGTTGAGGATTAGATCAAGGCTTAGACCTGTGAGATCCAAGAAGTACATGATGTCAAAAATAATGTTTATAAATAAATTTGTCTGAGGACAAATATTGGGTGACATTTTAAAGACTTGGTATTTATTAAGTGATCTGCTTGTAGAATATATTTCTATTTTGAAAAACATGAAAGTGAGCCGAATCTGGGGATCCTACATGAAGAAGAGAACAATAGGCCATATTAAAAAGCACCTTGAGTTTGTTCATCTTGGACTTAAAAGAACTTAGAGGATCATTAGGAAATTTTAGGAATCAACTCTTTAACTGTTTACCAGCCAAGGCAAATAGCAGACCATGAGCACTACGAAGTCCCGAATAAGAAACAGTTTTTTTCTTTTTAAAAAGGAAATATCAAGTGCTGGTACAAACAACTACACTCGCTTAATGACCATATTTAATTTCCTTAATTTCAATGCATAAATTATCATAACACTTATTTTTGTTTGTTTTTCTCTCGAAGTCCCCAGTGAGATTTTTTGTCCATTCTCTTTCTCCTTTCCCTTTAAGAGGGTAGTTAGTATGTGTTACATTCTTGTGGTTCTTTTTCTACAAAGATCTTCTCAGATCTTTTTATTCCTTCTATTTGTCCATCTTAATTCCTATAGAGTGCGCCATGACATTAACACACCCAAGTTAACCATTCCCATATTGTTAGGCATTTAGATTGTTTCCAGTTTTCTGTTTTGTTTCTCCAATTTGACTCACTGTCTTATTAGCGCTCTTCCAAACCTTTTGATCTCTCCTTATACTGAAACTCAGCATATTCCAAATTAAACTCATTGTATTTTCCCCTACCCCTTCTGAATTTCTCTGTTACTGATGAAGTAATAGACTACTAGTTACCCAGACTTGCAACCAAGACATCATCTTCAGTTCCTCACTTCCTCTTGCGCCTATATTTTATCTTTTGTCCAGTCCTTTCAATTTTGCCTTTACCGCGTTTCATATTCATGTGTTTCTCTTGTCATAGACAGCTAGGTGGCTCAGTGGCAAGAGTGCTGGGCCTGGAGTCAGGGAGACTTAAGTTGAAATCCCACCTCATTTACTTCGTGACCTACGATAAACTGACTAACCTTGTTTGCCTCAGTTTCTTCAACTGTAAAAATGGATATATTAATAGCCCCTACCTCACAGGGTTGTTGTAAGGATTAAATGAAATAATATTTGCGAAGTACTTAGCACAGTGCCTGGTACATGGTACATATTATATACATGCTGTTGCTACTCAGACAACTGCCACCCTAGTGAAGGAACTCGTCACCTCACGCCTAGGCTACTACAAGAGCTTTCTTATTGGTTTGTCTGCTCCAAGCCATCTCCCACCCAGGTGCAAAGTGATGCTCCTAAAAACCAGGTCTGACCGTGTCATTCTGCTGCTTAGTAAACTGCAGTAGGTCTGTGCTATCTCCTGGGTCAAATAGAAGATCTTCTGGCTTGCTTTTGAAGTCCTTCACTCTCTGGTGACTTCCAGTCAGTTAAGTCAATTAACATTTATTAAGTGCCTACTTTGTGCCATTCACTGTGCTAAGTGCTAGGGAAGCAAATACAAAAAGAGAAAGACAATCCCTGCCCTCAAGGAATTTGCAGTCAAATGTAGGAAGACAACACACTAAAGAAAGCAGGAAGTGTAGGGGTGGTACCCCAGCATGGTGGGCATGATGAAGCAGTCGGTCAGCGAAGTCTCAAAGTAGTGCATACAAGTGAGAAATGAAATATCTTAGCTGATCTCTCTCCTTAAGTGGAGGTTTGGAGTTCATGTCCCCATCCTCCTATCAGGAGAGGCAAAGAGCAGCGATGAGGTGGCCTACCAAGGCTGATGGGTTCCAACCTTTCCATTCTTCTTATACTTTACTCCTTTCCATGGATTCTATGATCCAGTGACACTGGCTTTTTGGCTGTTTCCTTTCAAACAATATTCCATCTCTTGACTATTCGTCTTTTAACTGACTGTCCCTTATGTCTAGAAAGCTCTCGTTCCTTATCTCCACTTCCTGGCTTCCTTTCAAAAATCAGCTAAAATCCTACCTTCTATAAGAAGCCTTTCCCATAGCCCATTCCTGCCTTCTCTCTGAGATTGCCTCCAATTTACATAGTATATTTATATGCATGTGGTTGATGTGGCATTTCCTCCATGAGAACATAAGCCCCTGGGAGCAGAGATCATGTCTTTGTATTCTCAGTACTCACCTTAGTTCTTGGCACATGGTAAGCACTTAATAAGTGCTTGTTGACTTTACTTGCAATTTTCTATAATGCACTAGGGAAAGACATTTTTCTTTGTTGTTATTTCTGATAACATTGACAGATCATATTTCTAATAATAGATATATTAAGTCAAAGGGTACAGTCACTTTCATTGGTTTTTACTTTGTACAGCCATATTGCTCTCCAGAGCCTAGAATTTATGACACCAACTTTAAATACGTATACCTATTTTTCTCCAATCCTGCCATCGAGTTCCATTGATATTATTTTTTGCCAATTTGATGGATTTGAGATGATATATTGAAGTTATCTTCATTTTCATCTCTTTGATTATAGTGATGAAGTGGAACATTTTTTCTAGTGCCTATTAATAAATTATTTTCCTCTTTCAAAAATTCTCCTCATGTGTTTCAACTATTAGTTGTAAATACTGAGGTTTTGATTATTCCTTAAGTATTTTAAATATCAAGTTTTTATTTATCAAACTTTGCCACAAATACTTTGCTCAAGCATTTTCTTTTCTATCTAACTATATTTGTGTGAAGTTAAAAAAGTAATACATTTTGGTAAATCTACCTTGTTCCTAATAATTTCCTCTATTCTTGAATTTCAAAAAAATTCATCAACCCACAACAATTGAGAATGCATTCCATTTTCTACTATTTAATTTTAATTAACTTGAATATATGGCACAAGGTGTGGGTCCAAATTCCTTCGCTGTCAAAGCGATGTATGATTTTCCTAAATGCATTTGTTAAATAATAAATCTTTTCCGCAATTTTTATTTTCCAAAACTTGTCAAACAATGATTTTTTTACATATTTAGTTGGGTGTCTGGTATATCAATTTCTATTCATTGATCTGTTTCTCCCAGTAACAGATGGTTTTATTGAATATTTGACAGCTGAGTAGTTTATGACCCCCTTCATCAGTTTTCTTTTTAACCATGCCCCTTAGCCGTCTTGCCAGTTTGTTTTTCCATATAAGCTTCAGTATCATTTTGGCTTTCTATGAAAAAGAACAGAAACAATTTTAAATGGAAAAGAAAAAAATGGGGGTAGTTGTGATTTTTATTCTTGTATCCAGAACTTTTATTTTTAAAAAATGGTGTCCAACAACTTGGTTGGGCCAAAGAAACTGTTTCTCTCTCTTTGGTGAGGATTCTTAAGGGATGTTTGAATATTAATTTATGGTACTTACTGATAGACTATTGATTTTCTTTGTAAATGGAGATTAGGTGATTATCAAGAATTTAGGAAATATTGTGACTAGCCCAGAGATTTTTATTGCTGGCTAATGTGAACTCTGTTACCATAATTAAGTATATAGCTGGTTGGTTGGTTGGTTGTCCTCCGTTCGTGAATAGGACCAAAATGACATCACTGTGCTTGAGCCAAGATTCAGTGTATCTGACTGTGTCTGATCAAACCAATATGAGCTCAGCATGCTCTACCAGAGGTCAGGCACAAGTAGTCCGTGTGAACGTTTGGGCGAATACTCCAAACTTGCGCATCCTGCGTTTCCTTTGAGCTGTTTCAGTTTTGCTTGGCTCATAGAGCACCTTCTTTGATGTGGGCGTGCCATGCTGAGTGGTCCTGTGCCAGTGTCTCCCATGTGACACAATCAATTCCAGAGTTCTTGAGAGAGACCTTGTATATACCATAGGATAGCAGTTATTAAATCTTTAGTGAAATCACTTATATGTTATTCTTTTTTTGATTCCCCTGCTCATGAAGCTTCAATGGCTCCTTGTTTCATCTAGGATAAAACACATACCCCTCTTTGGCATTTAAACCTTTACAATCTGACGCCTAACTACTTTGCTAGATCGATAGACTACCACTGCTCCTCATACTTTCTGCATTCTAGCCAAAGTGGTCTGCTCACTGTTTCCCATATATAACATTCCATATACTGGCTCCATGCATTTCTGTTGGCTGTGCCCACTGCCTGCGATGCTGTTCTTTCTCATCTCCACCTGGCTCCCTTCAAGACTGCTCAAGTGCCACTTCTTGTCCAATACTTCTTCCAACCGCACCATTTGTTACTGTTCTACTCCAATCCTTGAATTTTTTTTTTAGTAAATATAAACTTTGTGTTATGATTTAAATACATACTTTGTTTATTTTATAATATAAATACAGGCTTTGTAAATGTAAACAGTAACTTTGCATAGCTTTTGTATTTGTTTATCTTTTCCAGTAGAATCTAAGCCCCTTGTAGGAACCGAGATTTCATTTTTTTTTTTTTTGGTGTTGGAATCCTGTAGCATCTGGCATAATTCCTGGCTTAAATTTGATGCCTAAGGAATTCTGGCTGAATTGAATTGAATCCCCTTTTCCGTAGACATCTAGTTCAGTATAGCACTTACTATTCTCCCAAAATCTACAGCAGAGGAGAAATTGATTCAACCTATTATCATAAAATAGTATTTATGGAGCCACCCAAATAGATGTTGATAGTGTATGAGCCACTAACAGAGAGATGATTTAAAAAAAAAAAGGCCGGGTTTCTTTACATCCCATTCTCATTATAATCTTTTGTTTTTAACTAGAGGTGACAGGACCAGAAGAAAATTTCATATGCATGTAATGTTTGTGCATACCACAAATGCATATTCCTAGAACTTGTTCCTTTAACGTATAAGCTGCTATGTAGTGTTCATTTGCAAGTCTCCCCAATACCTAGGGAATTCAAAGGACTAATGGAGGTGGATTGAATTTTTTGCTTATGTTTCAGCCACATAAATCACAAATTCCTAAAGAGTCTATGATCTTATCAATGAGGGAAAACTTCTTCACCCAAGCAGATTGCAACCTGTCTGTGACTTAGTAGCCAAGTCCTAGGGAGCTGACTGGTGAATATAGCTGGTGAATAGTAGAGATGGGCGTTGAACCCCAGTTTGCTTGAATCCAGGTCTAGAACTCACTCTATCCACTGTTCCATCCAAAGGTGGGGGAAGAGGGAAAAAACATTGCTTCTGTTTTTTGAAATAAATTCTCCCTCTCTGTAAACGTTATGTAAATGTTATGTAAATGTAACAAGAAATTAGCAAGTATGGTTTTGTTACCATCTTATACCTCATACTATATTGCTTAAACACTCATTACAGAATTCAGGGTGCATATCCTCATTCGTACTGATTATTAGAATCATAGAATTCTGGAGCTGAATAAACCCTAGAGATCATTTAGTTTAAACCAGGGCTGAGGAACCTGTGGTTTCAATGCCATGTGTGGCCTTCTAGGTTTTCAAGTATTTTAACGGCAGTCAACTAGAAGGTGGATTACATTTGCTCTGTCTGACCCCAAAGAGCAGAACTAATTCATTTCAATTTGATAAGTATTTATTAAGTGCCTACTATGTGCACATTTAGGGTTAGACTCTGCCCCGCAAATGAGTACTTTTTAATATATGCTACGGCCAGGAAGAGCTCATTCCTTCCTGGGATCATGGACATTTTCTTTGTATTTGTTGTGTGATTCTGCTCTGATGTAAATCATTTTCTATAATTCTAGAATTGCAAATGGCGCATGCTCAGGTGATCTCTGTGGACTAATTCCATTGACTCAATCAGCAAACCTTTATTAAACTGCTACTGTGTGCTACATAAGAACAAAAATGTATTTTTAAGGCATGGTACTCTTTTTTTTTCCAGGTAAATTATGAATGAGGAATTGGAATAATTAGGAAACTGTGGTAGCACAGTGACTGGCACATACTTTACATGTCTAAGGTGGCCCAAAGCAATGTTTTTCATCTAATTATCTTAGTATTACTAGAAATAAAGAAAAGAACAGATAGAACTGATTTCGTTTACTTAGGGGATAAAACTTTAACATTAAGAATTTGGTGTCTTCTGCCTTTTTTTTTTTCACTGTGTGTTGGTGTTGTCGTGCTTTGTTCTCGAAGAGGACCAAAATGACACCACTGTGCAAGAGTCACGTTTCAGTGTGTCTGACTACAGCTGATTGGACCAATATGAGCTTGGAATGCCCTACCACAGGTTGGGCATGAGAAGACTGCATGTAAATATATTTAGAGAAGAAAGACCTCACACAATCACTGCACTCATGATACTTGTACAACACTGGGCTTGAGGGTGGCAAATACAGAAATAGATTCCGTTCAGATATCAGGTGCTAACTCTGTGCAGGGTGAAACCATTTCTGCCTGCAGGGAGCTGACATTGCACTGAGGAGAGTTAGCTTCTGTGAGAAAACAGAAAATCATTTGAGGAGGAAGAAAACAAGGAGGCAGTGGTCACTAGCAAGATCTGGGAAGTCTTTCCGAAGGAGCTAGGGGCCTGAGCTGAGACTTGAAATAAGATGAGGATGCTACGAGGTAGAAACAAAGAAGGAATGTATTCTAGACTTGGCAGATTCATAGTGGCAAGAGATGCAATGTTGGATGTTAGGAACAAGTGGTTCCCCAGTTTGGCTGGAACCCAGAATATTTGTAGGGGAGTAACGTGCGGCATTTCTAGCAGATAGATTGTAACTAGATTATAGAGGTTGAGGTGTTTGTATTTATTCTTAGAGGCAATAGGGAATCACTGAAGACTCTTGAGTGATGTAGTGTATGATGAAAGGCCCATATGTAAGAAATCCTTTATCTTGCAAGTCTGTCCGGGATTCATTTTGGACGGCAACCTGGATTCAGAGAGATCTCTCAAAAGACTAGAAGAGTAACATAGGTGTGAAGTAATAGCAGCTTGGTGTGGGTGTGTCGTCATCGAAAGTAGAGAAGAGATGAACTGACAGTTGTTTGTTTATAGATCAGAGAGAGTGAAAGCAGAACTGACCGCTCAAAAGTGACTAGTCAATATAGGGGATTCAGTTTTTCCAATAACCAGATAGATTTTTCCCCTAGTGAAGGCCAAAATACCAAATATTCTTTATAAGAGCAATAATTAAAATTGTGAACATTTTAAATTCTTAATCGCATTACTTTTTCCACAGACCTTTTCTTGAATCTGCAGTTATTCAGCAGCTTCAGGGAATGATAATGATAATTATAGCTCACATTTATCTAATCCATTACATAAGATCCTGTGAAGTAGGTACTGCAAGCATAATTATTCCCATTGCATAGATCAGGAAACCTAGGCTCAGAGAAATTACGTGACCCAGTGTCAAATGGCTTGTAAGTATTTGTCTCCAAGTCCTGTGTTATTTGGACATTACTTGCTTCTCTGGTAACCCCTGATGAAGGGATATTTCCCCAACCCCTCCCAACACATACATGCACACTTTTCTAATTTCAGCCTTCTTACTGCACTGGCTTTTCTGACTACTTGCAAGATAAGTTCAGGAATATATGAGTATCAGCGTTATACATGTTAGTGGAAATAGTGCCTTACAGGACGAGATGGAGCTGATATCTTAGAGCTCATCATTTCTGGTAAAAGAGCTCTATCCTTTTTAAAAAAGCTGTTCATAAGGAAACTTTTTCTCCCTCCTGTCGTAACACATTCTTGCATGGACACATCTCGAACACAGTTTGACATCCTAAAAGCCATTAATTCTGGTGGTGGAAATCACTGACATATGCATCCTTTCATGCTATTTATGGGTGTGTCAGCCTCCATCTGCAAAGGGAATTCTTTGGAAACTGATTCATCAAAGAGCCTGCTCTGGCCAATGGGTCTTTGAGTTCCCTAAAACATTGTCAGGACCTTATAACCCATAGATAAAGAGTGGGAATGCGACATTGGGATTGACCATTCGGGTTCCAGTAATTCTACAAATAACATATTAAAATGCCTTCTCACAATCATCCTTTATTATGTCATATAAGCGCCACAGTAAACTGAGAAGCTTTCATCTCTCCCTCTGGCTGCTCATTCCCTGTCCCGGCCCCCTTCCTTTTTTTTTTTTTTTTTTGTTGGTAGAGGCTTAGAGATACAAGGTCTGGTGCTGGGCTCTGTTAGAGCCAGCTTGAACCACAGAGCTGATATATTTTCTTTGTGAGCATGTATACCTTGCAAATCAGCAAATGCTACAAATTAGTTTGATTTTTCCTTGTTGATTGCCTAGAGTTAAGGAAGTAGAGAATTTACTAGGGTGTCTTATGGCTATTTCCTGCCCCTTCTCCCTTCTCCCTACCTCTCAGCCCCGCAGCCATTGACTAGCATACCTCTCTAGTGTAATACATTCACTTCTTCCACACTAAGGCATCTTAAAATCCCTTCAGAAAACAAAAAAGATTTATTACTCTGTGAATGGGTTCACCATTATAGAGTTGGCAGTACTTATCTTAGTAGTTTGGTATAATGGAAAGAGCAATAGATTTGGAGTCAGAGGTCCAGGGGTCAAATCCCAACTCTGTTGCTTACTTAAATATGCATGACCCTGGGCAAGTCATCTCAATGAGTCTCCATAAAATGAGGGGGTTAGGATTGATCTTCAAGGTCCAGCCAAGCTACAAATCTCAGAGTTTTGATGGTGCAGTAGGAAGTGTACTGGATATGGCATCAGAGGCCCTAGGTTGGGAACCTGGCTCTGCCAATTACCACCTTGTGATCTGGGTGAACCATCTGTAAGAAAAATGTTGCTAGCAGCTACTGTGGCTGTGTAAGACCAATAACACCAGCACACAGAAGGGCTGCTAACAAAAGTTCTTTGATCTGCTTTTCTAAGGAAAGCAACTTTAAGGGGTTAACAATTTTACTTTAATTAAACATACATATACCATTCACTTAGTTCAGGGGAAAAAGTCAGCACCCTGGAACTTCAGGGCAAAAACAAATAGAAACTGCAAACAGATAGACAGGCTTTGTCTGATCAAGACATCACATACATAGTTACCACAAAAGAGAAGCACTGACATCTGGATTTTCAAAGCCTGGGGCGGGGTAGGGGAGGTGGGGGCACAGCTTCAACAGCTTGCCCAGAGTTTTGTCACCAATACTTTTTCAATGAATGTGCCCCCAAAAGTCAAATGCTAACCTTCCAGGACCCTAAGGGCTCAGGGCCCTCTATCCAGGGTGTGGGAAAGTTCCTCAATCTCTAGCACCAGTCATACACATTGTTTCCAGTCAGTGACTCCTGATTGCCTTGGTGCTGAGAAACAAGGGGATCTATTTTACCCGCCCCATTCAAGCAAAGGCAAGACTCATTAAAGGCACTTGGTTGCCTTAGTACTCAAAAAGAGAAAACAGTAAAAAAAAAAAGTCTCACCCTGATTACCATTACACCATCTAATTACTTTCTGCCTCAATTGCCTCCTCTGTAAAAGTGGGGAATTGGACCAGATATCAGTGGGGTCAAACTCAAACAGAAGTAGGGCCACTAAATAGTACCTAAAGATCCCTGTGGCAGGAATATTGACTTAGAAATGTGATTTCCTGTGTTATATTGTATTTTTTTTCTTTTGTTAAATATTTCCCAACATTTTAATCTGGTTCCCTTAGACAGTGCTTTTTCAGGCCATGATGTTTGACACCTCTGGAGTTGATGAACTGAGATCCCTTCCAGCACTAAATTTATGGTCCTGCGAAAACACAGATCCCAAAATGAGGGGTCATAGAGGGCTTTAAGGGCAGCTAAATGGCACAGTGGATAGAATGCCAGGTCTGGAGTTAGGAAGACTCATCTTCATGAGTTCAAATCCACCCTCAGAATTTCACTAGCTATGTGACCCTGGGCAAGTTGCTTAACCCCATTTGCCTCAGGTTCCTCATCTGTCAAACGAGCTGGAGAAGAAAATGAAAAATTATTCCAGTATCTTTGCCAAGAAAACCCAAAATGGGGTCCTGAAGAGTCCAACTCAAAAGCAACTGAACAACAAAAGAGGGCTTTAGCCTTGATCAGTGGAGACTGAATCCACCCTGCTGAAATCACAAATCCACCCAGGCAGTGAAATCTAGCTCTTTCTCACTTTGCTTTTGGAGTAGCAAGTCAAGTGAATTCTAAGCTGCAGCTAGGAATTCTGCTGTTAAAATGGTGTCCTGGTGCTCCCAAGACTCTTTTGCCTTAGGATCTCACCAGAGGCCTTCTGTGAGGCTTTGTCTCTGTGAGCCGCAAAACCCAAGTCACACGGGGTACGACAACGCTGTGCGTGTTCTTGACTGAACCTCTCCATGTGGGATGAGCTTTTTTTGTTTTCCTTTTTCAAAAGAAAAAAAGGAATCTCACTGAACTCTTTTCAAAACCATAAATATCAACTCCTTCCATGATGAAAAGAAGTTCATGGAATGTAATTAAAATTTAGTAGCAGAAGAAAAAAATCTTGGAAGATTTGATTCTTGTGGCATGTGTATGTTTTCTTCCCTTCCCATAGCATTTATTTTAATTTGTAGTTCAGAATTCAAGCAGCTGTCATTCTCTCTACAGCCCTCTTTGAAACTTTGACTGTGTAGGAGGTAAGCTGGGCTGTCTAAGAAACATTTCACCAAACCAGCTGAAGGGGGGATTTATCCTGAATTCATTGAAATGTTTAAGGCTTGTCAGGAGCAAATAGTTTGGATGGTGGCTTTTGGAAGGCAGATTGACAAGTAGCAATATTTAAGAAGGGATGTGATGGCCTTGATAAAACTAATCACAAACTCTGCCTTCTGTGGTATAGAGAAAACCTTCCCTGATCATTATGAAAATGATTTGTGTCCTTCACATAATGAAATTGCTTTTCATTGGTTTCTTGTTCCTGATTAACTCCTTAATAGTAGATGAATTAGAGAATGATAGATGTAGTGCTGGAAAGGAATTTAGATCTCCTCTACAAACCCACATTTATACAGATGAAAGAAAGTGAGATCCAGAGCAGTGAAATCATTTGACCAAGGTTACAGAGTTTGGAAATGACAGAAGAAGGATTTTGAACCTAAGTCTTCAAACTCATAATCCACTGGTGATTCAAAAACTATACAAGATTGCTTCAGCATTAGAGATTATCCTTTCTGCATGGTCCTTTCTAGCTGGGTCTCTCCCTGTAATGCCCGTTATAAGGATAGCTGTTATGTTGCTGCTGTGGGTATGCAGGACCAGCAGGAAGAGAGTAGATAGTGCCCATCTTTGGTTGAAACAGCTACTATTTTGGCAAAGGTCATATAATAGGTCTCATTTCTTCACAAGAAACTTCTTAAGTAAAAGATGGGAAAACATATGGCTAGATAGCTTAGAAAAAGATCTGAGGGTTTTGGTGGCCCACAAACTTAGCATGAGTTTGCAATATGATGAAGTGGCCAAGAAAGAATGCATTTTTTTTTGACTGTACAGAGAGTTGTCATGGCCAAGAAGAAGGAGGGGATAGTCCTGCTATGTTGTGTCACATAGTGTACGAAATGCTCCATAGTCTCCCCAACACTGTACCCAGAAAAAGGAAGCTTCATATTGTGTCTTCTCTTTGACAGAGATTGGTCAGTGCATTTAGTCTGAGTTTAGTTTTAGTATTCTTTTGATTTACGTGATTATAGTCATTTTATATTTTGGGTTTTTTGACTTATGTCTTCATGCTGAATTAATTAATCATTGTCTTCCTTTGTTTCTTTAAATTCCTCGTATTGGTTATTTCTTATGTTGTGATAAGAATGTAAGCATTGGATACATTCTTATCCATTCCATTAAGGTTATATGTCACAATTGATTCATCTATCCCCTGTATGATAGATTTCCATACAGCTTCCAGTTTTTTTTTTGCTACCACTGAGGCTTATATTTTCAATAAACATTTATCAAGCTCCTACTACATGCTAGCTCTGGGCATACGATTAATAAAAAGGAAGACAGTCCCTGCCTTTATGGAGCTTATAATCTAAAGGGGGAGAAAATACACTAAAAGAGGCAAGAAAGCTATGGGTGGGGAGGAGAAGGGACACCAGGGCTGCCTGGCATGGAGGCATCTCGTTCTGTGAGGTTGAAACCAGGCAGAGCAGCAGTTGCAAAGTAGAGTGACTTAAGCATCTAGTTGTGCCCTGTATAAAGAAAGGCATTGGGAGGAGTCTGAGGGGAGAGTGGTGTCAGTCAAGGCTAGAGTCAGCAGCGTACTGGTGAATTAAGAAGTGTTGAGCTTTCCTAGGAGGGGCATTTCATTCTGTGGAACTGAAACTAGGTGGCAGATGCAAGGTGGAGAGGTAAAATTTAGTTCCTTTTTATTTTTGGTAGGAAAAAAAAGCACATTTCAGGGGCGGGGCGGAGATTGAGTTAAAAGATAGATTTTGATGAGTTAATGTGCAAATGAATCAATCAGGGATAGATCCAATTTCTTTTGACTCATTATTATTATTATTTTAATCAAGGAGAGAGCCTGGAAATTATCCACTCTTTATAACCAGGATGTTTGGAAAATAGGAGATATTTCTGGAAGTCAAAATAAAGCTGTAGTGACTGTTTCCTAATCGACAGTGGCTGACCTGCCATGATGTACTTTGGTATCTGACTCATTTCTGTGCACAATTTAGCATGTTTTAGGGTTGCTTCATCTTTTTTTTAGTTACAAAAGCTAGCTAAGTATTCGCAGAATTTTTCTCACCATCTTTTACAAATCCTTGGCATCCATGAATAGTAATGTGCTTCATTTTTTATGACATTTATACATTTCAAAGTTTGTTTGTATCAATTACTCTCATTTTCTGTTTGTTATAAATTGTGTGCACACATTTTAACATTCTCCCTACCCTGCTACTCAAAAATTACTTTGTATTTATTTTGCATTTACTTATCTGTTATCCATGTTGTTTTCCTCAGGCAGAGTGTAAGCTCATTGAGGGCAGAAGGTATTTTTATCTTTGTGTCCACAATGCCAGTAGCATAAAGGAGGCTTAGTAAACTGTTTAATTATTAGAGCTTAATGCTTACCTCTTTTTAGTGCATCAATATGGGCAGCTAGGTGGTGTAGTGGATAGTGCCAGGACCTAGAGGCAGGAAGATTTATCTTCCTGAGTTCAAATCTGGCCTCAGACACTTATTAGCTGTGTGACCTTGGGCAAGTCATTTAACCCTGTTTGCCTCAGTTTCCTCCTCTGTAAAATGAGCTGGAGAAGGAAATGGCAAACTGCTCCAGTATCTGTTCCAAGAAAACCCCAAATGGCGTGATACAGAGTTTGATACCACTGAATAAGAACTGAACAGTAACAGTGTTTATTCAAGTGTTTATTAAGCATTTATGTTAGGCATTGGGCTATACAAGGACAGCAACAGATGTCTGTCCCTTCTCAGAACTTAGGCATCATACTTGGGGCCAAGAAGATGGTGTGTGTGTGTGTGTGTGTGTGTGTGTGTGTGTGTGTGTGAAACAACATCTACCCAGATAAATAAACACAATGTGATTTCATCAGGGAGAGACCACTAGGAACTGAGGAGAATCAGGAAATGCAGGAAAGAGGCCGTGATCCAAATGAGCTTTGTCATCCACAACTCTGCTGAGCTTGATGCAATCAGAACATGGCTCTCTGAAGGGCGAATGTAAAAGTGACACTCTTTTACCTTGTTTATTTGTACAGTTGTATGATGTGAATTTGAGGGGCAGAGGAAGACTGAAGAAGTTTCTCTCTGCATTCCGTTGCTACCCTTTCATTCTTGTTTATTGGCATTTCATTTAGATTGATTGACAGATCCTAATGTCAGTGATGATCATACTTGATAACTAAGAAAATTTCCCTCTGCACTTGTACTAAATTAAAGGAACATTTTCAACTCTTTGATCTATGGAACTTCTTGAATATACAATATCTCTTTTCCTTGACTTTCCTGATATGGGAATATTTGAAGCTTCAATGATCTCCCTCTGCTTTCTGTAACTCATTAATTCAAGTTCCTCTTAGTAAACATAGCACATAGTTTATGTTTTTTTTCCACAAATGTTCATTGATAAGCCAAATTCCCACTTTGGCCGTGTCCTAAAATGTCCATTTTATTTAGTGTTTTAAATCCATCACCTTTCTGACATGTTTGCTCTTTGTACCCCCGCAATCATGATTTGTCACTGCATCAATATGAGTTTCCAAGTCCTTCAAAGTCATTTTTCTTTACAATGTCTTTGTCATCGTATAAATGATCCCCCTGATTCTGCTCCCTTCAGCTTGACCCTGTTCCTGTATATTTTCCCAGCCTGCTCTGAAAGTATTCGTTTGGTTGTTTCTTACGGCATAACAACATTCTATTGCAGTCTTATACCACAATCTCTCCAACCATTCTCCAAGAGGTGGGTACATGCTTGATTTTTAGTTTCTTACAGGTATGAAATATATGATACACATATATTCATACATTTATTTTTTTCTTTGTTCTGGGTGTGTTGTAGCTGCCTGTTTGTACCTACTATGTGCCATTCCATTGACTTTTGGGTGATCCTTGACCTCAGTTCTGTGACTCACAGCAATAGAATATCTGAAGAATATTGGTATCAAAGTCCAATGGGTCTTTGTTTCAGAGAACATTTTGAAGTGACAGATCCTTCTAGCATGCCTCCTTAGAGACCATGGGCTTCTTAGGACTTACAGATATTCTGATCATCATTCTGTTGACTCTCTGTCTTATCTGTGCTAAAACCTGTAGTCAAAGATTTCCACTACTGTTTTCCCGAGGTCCACATCCTGGATTATGAAGTTAGATGGGTTTTAAATATACTTATGTATTGATTGTCTAGATTTTCACAGAGGAGATAGTTTATTTGTACTTAACTTTTATGTTTAAATTGTTATTATTTTTAATCTTTTGAGTCATCATTGTAACATCTTTACTATTTTGCCTTCATGGCCATCCATATTCACTGACATCCATCCATTACAGTGGAAGGACATTGAACAAAAAAGATTCAGGAGGGGTGGCTTGAGTAGTGGCCTTCATGGTTTTAGTTGAATGGTAATTGTGGTGACCATTTTTCCAATCCCTCCATCTTTTGGGCAAAGCGTCCTCCTTTACAGTGGCTCATTAAATTAAAAAGTACACTTAATTTTCTTGAAATCACGATGAATGGTCCAAGTCTCCATAGGACAGTTTGGAAAACAGAATTCCCAATTAAATATTTTCTCTCTAAGTGGTGTATTATTTCAGAAGGGTATGAAAGACCCCCATTTGATTCAGCCTTTGAGTTTCTATTAGGAAAACTAAATCCCAGTCTTCTAATATATTGACCCTTGAGTCTGATAATGGTATAAATGTTCTGTTTGGCAGTGTAAGGCAATTTGCTCTGACTTTTGTTAATGTTGCAGCCAATATGGTCCCATTCACACCATAATTGAATTGCCAGAGACGGCCATTGCCCTTTGGTGGTCAAGGTCATTTTTGTAGCTGTAATATGTTGTCCGTTAGCTGTTACTGATGTGGTAATGTGGTGTCCCCATCATATTGCATGATTCTCTTTAACTTAAGTGACATTGTAACCCAGCAGATTGACCTGTCATATCTTTCTCTTATACTCTACTTTAGTTTTTTTCCCTTGTGTTTGCTAGGGGATGGTCACCATATTTAATCTTTGTCCATCAAAGGTCACAAGGCTGTGTTAGGGATCATACATACTCTTTGACAGAGGGGAATTGAGGCCCACCCCAGTTAAGTGACTTGTCCAAGGTCACACAGGTAGTCAATGCAACAGCTCAATAAACTGCTTTTTTGTTTTCCTTTGGCACATTGTTACTTCCTCTTCCTTCCTTAATTTAGTAATTTAAGATTCATCAGGGGCCTTCTTTTTCTTATTCAAATTGCCCTGGGATATGTTCTCCTTCAGTTGGCTATTTCTCCCAAGGAGGAGATGCAGGGTTCTGCTTTGAACAGTAAACATGTAAAACTCAATTTTTTAAAAAAGTGATTAAAAAGGAAGAAAAGGCTCATGAAATTCAAGTTATCATCTCTTACGCCTGATTTCGGATAAAAAGAGATTTTATTTCCAGGTGAAATAGTTTTCTTTTGCATGTGACTGTCTTTAATCTGTTAACCATTCACCTTTATTATGCCTTTTCTGTTTTGAGAGGATGAGATGAAATGAAATGAGAGGGGCTTCCTCCCCGTACTCCAGCCTCACCCTCCTGTCACTGCTAGTGGGGCTGTGAATTGGGGTAAGTGGGACATTGGGACCTTTTCCTTGCACTTGGTAATTATATTCTGCTTCCCAGCACACCTCCCACTGCTGAGAAACATAATTAGCTTTCTCTCCTTAATGGGCAGTGACAGTTCTAATTTCTTTCCTCCTTTTTCCCTTCTAATATAAGCCAAAGAGAGTGTTTTTCTCTGATTGAAGAATTGAGTCCATTATCAAATAGTAAGTTTTTTGCATGAACTCACAGGCTTCCATTGACTGCCCTGTGGGTGACAACAGGAGTTTCCTTTGCCTTGTAGGATTGCATTAGGAAAAAAACAAAACAATTATGCTCAACACATTGTCCTGAGAAAAGTTATGTTATATTCTCTTTAATTCTTTTTATTCAGTGAGAGTTTTGCTGGAGTCAGGAAGACTTATCTTCCTGAGTTCAAATCTGGCCTCTGACACTTACTAGTTGTGTGACCCCGGGCAAGTCACTTAACCCTGTTTATCTCAGTTTCCTCATCTGTAAAATGAGCTGGAGAAGGAAATGGCAAACCACTCCAGTAACTTTGCCAAGAAAACCCCAAATAGGGTCACAAAGAGTCAGACATGACTAAAAAGACTGAACAGCAACACAGATAGTAAGTATCTGGAGGCTGCGTTGGATCTCAGGACTTCCCACTTTAAGCCCAGGGCTGTATCCACCACACGTGGAGCTTTGAGTTTTCCATTTCTTTTGGTCTTTGTAGCCTCATTGTGTCCCACACTGAATCAATGTTTGTTGATCATTTAATTAACAGGAATAGGGTGGGTATTTAACAAAAACTAACCTGGAATCTTAGGTGGGATCAAAGCCTGGCTGCTTCCTAAATTTTTATTGAATCAAACTGAATCCTCATCCGTCCTGTGAAATGTGTTGGAAATATTGCTATCTCCATTTTACAGAAGGCAAAATTAAGTCTAAAAGCGATTAAGTCACTTCTCCGAAGTCACACTGACAGACTAATGATGTGGAACTTCTTCCCCGGTCTTCTGCTCCAGAATAGTCCGTCTGTTCTTCTCTCTGACCCACCACAGGAGAAGACTTAGGTTTCCTTTTGTTCCTTTCACAGGTAGTTTCCTTCTGCCATGTGGAGGATATTCAGAGGTAGTTCTGAGTAGAGGCATAAGGTTCTGTTTGATGCCTCAAATTCAGTGCCCTCTTTATCATCAACATCCGTAAGATGTTGGAACTCAAAGAGATCCTAATGATGATGGTTGAATGGAAAGAGTCACAGTCCTGGGAGTTGCAGGGCCTGAGTTTGAATCCCAGCTTTCTTACCCTATACCTGTGGGTCCTTGGGCAGTTCATCATCGGGCTCTTTATTATTATTAACAGCTGTGGGACTCTGAGAAAATCAATAAACCTCTTTTGGCTTCAGTTTCCTATGAGAGGATGGGTATTAATGAACTTTAAGGGCCCTTCCAGCTCTAGCAAGAAGAGACAATATATAGGAATAGAGGATTCATGTGAAAAAGACACTACAAGATAATTGGTTGGGGCGGGCTGGGGGGTGGGAATGCAATTAAACAATTTTATGAAATAGAGGAAGTCGGGGCACTGGCTGTGTGGCCTTGGGTCACTTCATGTGCTTTAGCCTGCTTCCTCATGTGTAAAAAGAGGTCTAAATCTATGATTCTGTGATGTACCAACCGCTGAGTAAGGCTGTGATGTGGAGTGCTCAGACAAAATGGAGCAGGCTTTGGAGAGGAGTCAGGCCTTAGGCCGGGCCTGGAGAGGGACAGTGCATAAAACACCGGGGTGAGCTAGGGCTGGTGTTTTTCAGGAATGAGCTTCCATGCTTGAGGCCTGTCTGTGATGGGCCAGACCCCACAACAGGCTTTTTATTTCCAGAAGCTGAATTTGGCCTGTAGATGCCCTGCTGTTGAAGCCGTCAGAAAAGCGCCATCAGTGCCCTTGATGGTTGTTAGTGTAGAATATCGATAGAATGGATGGTTGAGGTCCTTAAATCCTAGATCTAGAGCTGGAAGGAACTTTAAAGCTTCATCTCATGCATGAGGAAGTGGAGGCAGAGGTACATGAAGCAGCATACCCAAGGGCCCCATAGCCCCTGCCTTGATTTCCCCTAGTTCACAAAATGGTGTTGCTATTTTTAAGTCAAGAAATCCCCTAGTGTTCTAAATGAAATTTAAAAAGAAACTATTTAGGTTTTTTGTTTGTTTTTAAAAAATTTACTTTCATTTTTTTCAAAGGACTAAATACCAGAAATGGAAATTAAATGATTATTGATATTTCGGAGTTGTTATTTTACACACACACACGCACACACACACGCGCGCGCGCACGTATGTGTATGTATATATGCATATGCATATATGTATGTGTATACAAGTATATATCTGTGTATATGTGCATGTATATATGTTTGTATATGCATGTATATATACATAGGCATGTATACACATGCCTGCACACACACGTGTACATATCTACACACATGCATATTTAACATACACATGTGTATCCATGTATACACACCCACACACCCCTGTGGATTTTGATGTGGTCCTCGATTCTGTGCCTGTGTTCAGTCTATATTAATTCCTACACAGCAGGAAGGAAACAACATCGTCTTCACTTAGAAAGTATGTTGGGAACCATCTCTCTACTTGGTCTGTCTGCATAAATCTATGTGTTTCCACAGATGGCATTTTCACTTGGTGGCTTCTGATGGCTGAGGTTTGGCAGGAGGAGACATCTTCCTAATGGGACATGATTTAAGATGCTGAAGGACAATTTGTGCTGCATCAGTGTGCTGGGAAAGAACTCCATGGGGTGGGGTTGGATTGGGGAGGGGGGATGTGGAGTGGGACTGAGCATATCTGGTTTTTAAAACATCCAGGATGCTCTGTTTTCCAGGAGTTCCTGTTTGCCTCTGACGGGCTTCTCCTTGGCTGAAATGAGACAGTGACTTAGTAGGTCCTGGCCCTCATGTTCACTGCTTGTGCTGGGTCGTGCCCTGCAGACAGGGAAGGCAGCATCTAAAGATTAATGGAGGCAGGCTCCCATCCCACTGAAAGCCAGGAGCTGCCGTTGGAAAGAGCAGCATCTGGCTAGATTATGTCTGACTCATACTTGAGGTTAGCACTGCTCTGCCTCAAAAACCCAATGGGTTTTGCTGCATCTGGCCAAGCCATCCCCAGCGGCCTCAGATGAACAGCTGTACTGCAGGTGAATGTGGAGATTATGTGCTCCTGTTCTGTTCTGTGTCCTGAGGAAGTCCAACTGCCCTGATTCCTGGGGGAGGGGGAGGAGAGGCCTGTTATTTACTGCCTGTTCCTCTTTTGTGCCCTTTGGTGAGAGAGGGAATTAAAAAAAAAAGACCACTGGTTAAGGCTGAGCTGTTGCAAAGCAGAGGAAGATTTTTGTTCCCTGGTGGGTGGACCAAGTTCAAAAAAGAAAATAAATCAGAAGGAATCCTACCGGTGGTCAATCAGTGGGTTCTGGTTCATTTGCCTGAAAATTGACTCTTTTGTTGGGGAGTTGAATTACACCAATTAGCTAAAGCTTCTTGTGGTGAAGGGCTGTGGAAAAAGTGACTGTTGCTGGGGGAATCACCCTCTTGTTTCTGCCTATGGTGGTGATGTCCTAAGATGAATTTCAGGGCTTTCCATGGGTGACTCCCACGGATAAGGCCCTTTCCATTCATTGAGTCTATCTTTCTCCTAAACCTTAACTCATTTAAAAACAAACTTTAACCCATATTCATGGTCTTCCCAGTCAAAATCTTCCTTCTTTCTCTTAGAGTTACCATCACCCTTCAGAGGCAGAGCTCATCTCCCCCAGGACTCCTCCTAAGCCCGACTCCTTCTCCAGTCTTTAGTATTCTCTAGTCTTGAGATCAGTCGGCATATGCTTCATATCTAGTGTGTATATATTCCCGTTGAATGGAAGCTCCGTGAGGGTGGGGACCGTTTTATTTTTTCTTTGTATTCTTGACACTCAATCCCCTGCCTTCCAGATTGTAGATGCTTAATAAAGTGATTATGGGATTCATTTGGAAGCATTCACCTTGACCCCAGTCCCTCCCCATTTCCCTGCAGACTCTTTTATTTATCCCCACCCCCACCCCCCTTCTTTTGGACCAGACTCACAGTTCCCTCTGATGTGGAGAGCTTACATCAATGCAGATTTGCCCCTGCTGTCCAACGACAACAACTTACTGCTACTAATAAAAAGAATAGCTAGGCTTTATATAATGCCTACTATGTGTTAGGCATAGTGCTTTAGAAAAATGACCTCATTTGATCCTCACAGCAGTCCCGGGAGGTAGAAGCTATTATTATCCCTTTCTGTAGTTAAAGACACTGAGACAGGCCAGGCTGAAGTAACTTGCCCAGAGTCAAACAGCAAGTCAGTGCCTGAGACAGAATTTGAATTCAGGTCTGCTTTGCTCCAGGACCAGCAGTCTCTCCATTCTGCCATTTTAGTAAGTGTCCTGGAACCGTGAAAGCCTAAGTAACCTGCCCGGGATCACACAGCTAGTATGTGTCTAAGGCGGAATTGGAATCAGGTTCTTATGTGACTCAGGCTAGATTTCTATCAACCAATGCTACCTTGACCCATAAGAACTTCTTTTTTTTTCCCAGCGTGAACCAACCCGTTTATAAGAGCTAAATGTTAAATTTTCTTTTTTCTTTCTTTTTATTTTGGAGGGGAGAAGGTAGGGCATTTGGGGCTAAGTGACTTGCCCGAGGTCATACAGCTAGTAAGTGTTAAGTGTCTGAGGCTGGATTTGAACTCAGGTCCCCCTGACTCCAGGGCCGGTGCTCTACTCACTGCGCCACCTAGCTGCCCCTAAATATTAAATTTTCAATGTAAGCATTTACATCTCAGCAAATGCTGAATGAAACAAGGGCTTGATTTATTGTCTTGTTCGTTGTATAGACTTAAAAAAAAGATGGAGAAAATGTTAGTGCAGATTAAACTTAAAAGTGAATTGTAATCGCATATTCTTTTGAGGGGTGGTGGAGCCAGTTGTTAAACACTTACCATCAGACCTCTGCCTGAATTCTACTAGTCATCATTTAAAAACAATTCCACATGTTCTCTTCTCCAAGATTTTCTATTCTGGTTGCACATCTATTATTAGTTCCGCCATGTTTGTCCATTCAGTGCCTCTGTCATTGGTAAATTAGGTCTTTTCTCATTTCACTGGTGGTTGGGGTGGGGGGTGGGCAAGTTGGATCTGACAAGGATTAGAGATGTACAGATTTTAGGCCAGCACTAGTTGGAAACAGGACAGGAGACTGAGTGAGAATCCTTTGTGGTCCTTTGATGACGTGAGCATCTTAGGATCTAACTTAATTCCATGTCCGGTATTTTTCTTCTTCGTCTCATCAGTGGAGTTTGATTCCGTGTTTGTTTTTGTGGTCATGCGTCTTGTTATTCTGGGTTTCATGTATACTCTGTAACCATGACCCATATCTAGGCAGATGTGTTTCTCCCCACCAGAGTTGGTTGGTCACCAGGTGAGATATTTAGATTTTGAGCCAGGCTTAAAACTGATTTCAAATTGATATTAAAACTCCTGTGCTGGAAAAGCATTTACATAGTGTGACATCATCAGCTTAGCATGGTGCTAGGTCTTTGGGTTCTCTGAATAAACAATAAGGGAGGAGAATTGTAGATTTAGATTAGGGTTCAGAGTCTGTTCCAAAGGTTGCAGTGGTTGTAAACCCCCAGATTTTCTGGCAAAGTTCCCTTTCTTTTTTCCCCATCCTAGCAGGATACTGACCCTCAATACCCTCTTCTCGACACCCCTTTCAGAAGAACCCCAGAAACTCTTTTCTCCCATGACCTTTAGGCCTAGTTCCACTTCCTGGTGGTTTTCCTGAGAGGCAGACCCCCAGATGCATTCCAAAGACTCCTGGGCCTTGTCATGGTGCCTGTTGTTACCTTTTAGGACTTCCAGGGCTTTCCATCTGCCCTACAACCGACCTCTTCCACATGTCATCACTCAGTGAGTAAACATTAATTAAGCACCTACTGTATGCCAGGAAGCATCCTAAACACTAAGATACAAAGAAGGGCAAATGGCCGACCTTGAGGAGCTCACCATTTAATGGATTACCTTTTCTACTTTTTTCCTGGAGAGCAGAAGCTGTCTTCTAAGCATGTAGCACACTGTATCCCTCATACTTGGCACATAGTAAGTGCTTAATAAATGCTTTTCCATTTGTTTAGAGAGCAGAGTAGTTGCGATAAAAATATAGAAGGGAAAACAACTGACTGATTTGCTTCCCATTCTCTGACTTCTTTACTCAAGCCCATAGTGTATATAAATAATCCTAAATATTTTTAATAAAATGATCCTCTTTGAGCATGTGCATCTTGAAAATATTTTTCAGTTTGAGCTAAGCTTTCCTTTTATTGTAGTAGCCTAGACTTTTCTAACATCCTTCCTTAGTGTTCACAGGGGAGATAAGAGCTTTATCTATATTTTGGAACTTTTAATGATTGAGAGATGGAGTGAGGGTCTAAGATGAGAACCATGAACCTGGTGTGCCTTATAATTTCTTAATGTAACTGTGTACAAATGTATGATCTGGGAGTAGCTTGTACAGCCATCAGGCAACAAAGAAATGAAGGCCAGGCCACAGGAATGCTTCTCTCTCCTCCGTTGTCCATGAGGTTTTCATTGGCTCATAGCTGTTGCTTTCTTATGGATTTGGGGCATCATTGTGGCCACAGTAAAGACCGCACTGTTTTCATCTGATTGGATTTTGATTAGCGTTTTATCTTAACGAGAGAATACTTCTTCCTTTGCACATTTCAGAGGGTTTATTTTAGGAGTCTTTGGTTTCAAAAACAACCACCACCGTTTAAGACAGGAGACCCAGATAGTCACAGCCTGAATTATAAATGTAATTTTAAGATGAAGTTTGATTGACTAATCAAGTAATGCTGATTATTAGTGGTGTGCCTTTTTTTAAAATAGCATTTCTTTAAATCCTCATCTCCCTTTTATTTCTTATAGCTGACAATGCTAGCCCTCCCAAAGAGGACACTCCAACAGGCAGCCTCGACTCACTTTCTTCACACTCTCCCACACCCGCCATTTTGAGTGGTTCCCCTGGACCAGAAAAAAACCACCTCCTTACAGATGGAGGAGAATTGGTGGACTGGGCATCTAACAAGTAAGTAACCAGTGCTCTATCTGGTGATACAAAAATGAAAGGAGGCTAACCAAGTCTAAATGTGTTCTTTCAGTGAGATCAAAGAATGAAGAAAAAGTTCCATATGTACAAACATATCTATAAAAGTGCTTTTGGGGGCAAGAAAACGGAAGGGATGCCTGTGAGTTCGGGAATGTCTAATCAAGTTATGGTATCTGAGTATTTTGCAGTGTGGTTTTGCTGTAAGAAATGACAAAGGGGGCAGATTCAGATAAATTTAGGAAGACTTGTATGAATTGGAGCAGAGCGAAGTGAGAGAACAGTTTATAATATGATGACAACATTGTAAAAATGAACAGTTTTAAAAGACCTAAGAACTCTTTATCAGTGAGATGATCAACCATGATTCTAAAGGATTTAAAAAAAATTTTACCTACTGTTTGACAGAAGACGTCATGGACCCAAGATGCCAAATGAGACACATTTTTGGATATTGTCAGTATGGGAGTTTATTTTGCATGACTGTGCCTGTTTGTTACAAGAGTTTTGTTTTTCTTTTTTTTTTCTTTCAGTGTATGGGAAAGAAAATAAATGCTTGTTAATTGAAATATATCATTAAAACAGTCGAAATTTGGGGGTTGTCAGATTGAAGATGACTTCATTAGGTTTGTTTTTAACTTTCCTTGGTACCAGTTGTACTCTTCAACAAGGGAGAGAAATCAAAAAAGGGTTTTCCCAATATCCTCGGGGAGAAGAAGGATCCAAGTCTGTATGAGGTTAGAGTGTACATGGGAGGTTCAGGTCATAAGAGGAAAACTTTTGTCCCAGTCTGCGTAAGATATTGTCTCATCAGATGTACAAAGTAATTATGAAAGGAGGAGCATGTTTGTGACTGAGCTGATTCTAAGACACCCATCTTAGAGAGGTTTGTAGCCTGAGGGCCATCAATCTCTTTTGTAAATCTTAGGGGATCCGTGAATTTGGATACAAAAAAAATGCATCTTCATTTTTCACTGACTTCCAAGTGAAATTTATCAGTTTCTTCAATTATTTAAAAGGATTATTCTTAGAAGGGGTCCTCAGACTTCACTAAGACTGCCAAAACATCATAGCACAAAAAATGTTAATAGCATGTGCTTTTCATTATTGGTATTTTTAGTGATTGCTGGCTTCGCCTCCATTTAATCTCTTGTTATAATAGATCATTGAGAATTGGCTGTTGAAACATCTGATCTGATTTTCTATGGCTTGGCTCACTTTTTAGGCCAGGCATAGAGATGAGCTTAGTTAAGTGAAGGGTATACTATGGGGAGTTTCTGACCATTTAGGGGAACTATATTTGCCTAGTAGTCTCTGATCTATGAAATAATAATCTTTTTAAAAAAATACTTCCTAGAGGAGACCAGAAGGGACCTTGGAAGGTCAACACTAAAGGCCTCATGTTATAGGGATTTTCCTGGCCTCTTGGAGTTAATCTCACCTTAGCTATGGGAAATGAAAATGTATCTTATGCTTCTCAAACTTGACTTCTCTTTCTCGAATGCTTGCTACGTTCACATGTTATTATTATAACATGAGTTAAGTATGTGAGAAGCTGGTGAAAATTTGGTAGCCAGATTCATCTGCCCATTCTGCAAGCAAGCCACCTTGCCTTCTAGTTAACAGTAGAAGGGCTGGAATTTAAGAATACTTCAAAAGACCATGCAGCATCAATTAATGCTGTGCCTTTTAAAGAAATCTATATAAACCCTTGATCTTACCATCCCCTTAAATGTTGTACTCATGTGATCAAATTCCAGATTTTATCTAATCATAGCCTCCTATTATTCCATCCTTCCTCATGCCTCACTTTTCTTTATTGCTTCACCCTTCTTTATTCTTAGCATGATCCCTTTCCCTCCACCTCTCAGTGTCTCTCCAGGCCATCTTTCCAGCTGTAACTTTGCTATCTTCCCTCCCCAATCCTGGGCTTTCTACTGTTCTCTACTCTTGAGTCTCTTCCCCTCCTGTCCAGTAGGTTGGTCTTGCCTCACCAAACCCCACGCTCGTATGACTCCTCCCTTCCACCCCTGACTTATGTGTGGCTGAACAGTACCATAGGAAGTCCTACAACTGTATGGACCAAGTCTGGTACAGATTTAGGTTATCTCCTCTCAACTGGCTCATACTTTGGCAAGTCAGTTCTTTTACTCTTTCCTGATTTACTATTTATCACATTTCCCACAACAGATATTTTTAAGCTTTTTCTTTTTTCCTTAAGGCTCTTTCATACTGCCTTCTAGGGCTTCACCGTATACTTTACTGAGAAAAGAGAGATCATACCCTGTCAAACCCCTATTCTCTCCTACTCTACATCTCAATCCGTGCCCCCTTCCCCACCGCCTACAAACAGGCTTCCTGTCATGTTAATGGGGGTGGTGGTGTAAGATCTTCCCAGCCCATCGGTAGATCTCATGTGGAGCCCATTAAGGGAAGCTTGCCTGCTTGTAGGAAGGTTTGCACACCTTCTGTTAATAAGCTAATTAGGTCATGAGTCGGGTTGTGAATGCCTTCTGGCTCTGAGCCTATTAGCTGAAAGAATATACTGTGAGGGGTGAGTTTTTGCTTTGGGGGCTCACTTATGAGAAAGATGTTGTGATTCCCTGGTCGACACTCTCAGTGGCCTTAAGTTCAGAGCTCCCCAACGAGGTAAAGGCTTTCTTGATTCAGTAGTGGATGTAAAGCATTGATTCAGGCAGTAGAGCCCTGTCTGTTGGTCTTTATTTCTCTTTGTATTTTTTCTGTTTAATTAAAGAAGATAATTGACCCCTTTTAAGTTGCTTTCCTAGTAAAGCAGATAAAAGACCCTGCACTAGCAACCATCCTGGGTGTGCCAGTGTGGTTGCCGTTACACTTCCCCATCCTAAAAAATTTCTCACTTGACTCTGTCTTCATCTCCAGATAGCATTCTCTGTCTCCTTCCTTTTCACAGTGGCTACATGGGTTCTCTCTGCTTCCTCTCCTCCGGCAATCTCGATTCTGTCCTCATTACTCAATTGAAGTTGCTCCCTCCAAAGCCAGAACTCTTTTCATTCTGACGGCTTTTTCTCAATCTTCAAACTTCCCCCCGTTTCTACAGTGTTTGATGCTGTTGCCCATCTTCTCCTCCTGTATACTATTCCTTCTCTGTGCTTTTCTGATGTTGAACTCTGCTCTCCTCTCATTACCTTCTCTGTTTCTTGGAGTGAGTGTTCCTCAAAGCTCTGGCCTGGGCCTTCTTATCTTCTTTCTCTACCAGCTTTCCAGGATTTTATCTTAATTGAACCTCCCACAGGTTCAGTTCTGACGGTTCCAAGAAGTTTCTATTCTTCTGTAGTCTCTCTCCTGAGTGAGATCTCCAGCTCTGTTATCACCAACTGTCTTCTGGCCCATTTGGAAGTGGAATTCCCATAGGCATCTCAAACTCACCTTGTCCAAAACTGAACTTATTGTCCTCTCTCCTAAGGCTTCCTTTTTTCCTAAATTCACTGTTTTTATCAGGTACCAGCAATGTTCTCGTTACCAGGATTCATTACCTCTAAGTCATATGGCACTCTTCATTCACCCTCATTTCCTTCCACATCTGGTCAGTTGCCAAGTCTTTTTCATTCTACATCCAAAAATCCCATCTGCCCTCTTGTGTCTTCCCTGAGGTCACTGGTCATACTGTAGTCACCTCTCGCTGAGACCGCTGCAATATCCTCCCTTGTTGGTCTTCCTGCCTTGAGTCTCCACATCCACACGGCTGCCAGATCGCCCTTCCTAAAGCACAGACCCGACTAGATCACTCCTCTGTCCAGGAATCTCACTTGAGCCTGGAAAGTCATTTAACCTCTGTCTTCCTCGGTTTCTTCATCTGTAAAATGGGGGGGAGTGGATGGCATCTACTTCCCAGGGTTATTGTGAGGATCTAATGAGATAGTAATTATAAAGTGCTTATTAGCAGTGTCTGGCACATACTTAACCCCAGATAAATGTTAGATATTATTATTATTATTAGGTATTACTGCTGTTGTTGATTATTTGCAAGACACCTGTGACAGGCAGTGTGGTGTAGTGGATAGAAGGTTGATCTTCAAGTCAGGAAAACCCGGATTCACAGCCTGCCCCAGTGGCAGACTAGCTGTGTGGCAGTGGGCAAGTCACTTAACTTTTTAGTGCCCAAGGTGCCGTTCTAAGAATATAAATTACAGATGAGTGGTAAACTACATTGGCAGAAATTTCTATAGCAGATTTTCCCTAAACCAGTGAAATCATGGTGCCAGAGATACTCCGGTCTCTCCCCCAAGTGGCTCAGTGGTTAGAGTGCCGGGCCTGGAGTCAGGAAGACTCCCCTTCCTGAGTTCAAATTTGGCCTCAAATACTTCTATCTGTGTGTGTAACCTTGGGCAAACCACTTAACTCTGTTTGCCTCAGTTTCCTCATCTGTAGAAGGAGCTGGAAAAGGAAATGACAACTCCAGTGGGTCTGCCAAGAAAACCCCAAATGAGTTCATGATGAGTTGGACACAACTGAAAAACAACACACACACTCTCATATACAGATGTACGTATGCATATGTATATTTAAATATATTGATAAATGATATATAAATTTGTTTATGTAACATTTATATAAATTGTTTATAGAAATATATTTATAGCATTTATCTATAAATATAATGTATTTATATGGATAATGGGTAATATATTTATAGTGGATAACATGTTTGAATTTTACTTCAGATACTTTTGAAATATTATTTCATTTTTTATTTTTTATTTTCAGTTTCAAATATACATATGTTTGGAACTGAACTACACCGCAATATTTATAAACACTTATATGTATGTATGGTGTGTCTGGGTACTACAGTGGGTAGAATGCCAGGCCTGGAGTCAAGAAAACCTGAGTTCAAATCCAGCCTCAGATAACTTTCTAGCTGTGTGACCCTGGGCAAGTCACTTCACCCTGTTTGCCTCAGTTTCCTTGTTTGTAAAATGAACCGGAGAAAGGAAATGCCAAACCATTCTGGTATCTTTGCCAGTAAGACCCCAAATGGGGTCAGAAAGAATCAGATACAACTTAAACAACTGAATAACAATAAAATATGTATATACACATATGCATTTATATTTATTTATGTATATATGTGTGTATGTATGTACACACACACACACACACACACACACTCAATGCTGGCCAAAGACAGAATAAGAACCAATTTTAACCCTTCAGGGAACCTATATTTATTGACTGGAAAAATTTGACAGAATTGAGTGTGTATCTTGTCACGTCTTTTTCTCAAGCCTCTTGATATAATCATATGACTTTGTTGTTTTGTTATAATGTGGTCAGTTAAGTTAATAATTTTTCTAATATTGAACTGGCCCTTCAAGGCCAATATAAATTCAGCTTGGTTATGGTTGACTTGGAAGATTTAAAAAAAATGTAACTAAGACTCATTTGGCTCTAAAGTATGTAATTAAACCATCCTGATAATAATTTTTACTCAAGCTCGTTCCTAGATTTAGAGCTGGAAAGGGATTTGAAAGGTCATCTGACCCACCTCTTTACTTCCCTGATAAGAATTTCATCCCTTGAGAAAGACCTCACCCAGAGACCATCCAGGCTGTCCTGGGCTGGAGCCCTGCTTCCCTCTGCTGTTTTGTGGGTTCTAGAATTGGTTCAGAGCCATTTTTTATAGGTCTTTGGAGGGACTCGGCGGGGAGCTCACACTAGTCCTTGCTTTCCAGCCGCCATCTTGGCTCCACCCCGCCAGGGGCCAAGGACCTCACGTGTGCATTTATTATTTCTTTGTGTTCTGAAGAATTAGGTGTAGATATGTTGGAATCTAGCGCGAGTGGATAGAATGCTGGGCCTGGGGTCAGGAAGACTCATCTTTGTAAGTTCAAGTCTGGCCTCAGACATTTACCAGCTGTGTGACAGTAGGCAAGTCACTTAACCCTGTTTGCCTCAGTTTCTTCATCTGTAAAATGAGTTGGAGAAGGAAATGGCAAACCATTCCAGTATCTTTGCCAAGAAAACCCAAATGGGGTCATGAAGAGCTGGACGAGACTGAAAAATGACTGAACTGAACATGATGGAATCTCAGCTTATCATGGCTCTGGAAAGGATCTTTCCACTTGGTACATAGATACGTTCTCCAGAATGATTTGAGGTGATTGCTTTCTCCTAGATAATTACTATCTTGAAGCAGCATCCTTTAGGAACATAGCTAGTTAGTTGTGATTTTTCCTCTGGCTAACCGTATGGCCTTTTACAGTGCTATAACAACCCTGGAGCATTTAGAAACATTTCCCCATTTAGAAATACCTGGACCTCCTCCCCACCCCAACCATATTCTTAGGTATTTCCTTTGTCCTCCCAGCATTTCTGGGGTCCCTTAGTATGTATAAACATTCTTACGTAGGATCATGCCGTTCTGTACCTTTCAGGAAATACTAAGTTGGCTTTTTCATGGAGGTGGTCAGTTGCCCCAAATTATCTTTTTTACCATTTTCTCATTGGAGGTGAGGAAGGACTTTCAAGGAGAAAGGAGCCAGTTAGTATGGCCACACAGAACTTTGCAGTATCTTTTAGAGTCAGCAGTAAAGTCTGAATTTAATCCCTTAACACAACATGGAAGATACAACCAATATGCCTGTGCTAAATTGGAGTGTATTCATTTTCCCAAGGTTCTTAGAATTTCTCTGCTGAGGACCCTTAATTCCTCAATGCTCTGATTTTTGACATTTACCAACCTCTTGAGTCCCTGGAAAGCCCCATTTTCTATATTTCACATTCCAAGCCATCTATACCTATTGCCTGCTCTTACTCAACACTTATTTCCTTCTTAAGTCCTTCTAATTTGGCACGCATCCTCACTGTGCTATAAAATCTCCACCCTGGAAGGTCAACTTGACCTCTTTCTTGTTAATTCCCACAGAGTTTTCTCAGTTCTCATTCTTTTTTTCCTCCTTCCTTCTGTAGCATTGGACACAAGCCCGCCTTAAAATCTCTTTCATACTTAGACCTTCCTGAAACTAAACTATTTTGATTTTCCTTCTACCTCTAAAGTAATCCCTTTGTTAGGTCCTTTTCCTTATTCTATGACTAGTTTTCCCTCTCTGCCTCCACAGTTTTCAATAGTTTCGCCCTGAGACCACTTCCCCTTCTCATTGCTTCAGCTGTCACCTGTCAGCTCTGTGCAGTTAACACCCAGATTATATCTCCAGCCCTGACCTTACAGCTGGACCACATGACTGTTTGGGCATCCTACGGTCACTCAAACCTCTCTGGACTTTCCTGTTTCTCCCAGTAGCACCACCCTTCTCCTACTGACCTGTGTTTGAAACTTTGGTGGAAACTTTGATAACTCATACCATATCCCTTCAGTTTCTTCTTACTACCTCTTAGACCTATACCACTCTTTAAAGTCCAGTTGCCCCCACTCCAGTTCAGGACTTTTCAACTGGTCTCTCTACATCCCTTCTTCTCCCCACTCTGGTTCATCCTGTCTTCCACCACCCGATGGCTCCAAAGTATTACTTCCATGATGTCATTCCTCTGTTTAGAGACTTTTCTTAGATCCCTTAGCCTAGTATTCAAGGCCCTCCATGATAGGGAACCAGCCTGTTTGTTCTCTTAACCTCCTTTCTTGGCCATCACTTAACATAAAAGACTTCGAGAAATATCAGTTGCTCATGGTTAGGCCGAGCTAATATAATAAAAATGACAATTCTACCTAAATTAATCTATCTATTCAGTGCCATACCAATCGAACTACCAAAAAATTTTTTTACTGAGCTGGACAAAATAATAACAAAATTCATTGGAAAAACAAGAGGTCTAGAGTATCTAGGATATTAATGAAAAGACATGCTAGAGATGGTGGCTTAGCCACACCAGATATTAAACTGTACTACACAGCAGCAGTCATCAAAACTGCCTGGTACTGGTTAAGAAACAGGGGTGTGAATCAGTGGAATAGGATAGGTACACAAGTAGGTGAAATCAACAAGTTTAGCAATCTACTCTTTGATAAACCCAAAGAGGCCAGTTTCTGGGCTAATAATTCACTATTTCACAAAAACTGTTGGGAAAATTGGAAAATGGTAGGGCAAAAACTGGGCATAGACCAATATCTTACACCATATACCAAAATAAAGTCAAAATGGGTTCATGATTTAGGAGTAAAAGTTGATACTCTAAGTAATTTGGGAAAGCAAGGAATAGTTTACTTATCAGATTTGTGGAAAAGTAAAGAATTCATGACCCAACAAGAGATAGAGAGCATTACAAAATGCAAAATGGATAATTTTGATTATGTCAAATTGAAATGTTTTTGTACAAAAAAAGCCAATGCAACAAGAATTAGGAGGGAAGCAGAAAACTGGGAGAAAATCTTTGCAACTAGTATCTCTGATAAAGGCCTCATCTCTAAAATATACAGGGAGCTGAGCCAAATATATAGGAATACAAGCCATTCCCCAATTGAGAAATGGTCAAAGGATATGAACAGGCAGTTTTCAGAGGAAGAAATTAAAGCTATCTACAGGCATATGGAAAAATGCTCTGGATCGCTGCTGATTAGAGAAATGCAAATCAAAACAACTCTTAGATACCACATCTCTCCTGTCAGATTGGCTAAAATAACAAATCAGGAGAATGATAAATGCTGGAAAGGATGTGGGGAAATTGGAACATTGTTGCATTGCTGGTGGAGTTGTGAGCTGATCCAGCCATTTTGGAGGGCGGTTTGGAACTACGCCCAAAGGGCTATAGAAATGTTCATACCCTTTGACCCAGCAATACCACTTCTAGGGTTGTATCCCAAAGAAATCACGCAAGCGGGAAAAGGACCCATATGTACAAGAATATTTATAGCAGCTCTCTTTGTGGTAGCCAAGAATTGGAAATCAAAGGGATGCCCATCAATTGGGGAATGGCTGAACAAGCTGTGGTACATGAAGGTAATGGAATACTATTGTGCCATAAGAAATGGGGATGATGCAGACTTCATAACAACCTGGAAAAACCTACATGACATAATGCTGAGTGAGCGGAGCAGAGCCAGGAGAACGTTGTGCACAGCCACAGATATATGGATTCCGTGAGGACCAACCCTGACAAACTGCGCTTTTCTCAGCAACCTAAGGGACAAGGACAACTCCAGGGGACTCACGATGGAGAATACTATCTTCATCGAGACAAAGAACTGCGAAGTTTGAATACAGACTGAGGCACACTACATGCTCGCCTTTTCTGCTTCTCTTTTGTTTTTGTTTTTGGTTTTTTTTTTTTTTTGGTTCTGTTTCTTCTTTCTCATGATTCATTCCATTGGTCAAGGTTCTTCTCCACGACTTGACTAGTGCATAAATTAATTCAATGTGAAGTTATACATGACAGTTATATGAGACTTCATGCCGTCTTGGGGAGGGAGGGGGGAGGGAGGGGAGAAAAACTGGAACTCAAGACTATGTAGAACCGTGTGTGGTAAACTAAAAATAAATAAAGAAATTTATAACAAAAAAAAAAACATAAAAGACTTCAGCCTGAGCCAGAGTGACTGACCTTTGTTCCTTATGCCTTTTTGCATCATTGGATTATAAGCTCTGTGAGGGCAGGGAGTATCTTTTTCCCTTCTTAGTGACCCCAGCATTTAGTACAGCACCTGGCTTAATAAAGGCTTAATAAATGTTTATTGACTAATACTGCTTCTGTTACCAGCTGTGCCTGCCTAGTTTTCTTCCATTTCTACAAATCTCACTCATCCTTCAGGACCCATTACTAGTTCCATGTCTTCCATGAAGCCTTCAGTGAATAGTTCAGTCCACAGGGAGTTCTCCTACCTCGAAATTCTTCTTTGTGACCTTGGGTAGATCATAACCTCTCTGAGGTTATTTCCATTGCTGTAAAATAGTTAAGTCATAGGTTATTACAGTTGGACATGTGATTGATGTTCTCCCTCTCTTTCTCTGTCTCTGTCTCTCTCTCAGCATTTGGGATTAAATGACTTCCTCAAGGTCACACAGGTAGTAAGTATCTGAGTCAAATTTGAACTCAGGTCCTCCTGACTCTAGGACTCTATCTGCTGCACAACCTACCTGCCCCAGTTAGTGTTCTTAAGGGAAACTTATAGACTGCTTCCTGTTCCGAATTTTCATCCATCTTTGTCTTCTCTCCAGGAGGATTTTTAACCTCTTATGACCAGACAGCTTGTAGTTCTTCAAAAAGGGTCTTTAACTTCTTTCTTCTTCCCTGCAGTACCTAGCACTGTGCTGTCTATATTGTAGGTATATTGTAGGTGTTCAGTCAATATTTATTATGTTGAATAGAACTCACCTTCCAAATTACCACTGTTTTCATAAAATCTGTTTTTTCCCGTAAGTCTGGAAGCGGTCTTCAGTTTTTTTTATCATAAACTTAATTTTAAAACCCTAATGTCATAATGATAAAAACAGCTAGCATTTATATAGTGTGTTAGCATGCAAAGCAAACCCTCGTTTTTTAATAATAATAATAAAGCAGCTAGCGTTTATGTAGCACTTTGAGGTTCACAAAGCATTTTGCAGATAACTCATTTTATCCACACAACAGCCTTAGAAAGTAGGCGCCATTGTTACTTCCGTTTTACAGAATAGGAAACTGATGCCCAGAGAAGTTAACCCAGCTGGTAAGTATCTGAAGCTGGGTTAGAACTTGGGTCTTTTTGACTCCAGGCCTGGCCCTTTATCTGCTGTGATTCTATGGTTCTACACCCCTTAACATACGTGGTTACATTTGCCCTCTGCAATGATCTTATGATCGTATTATTACAGGACAAGGCAGTGTAATAGAAAGACTTCCAGATTTAGGACCCTAATCCCATCTTTGCCTGTCACTAACCATGTGACTTTGATCTGGGCCAGTGATTTCCTCTCCCTTATAGCACTAATATTTAATAATGATCGTTTGTCATTCGTGATTATCACCCTGTGTTTTTACAAAACTTTCTTAGTGATCAATATCATTCTTATTTTATGGATAGGGAAATGGAGGCTTAGATTGTCATTTTCCCAGGGTTACACCGCTAGAAACCAGTCCTTGAACCTCGCCAGATCTTTCTGATTTCTGTCCCATTCCCCTAATCGGGCTTTCTCGTTATTTTCTCTCTGCCTGTACCGCCTAGTATGGTGTTCTGTACTATATTCTTGAACATACTAGATAATGAGGAAATGCTGGCTCACCAAATCCATTTTAATCACCTTGGTGTAATCTCAGCTGAGCTCCCCCCAGGGGCTTGCGGATGCAGTCGCCCTGCATTGCTTTTTTTAGTGTGTTGTCATAGGTCCTGACGGTCCTCATCCCTCTGTACGTATGTACCCAGTCCCCATAGACTCAGTTTCCTCCCTTCTGTGTGTTTCTCCCGGAGATCTGTGTTTTGCAGTGATTCCGTAGCTAGAAAACAGACTCTCTTGGGACAAGTGCAGTGGCAGGGGTCCTGATGTGGGCAGCGTGGTCTTTAACAGGTAGAAAACTGTATTTCATGACTTGGAGATATTATTGATCAGGATCAGTCATTGGGGTCTAGGACTTAAGGCAGTACCTGGCATATAGTAGGTGCTTAATAAATGCTTATTGATTAATCGGTCAGTCTGAGTTGATAACTTTTCTCTACCCTTAAGAAGGATCATGGGTGACTTTGTTGCTGGGGACAAACTGCAGGTTTACTCTCCTTGGAGGCTGTTACATCGTAAAGCCTTTCAAATGTCCGAGTCATTTAAAAATATATTAATAGAGTCGTTTTCTCCAAAGAAATTATCCGTAATTATAATTGAGGAAACTGACCCTTGACGGACAATCCTTTTCCGTCCTTCACCATAAAGGGCAGCCCTCTTTTAAAGACACATCAGTCGGTGCCTACACCTGCTCCACCTGACTTGGGGTGTAAAAGGAGCCCACCCTTTCCTGCCGCTGCATTAGAAATCATGCCCCTAAGCAAGAGCTGTGAGCGTCTTGTAGTTGTGATGTGCCCAGTGCTTGGGCAGAAGGCATCTGATCCAATACACAAGATAATGGGGCAATCTCCTCCAGCTGACTGGGGCAATGGAGAGAAGGGACTTGGGGTCAGGAAGACCTGAGTTCAAATCTTGCCTTAGATACTTAACTAGCTGTGTGATATTAGGCAAGTCACTTGATCTCTTTGAGCCCAACTTTCCTCATCCATCAGTGAAGACAGTGATAGCGCCTTCCTTACAGGGTTTTTGTGAGTCCCCGGTGAGGATACTTTGGAAACATTCAAACACTTTGCAAATGTTAAAGTCCTCCCTACTATTATTACTGTTATCATAAGCTTTTGTCCTATTTATTTTAATTGTGTATTTTGAGTACATTTAGGTAGTAATCATGTTGAGAATATTCCCAGACTATTTAAGAATAATGTTTGCTTTTCATGTTTCTCTAAGACAGTGTCCTACACAGACTTGGACAGTGACTTTCTGGTGCCTTGCATTTGTCATCTCAGTTTGGTTCTTCTTTGTTCTTGGGTTTCCACAAAAGCTCTGCCCCAGTCCCTGTCTGGAGTGTTGTGGGAATCCTGTGTTATTTAAGACTATACCACTGGAGTACAAACTGATAGCGCTTGTAAATTTAGAAGGGGCCCAGTGACATACTATGTGTTTACTGTCTGAGAACTGGAATTTGCAGGGGGTGATTATCAGAAGATTGACCACCAGCATGTGGAAGCTTTTGAGCCACGATGATACACAAAATAGGGCAAAACACACATTCCTGTGTGGTGTCTGTTTACTTTCCCAATAACAGTAGCAGAGTGGTGGAAAATGGGACTGAGGAGGCTAAGAATCACAGTTTTGTAGATTATCTGTAAGCATGAATTTCACCATTGAAACTCTTTTAATGTGATCATTATCTAATGATCAGTCAGATGACACTGTGTTGAAGGCACCAGACTACACTTACATTGGCATTTTTATTAAAAATGTAACCAGAAAAAATATGGAAGTTGCCACTGAAAGGAAAGACAACTCACAGGTAGCCCCTGAAGAAGAGAATAAAAGAAATTGGTGGACTTGGTTTACCCAGTGATGCCAAAAAAATTCGTTTTCTGGGATACTCAGTCATCTCACTTTGCACAGCCCATATTGGGTATTGGCAAACAGACTCCCATGAAGAAATTGAAACTTATACCCAGAATCCCTTGCTGAAGATGAGGAAGTAGAGAAGTTCTGTGAGGCACTTGAGAAAACTCGTAAGCCAGGTCCACAGACTTTGCATCTTCAATGCAAAAAGAGATATGGGAAAGGAGAGTAAAAACTGTTGGAGGTAGGAGTTTGGGATCCAGAAATGTAATAGGTCAAAGGCTTGCATAACATGCCTGTATGCTGTGAATAATTTCCAAAGCTGGGTGTGAGCCATGAATCACCTGAAGAAGATTGACTAATGACAGGAAATGACTTGTTATTGACATCGAGAGTGATTTCAAAACCAGCTGCTTATGTGTAGTCACATCATTGACCAGTAAGAGCAAAGGTCAGAGCAAATACCAAATTAGAAGCAAAGATAAAGATCAATCAGTGAGCATTTCTTAAGCACCTAATATATGCCAGATACAAAGTATCCCTAAGTGCCCTTTCTAATGGGAAAGACAACACGTACATGTGTAAATTTAGACAGAATACATTAAAAATGAACTCAAGGTTTGGAGAAAGAATGCCCTAGTAGTTGGGTAGATGAGGAAAGGCTTCCTGTAGAAAGAGATGCTTGAACTAAGAAGTGAAGGAAAGCAGGGATTTGGAGAGACAGAGGTGGTGAGGGAGGGCATTTTGGGTATGAGGGACAGCCAATGCAAAGTCATGGAGACAGGGCATAATGTATTGTGTGCGCAACAGCAATTAAGGCAGTATGACTGGATAAAAGAGTTCTTGGAGAGGAGGGGAATGACGTATAAACAGACTGGAAAAGTAGGGAAGATCCAAGTTATTCAGAGATTTCAATGCCAGGGAAGTTTATATTTGATCCCAGAAGTAATAAGGCACCATTGGAGTTTTAATATGGGAGCAAGGTGGGGTTGACATACACCTGTGCTATGGCAGCTCTGTGTGGGATAGATTAGTGAGGATAGAGACTTATGATAGGAGCACAGAGAAAGCTGTTACAGTGACCTAAGGGAAAGGTGATGAGGCCTTAATTTAGGCCAATGTCTGTGCCTGGAGAGGAGGAGTCTATGAGAAATGTTGGTGATAGGATAGCTATGTGGGGTGAGTAACAGAGAGGAGCTAAAATAATGCTGAGGTTGTATGAACCTGGGTGATTGGAAAAATGCCAGTGGTGCTGGGGCAGATGATAGGGAAGTTAGGAGGAGAGGTTACTTAGGGGCTGGGGAAGGAGGATGTAATGAATTCTCTTTTATACATGTTTCATTTGAGATGCCTATGGATCATCTCTTTGAAATGTTGAATAGGAAGTTGGTGGTGCAAGGCTTGAGAGAGACTGGGACTGGATGTATAGATCTGGGAGATGTCACCGTAGACCCAGAGACACTACATGCAGGTCATTACGGCAGCTCCAACCTGTGGACTGAAAAACAGAAAATGGATAAAAGTCGTGGAATTGCCAGTGACCCACGTGATAATGCTTGTGTTTTGCTCTCTTCAGATAACAATACCTTGAGTATTGCATTAATAGATGGGTACCACGTTTTAGGAAGGGTGTCAATAAGTTGGAGATTATCAGCAGTAGAAAGGTACCTAAGATTGTGAAGGGCTCAGGATCATTGTAGAAGAGGATCGTCTGACAGATCTGGGGATAATTTGGAGAAGAAGAGGAAGGTGGGGAAGGGTGATGGCTATCCACAGATATTTATAGGATCATAGGTTTAGTGCTGGAAAGGACCTTGGGGGCTATCATGTCTAACCATCCTCCAACCCCCTCCACTTTATAGATCAGGAAACTGAGAAAGAGATTAAGTGACTCAAGTATAAGAGACTGAGAAAGGATTGAAACTCAGGTCTTCCTCACTCCAAGTCTGGTGGCCTATCTAGTATGCTATGTCATCTCGCATTTGAAGAGGTATCATAAAGAAATTCTTACTTCTAGATAACAGAACCAGGAACAGGGAGTAGAAGTTGCAAGGGGGCAAATGGAGGCTTTTGATATAAGGGGAAAACTTCTAGAATGGGGTTTCCTCAGGACATAAGAGTCTTCTTACTAGAGGTACTCAAACAAAGGCTGGTTGACCAGTAGACCACATTTTGTTATTCACGTGTGGGCTGTATCATATTGTCTCTGAGATCTCTTACAACTATGAGATGCTGTATTTTGCTAAAGAAGCCCAACCAAACAACCTACCTACCCACAATGAAGAGGCCTGGAGAACCAGGAAACTACTTTAACCAGTTAATACTAGTCTGTTCGACAAACGGACATGGAGAAGCTAAAGGGTACATGGGTTTAGATCACAAGCTAATTTACAAAACCTTATGCAGGATTATGACCAGTTGAGGGAATGAGCTGACAGACAGCTTGCTTGAGATTCATTTAAGCCAGGTTGTCTTCCAAGTATTTGCAGGGGAACCTGAAAGAAAGATGATAAAAAAGACATGAAGTAGGACAGACCTGATATTGTTTCCATGGCAATTATCTCAGTAATGAAGGTGGACCTACCACCTTGCCACCTGATGTACCACAGGAACAAATGGGAGTGGCCCTTGAGAAGATTTCACCAACTGCTTACAAGAGAAATCTGTGTTGGAGGCAGCTCAATTTTAAAGCTTTTCTAGGATTGATTTTTCAAGATATCTCAATGAGGGGAAGATTTCAAATTAATAGACTGGTTCAAAGAACAGATGTTCACTGGGAAAGAAAAAAGAAGGGATTTAGAATAACTGTGGACTGATAAATGTGTTTTCCCATCTGTATGAAATGTTTATGTAAGTGATACATGCATGGATCTAAAGTATTTCTGATGAAATTGGGACTATCTGTGAGAGCAGCCATGATGAAACAGGATTGCATAAGCTTTCATAGATGAAATTCTGCAACCAGCTGTGTCTTCAGAGTCATAGAACCAAAAGGTATAGAATATATAAGATCTTACTGTATCTTTTGATTTTTAAAAATTAAATATAGCAAAATGCACCATTAATATAAAATATTAAATGATAAAATATTCTCTTACATTTGGAACGGCAAAGATAAATTCATTTAACTTTCTGCTGGGTCTCAGAATCAAGTTAAGATGTAAAATAGCTATAGTCAGTCAGCAAACAAGCATTTATTTATGTTCCAGGTTCCTTCTCTCAGGGAATTTTAATTCTGATGAGAGAAGACAAATCACAAAAGGAAGATGAAAGGGGAGGGGGTTTACCTCAGGGGGAGATGACGTAACCCCAAGGCATGAGTCTAGAATTCAGCCTGAAGAGGTATTGAAGACATGGCTGGCCTGAGCACCCTCCTTAAATGAGGTTTCTGGGAGGAGCCATCCAATCAGAGGGAGAGGCTGCAAGGGCAGAGGGTACTTCCAGTGTGTGAATGCCAAGACTGGAATGAGCTTCCAGTATGAAGATGTACTGGAGCATGGTGGAAGAAATCCAGAGTGCAGTCTAGAAGGGAATGAATGCATTCCCTCAACTAAGGTGTTTGGATGTGTCATGGAAGATTTCCTGCCTAGAGTCCAAAAACGAATTCTCTTTTTATGTTAAGGTCCACAAAGTATTCTCATTCACCCATGATATAATTGATCTCCTCCCAAAGCCCAACAATACTTCTTCAGAGAACAATAGTAAAGCAAAAAGAATTGATCTGACCATCCACATCAGAAAAACCAAAGTGAATTTTAAATTGCATAGCACCCAAGTTCTAACCTGCAGCTTGGTGTATAGTGCATGTATGCTGTATACATGCATTTATGTGTATGTGTTTGTGTATTTTGCAAAAAGCATAGCATGGTGGATAGAATATTAACTTTGGTTTCAGAAATACCATCTCCAATACTTTTAATAGCTGTGTGACCCTGAGAAAGTCAGATAACTTTTCTGTGCCTCAAGTAGCTCCCTAGAGCTCTGTAATTTCCCTATCAAGTCCTGGATGGGCTTCAGGCTCCTTTGGTTGTGAAAGTTCCCCACAATGATGAAATCACAGCTCCCTTAATAATAAGCTAGCATTTATATAGTGCTAACTAGGTACCAGGCACTGTGCTAAAGTGCTTTACCATTCTTAACTCATTTGATCCTCATAACAACCCTCAGAAGTAGGTGCTGTTATTAAGCCCCTCCCCCCATTTTATAGATGAGGGAACTGAGGCAAGCAGAGGTTAAGTTGCTTACCCAGGGTAACATAGCTAGTAAGTGCCTGAGGCTGGACTTTAACTTCTTTCTTATTAATTTTATGGTTATATTTATCTAGTTCTGAGAGAGGTAAATTGAAGTCCTTATTTTACTCATTTAACTTTTCCTTTAAGAATTTGGATGCTATGTCATTTGGTGCATATATTTTTATTATTTTCTATTTCTGTTATTTTCTGTTTTCTATGTATTTCTATATTTTCTTGTAACAAAATATAGATTCCTTGATTATCTCTCTTAATTAGGTATGATTTTGCTTTTGCTTTGTCTAATATCATGATCGCTACCTCTGCCTTTTTTTTTTTTACTTCAACCGAAACATAATGGATTCTGCTCCAGCACCTTATTTTAACTCCATATATGTCCCTGTTTCAAGTGTGTTTCTTGTAAACAGAATATTGTTGGATTATGATTTATAATCTATTCTGCTATCTATTTCTGTTTTATGTGAGTTCATCTCATTCATTTTCACAATTATGATTTCTAACTATATTTTTCCCTTTATCTTATTTTCCTATGTTGATCCTTCTCTTTTACTCTCATGATTTTCTGTCTGTCTTTCTGTCTCTTCTGTCCCTCCTAAAAATCTGTTCTGCTTCTGTCCATTGTCTTCTTTGATCTATCTTCCCTCTTATCACCCCCCACCCCCATCCCCTTTCTCTTAACCTCTTCTCCTACTTCCCTCTTGAGTAAGATGGATTTCTATACCCAATTGAGTGTGTGTGTGTGTGTATGTGTATTCTTCCCTCTTTGAACAAGTACAGATGAGAGTCAGGTTCAGCTGTTTCCTGTTCCCCTCCCCTTTCCTCTACATTATAAAACTCTTCCTTTTACAGCTCTTTTATTTGAGATAGTTTCCCCCTTTCTTCCTTTTCCTTCCCCCTTCTCCCAGTGCATCTCCCTTTTTCACCTCTCCATTTTTCTTTTGAGATCATCCCAACATGATAGATTTACTCCTGTGCCTCCCTCTAAGTGTACTCCTAACTGCCCTAATGATGATAGAATTCTTGGGAATTATATGTATCATTTTCCCATTTGGAAATGTAAACCATTTAACTTCGTTAAATTCTTCATGGTTTCTCACTCATGTTTGCTTTTTATGCCTCTCAAGTCTTATGTTTGAATGTCTCACTTTTTATTCAGCTCTGATCTTTTAATTAGGAGTGTCTTGAAATCCTCTATTTCATTAAATATCCCCTTTTTCCCCTTATAGAATTATACACAGTTTTTCTAGGTAGGTTGATCTTGGTTTTAATCCTAGTTCCATTACCTTCCAAAATAACATATTCCAAGCCCCATGTTCCTTTACTGTGGTAGCTGCTAAATCTTGTGTGATCCTGACTGTGGTACTAAAGTATATGAATGGTTTCTTTCAGGCTGCTTGCAGCATTTTCTTTTTGACCTGGGGGCTCTGAAATTTGGCTGTAACATTCCTGGGAGTTTTCATTTTGAGATCTCTTTTAGGAGGTCGTAGGTCAATTCTTTCAATTACTATTTTTTCTGATTCTAAGCTATCTGGGCAGTTTTCCTTTATAATTTCTTGAAATATGATGTCTAAGCTCTTTTTTAGATCATGGATTTCAGGGAGTCCAAAAAAATTTAATATATCTCTCCTTGATCTGTTTTCCACATTGGTTGTTTTTCCTATGAGATATTTAATATTTTCTTCTAATTTTTTAATCCTTTGAATTTTTTTTATTGTTCCTCAATGTGTAATGGAGTCAATGGCTTCTACTTTACCAATTTTAATTTTCAGTGAATTATTTTTTTTCAGTGAGGTTTTGAACCTCTCTTATTTTACTTGGCCAATTCTGCTTTTTAAGAAATAATTTTCTTTACTGAGGCTTTGTAGCACCTTCACCATTTGGTCAATTATGTTTTTTTAAGGGGTTACTCAGTATTTTTTGTTCCTCTTTTTACTGAGCTGTTAATTTTCTTTTCATAATATTCTTGTATTGCTCTCATTTCCTTTCCTAATTTTTCCTCTAATGCTCTTACACTTGATTTTTAAAATAATTTTTTGCTCCTATTAAAAAAATAAAACATCTCCCTTTAGCCCTTCTAGGAATTCTTATTGGGCTTGTGTCCAATCTGTACTTTTTCCTTTAAGGTTTTGCTTTTAGATGTTTTCAGTCATTGTCTTCTGAGTTTATATCTTGAGCTTCCCTGTCACCATAGCAGCCTTTTATAGTCAGGTTCTTTTTCTTGTTGTTTGCTCATTTTTCCATTCTACTTTTTGATTTTGAACTTCATGTGAAAGTTGGGCTCTGCTCACTTTGGGAGAAGTGAGGGGTAGGAGGTGGGGTCATTGTCTCAGCCTTCAGGATTTTTCTCCCTGCTATTTTTACAGCTAGTTCTGGAGGCCTGTAAGTTTTTGGTCCTTCTTAGGTGGTGTGATCTGGGCAGAGGTGTGGTCACTGCTCTTCTAGTGTGCGTTCTAGTCCTTACCCAGGTAGGGCCCATGCTCTTTGGCAACTACAGCTCCTCTTTTCCCTGGAACTGCTACCTAGAACTAGGGACCTTGGTCTCTTTTGACCTGAAACTGCAACCCAGTACTGAGTAATGGGCAATGGAGTTACCACGTTACTCAGTCCTGCGTCCAGTGTTAGCTCAGGGGTCCCCTGGAATCTCTTTCTTATAGGTGTTCAAACCTTTTACTGTGTTGGGCCAGTCAGAGTTTCTGGTATTGCTATTGGTGTCGCCACCTCCAAGGTCCACAGCTGGTGTTGCCACCATGCTCAGCTCCTGGCCAGCTCCCACCTCATTACTGCAGATATCTCTTTCTGACCTCCTAAGTTATCCTGGGCTAGAAAAATGTCTCATCCTTACCTTTTGTTGATTATGCTGCTTTAGAATTTGATTTGATGCATTACTTTAATGTTACTTAGAGGAGAATAGTGGGAGAGTTTGGCTTGAATTCTCCCACTCTTTCTTAACGGTAAGATCTGTTATATTAATTAGGGTATTGTAATTCCCCCAAGCAGATGTTAATGAAGGTTTGTGGTAAGGGCCATAACAGTGAGCATAGAGAGGAAGGGGTGGAAAGAGGAGCTGTTGGAGTAGCAGAATGGGGTTTCAAGGGAGAAGATAGTGCACTTGGTGTGGGACAAGGTGAGCTGGAGGTGTGGGCCAAGCATCTACTTTTGGCCTGATTTTGGCATGGGAGAAGGTGCTCACGTTGGAATATGTATTTGCCTTCCCCTCCAGGGAAGAGAGAAAAACCAGAAACATCTTTTCATGAACAGAGATCCTTGAAACAGGGAGGTTTGAGGAAGCATTGTGCTCCAGTGCAAGGAACACTGGATTTGCAGTCAAGAGGGCTGAGGTTAAAGGCAAGCCACTTAAGGTTTCTAAGCCTTATTCCCGATGGCTGTCATTGCAGAGTATAAGATATGGCCAGTTCTACCAAGCTGGGAATGCTCTTCAGCCTTTCTTGGACCGATGATGAAGCGTTGCTTGGCCGTGGCAGCCCAGAGCCAAAAGGACCTCACTACTGTTTGGCCCTTCCTCAAGGATGATGGTTGAGTGATGAGAAAAGTGGCAGAATGTATAAAGAATCCCTGTTTTTAGATGGTCTATAAACATGAAATGGTACTTTGAGTGTGAAATCATTTTCTAACAACCTGTGAGTTGATATATTCCCTGCAGTCCCGAGCTACATCCAGTGACATGGTTGATATACATGGAACTAGTAGATTCAGAGAAATAAATAGCAAGGATGGCCTTCCCTTCTCCTCTAAGAGGTGAAAAAGGGAGCAGGTGGTACGTTTCCTATTGTGCATCTGACCGGCAATGTGGTATAGTGGAAACACTGCTGCACTGGCATTAATAGGACTAGGGTTTGATGCCTGGATTGGGCACTTGGTAGACCTCTTTGACCTTGGTCAAGACACTTTCCTACTTTTGTTCTTCATTTCCTGCTGTGTAAGATGATGGGGCTTGACCGCATGACTTCCGAGGTGCCTTCCAGCTCATTTTCTCATTTACACAAGGGAGGTTATACTGTTTGTGTTGCTGTAGTATCGATTTAGATTTGAAGAGCTTTCCCACCCATTAATAGGCCATGTGACCAGCTTAGAAGAAAGGAAGCCTAAATCACCTGTGGTGGGAGGAGTTTCCTGATAGGAAAGGGAAGTTATGTCACAGGAGATGCTGAAAGAGAGCAGTTATGGCTGCTAATGGCCGCCCTCGTGATGGTTAGAACTGAACATGCTGACTTAGCTGTACTGTGAGCTTGTTTTGGGGAAGACCCCAGCAGGGGAGGGGGGGTCAGAGAGGTTTTGGGATGGAGAGGCTCCAGGTTGTAATATTGTGTGTGGAATGTTTTACTGCTCTGATAGATTGGATAAATGGCTTGTGGGATCTGGTTCTCTGGTGTCTGAATAAATGGTTTACTACTTCTACCTTCTCGTGTACTTTGTGGTACAGAACCACATGGGCATTTTGACAATTATCATCTGCATTGTTATCATTGCCTTACTGACACAACTGCCTACCTCACCAGCTTGTTTTGTTACCTGTAAAGTGCTGTGCAAGCACACGTTATCATGATCAGGAACTGTGTAGACGGCTATTGTTCTGTGAGAGGTTTGATTCTCAGCAGTCTCTTGAGCACTAGCAAAGCTGTCCAAGCTTACTCTGGATCACCCACGTGGTGACCTCTTAGGACTGCTGCTTCTTTTCTTTCCCACCTCTTGTTTGTGTTGTTGGACCCTCCGCCCAGCTTGTCCTGTCTACTTGGTCACTGGTTCAAGATGTGAAAGGCACAGAGCATTATTATTTCTTATCTCCCGTCACTTGCATCTTTGTGAATTACATATGGTCTAATTCTGGGTTTCCTTTGCTATGCTGCCCTTTTTTGTAATTCTTAGGGATTTTTGTGGAGGGAGAGAGGAGGGGATCAGTGACTCGTCCCCCTTCCCTGCATTACGGCATTTTAAAGCTGTGTGTGTGTGTGTGTGTGTGTGTGTGTGTGTGTGTGTGAGAGAGAGAGAGAGAGAGAGAGAGAGAGAGAGAGAGAGAGAGAGGGAGGAGGGGCGGGGGGCATAGTAGTGTAAAGACCTTGATTTGAACACACACTCACAAGGTGCCACAATAATTTAAAGATGTTGGTTTGAGTATACACACACATTATTAGTTTACTTGAGCTTTTGCCTTTTTTGAAAGGGTTAACTTTTCATCAATGTCATTTTTAAAAAAATTTTATATTTACTTCCCAGTGTATGTTTTGCCCTCTTCCATGTAATGAAGGAAAAATGTAACTAACAAATTTGTCATCCTATAATGTAAGTGCCACTTCTTACCTGTAGTCCCTCACCTCCCTACTAGGAAGGAAATGTATTTCATTTATGTACTGCAATCAGATTTGATTGTGGCAGGAAATCTGATTTTGGCTGCTTTTGAGTGTTGTTGTCCTTTATTATTGTCACCATCCTATAGAATTTTCCTGGTTCTATCCTGTTCATTTTTCATCAACCCAGTCAAATTTTCCCACAGAATTTTTTTTCCCATTTGTCTTCATTAGGGATATCTTGCTTTGATGCCATTTTAAACAATTAATTTATTTTTAGTTTTCAACATTCACTTCCATAGTGAGTTCCACATTTTCTCCCCTCCCCCCACCACAAGATGGCATATAATTTGTTATAAGCTCTACATATACATACATATTGAACCCATTTTCACATTTGTCATGTTGTAAAGAAGAATTAGAACCAGTGGGAGAAATCCCAAGAAAGAAGAAACAAACAAACAAAGAAAAAAAGAGAGAGAGCAAATAATATGCTTCAATCTGCATTCAGACTCCATAGTTCTTTTTCTGGATGGCATTTTCGTATCATGAGTTGTTTAGAGTTGTCTTAGATCCTTGCATTGCTGAGAAGAGCTAAGTCTATCAAAATTAGCCATCCTACAAGGTGGCTGTTAACTGTGCACAATGTTCTCTTGGTTCTGCTCACTTCATTCAGCATCAGTTCATTCAAGTCTTTCCAGGTTTTTCTGAAGTTCGCCTGCTTATTTGATGCCATTATTACAGCTGAACCAATAATGTGCATATAGTAGTTAATCTTTCATTTAACACTCAAGTACAGTGGAATGCTCTGCCATCCAGCCAATGGGAAGTTGGGGCTATTAGGCATTCTCTTTCACTCCCAAGATCTTAGAAGGAACCTTAAAGACTGACCCAATGTGCAAACTATAGGTTATGTTATGTATTTGAGTGAGAAACATAGCCCGTGGCAAATCTCTCACTTGGGTCCAACTATAATCTGTCCGCAAAGTATAAAGCATTTTTTCCCCACAGTAAAATACATTTAGGCAGTCTTTTTGGAAGATTAATTTTCTTGCCTCTTTCTGGCTGTGAGGTACATAGTCTGAAGTTTGTTGTAAGCATATTTTTGCTTGTTTGGTCATTTTTTTTTTGGTGTATGAATTACAATTTGTTGTCAACATCCCTGTCAATCTAGACGCTGCCAGATAAAAACACATAAACCTCTGAAGCCCCAATCCCTTAATCTCTCTTCTATTGAGTTCAGCCCTCTTATCTGTCAGCCGTATCATCTGGAAGCTAAAAACCCGGGATCACAGACATAGGTCCCCTTAGTGGAAGATTGGTAGGAGAAGGAACTATAATACAGAGCCCAAGGAAATGACCCAGCAGGGAATTAATGTTGTATAACATAAAGTGTCTGGTGACCAAGAACTGATCAAGAAAACTGCCTGAACAGCATAAATTCAAAAACCAGGATCATAGGATACGGAGCTGAAAGGGATCTTAGAAGCTAGCTCCGATCATAACAGGAATCAGAGGCCAGCTAGTCTAACCTTCTTATTTTGTAGATAAAGAAACCGAGGCCCATTGAAATGGGTCACATCCACTTGTAAGCGTCAGAGGCAGCAACTTCCTCAGACTCTAGAGTCAATTATCTTTTTATTATTAATTTATTTTTCTTTTTATTAATTTATTGCTAGTTTTCAACATTCAGTTCCACAAGATTTTGAGTTCCAAATTTTCTCCCTGTCTCTCCCCTCCCCCCTGCCCCAAGATGGCATGCATTCTGATTACCATTTCTCCCAATCTGCCCTCCCTTCCATCACCACTAACCCCCACCCCCTTCTGTTATCCCTTTCCTTTCTATGTTCCTGTAGGGCAAAATAGATTTCTATATCCCATTGCCTGTATATCTTATTTCCCAGTTGCATGTAAAACAATTTTTAACATTCGTTTTTAAAACTTTGAGTTCCTCATTCTCTCCCTTCTTCCCTCCCCATCCACCCTCATTGAGAAGGCAAGCAATTCACTATAGGTTATACATGTGTAGTCATGCAAAACACTTCCATAACAGTCATGTTGTGAAAAACTAACTATATTTCTCTCCATTTTACCCTGCCCTCCATTTATTCTGTTCTCTCCTTTGACCCTGTCCTGTCTCAAAAATGTTTGCTTCTAATTACCTCCTCCTCCCATTTGTCCTCCTTCTGTTATCCCACCCTGTCTTTTCCCCTTCCCTCCTACTTTCCTGTAGGGTAAAATAGATTTTCATACCCAATTGAGTGTGTATGTTATTCCCTTCTTAAAAGCCGAATCTGATAAGAGTAAGGTTCACTCATTCCCTCTCACTCCTTCTTCTTTCCCTCCATTTTAAAAGCTTTTTCTTGTCTCTTTTATGTGAGATAATTTACCCCATTCTACATCTCCCTTTCTCCTTCTCCCAGTACATTCCTCTCTCACCCCTTAATTTTATTTTTTGGATATTCAACTCATCCTGTGCCTTCTGAATATCTATGTATCTATCTATCTATCTATATCTGCGTACATATATGTGTGTATAGTATATACATACATACATGCATGTATATGCATATATACATATACATTTACATATACATACATATACACACACATATATGTATGTATATATGTGTGTGTGTATGTTTTTTTTCCTCCAACTACCCTAATACTGAGAAAAGTCTCTTGAGTTACAAATATCATCTTTCCATGTAGGAATATAAACAGTTCAACGTTAATAAGTTCCTTATGATCTCTCTTTCCTGTTTACCTTTTCATGCTTCTCTTGAGTCTTGTATTTGAAAGTTGAATTTTCTGTTCAGTTCTGGTCTTTTCATCAAAAATGCTTTAAAGTCCTCTGTTTCATTGATTTTCCATTTTTCCCATTGAAGGATTATACTCAGTTTTGCTAAGTAGGTGATTCTTGATTTTAATCCTAGCTCCTTTGACCTCCAGAGTATCATATTCCAAGCCCTCCGATCCTTCAGTATAGAAGCTATTAAATCTTGTGTTATCCTGATTGTGTTTCCACAATACTTGAGTTATTTCGTTCTGGCTGCTTGTAATATTTTTTCCTTGACCTGGGAACTCTGGAATTCGGCTACAGTATTCCTAGGAATTTTCCTTTTGGGATCTCTTTCAGGAGGTGATCAGTGGATTCTTTCAGTTTCTATTTTACCCTCTGGTTCTAGAATATTAGGACAATTTTCCTTGAATTATCTTTTTTTGTACCGCACTCCCCAAATCATCATCTCCCCCCGTTGCCTATCCCACCACTTTAAATATAACTCTCCTCCCCAGCCAAAAACAAATCTTTTCTGTCCCTCAAAAATGTATATCTAAATGAGCCCCATTTTGTCTCCCCATTTCAAACCTATGGAATGCATAATACATATACTTAAGTGGAGAGAGTTATTATGGTGTCATATTGGCTTTGTACATTTTGCAATCTCCAATTTCTTCATAGGTGGAGATCATGAGCATTCACTTGGTGAAGATGGCCACAATCTAAGCTTAGGTTGGCTTCTTGTCAGGGAGAAAGGAGACCATTATCAGAATAACTGTTGGGCCTGCAAGAGAAGACAGTGTCTCCAGCATGGTGAAAATCTAAAAGAATTATTTTCATTTTCTGGCTATCAAATATAATCCCATCATTGCTGAAAGAACACAGGCTTTGGAATGGGAATGACAGGGAGATCCGAGTTCAAATCCTACTTCTTTTTATTCTCCGTTTGACCTTGGACAGGTCACTAGACCTCTTTCTGAGCCTTTGTTTCTCCATCTAAAAAACAAAGATTGGATTAGTTTTCTCAAGTCCAGTTCAGTTCTGTACTCTAGGAACAGTTTTCTTGGAAGACTCCCCAGCCCACGTTTTCTCAGTTTCAGAGGATCTGATTAGGCAGGCCAGGGGATTTTTCACAGTAGAACTTTATAGGCCTTTACAGTCGATCAGTCAGCAGCTACCCATTGAGCACCTGCTGTCTTACTTGGTTGATTTTTCTGATGCCTGGGAAGTGTGGGGTCCTAGTGTAAAAGGCCCTTTAAAAATCTTCCCTCATGTCTTGGCAGTTTGTCAGTTGTTCTTTTGTAATGGCAAGTAAAGTGGGACTTTTTGTTGTTTTTTCTTTTGAAGTGCTTCTCAGCACTAAGGCAGTCAAGTGCCTTTGATTGAGTCTTTGATTGAATCAAGAGTCTTTGATGACTTGCTTAAGTCACAAGAAAGCCCAAGTCACATGAGTTTGAGTCACATGGTTGTGATGCCCTCTGACCCTGAAGAAGTGTGTATATATATATTCAGAGGTTAGCATTTTACTTTGGGGCTCACTCATTGGAAGAGCATTCCTGTGATTTCACCAGATCAGACTCTGGGTAGCCATTAAGGAGCTCTTCCCCCACCCCGCCCTGCACCTCCCCAACTTTGTAAACCAAGATGTTGTTGCTTCTCTCTCTGATAACTATGTGTGTATTGCTATGGACAGACAGCTAGAAGCCTTGTCTGCTGATTTGTGTTATTTGCTCTGTTTATATAATTTCAGTTTGTGTTTTCTCTGAAGTTCAGGGTGCTGACTTTCCCCCCTGAACTAAGTGAATGATAGATGTATGTTTAATTAAAGTGAGATTGTAAACCCTTTAAAGTTACTTTCCTTAGAAAAGCAGATCAAAGAACCTGTGCTAGCAGCCCTCCTGTGTGCTGGTGTTATTGGCCTTATACCTCCACAGCAGCTGCTGGCAACATTGTTATTACAACTTTACAGCCTGTTTTTGGTTTATCAGTGACCCTTACTTGGTATCTACATCCTTTGGGTCATGTCTGTCACTTTATTTTTCCCCCCTTTGACATGGCTTCTATTGGTCTTTTGATAAAGGGAAACATAAATTAACACTGGTACCATCCAAGGGAGACAGCCAAGGTCTGATTCCTAACCTTTTAGCCCAGTGAGTAGTACCATACCCAGTGCTGCCTACTTCCCAAACGTTCTTAAGAATGGGAGTCAGACAGAGAGAATATAACAGAATCAGGACCTCCTGGGGCACAATGCGGACTGTGAAAATTCTCCAAAAGAGGAGAGATCATGGGATCATAGATACAGAAGTGGCAGGGACCTTAGAGGCCATCAAGTCTAACTCTGCCATTTTATAAATGAGGAAACTAAAGCACAGAGAGGAAATGAATTTCCCAAGGCCACACAGCCAGTAAGTGTCCGATGGAGGATTTGAACCCAGGTCTTCCCGATTCCAGGTTCATTCAGAGGTGTCTGATACACACCGAACACTACAGTCACTCCCTTAACCCAGGCCCTTGTCTTTCCCCTTCCAGTCTTTTCATCCCTCATGGAACCAGCATATATTGTGGCCAACAGAACCAGTTTTCTCCAGCTCATGAGGAACACACTGGTGGCATGCATTTGAGCAGAGACATCCCATAATATACAGATCTACAATATTTCTTTCTATCTTTTATTGACATTTTCAAACACTTTTGCCGAGGACAGCTGCTCTCGACTTATGCTGCACATTTTCCAGACTGGCATGAAAGATCATTATACTTATATGTTAGCTTCTGCTCAGAGACTTTACAAGGGAGGTTTTAAAAATGTCTATTCTAAGTTCTGGGTTTTTTATTTGATGTCTATATCTTCTCACAGTATTTCAGTAGATAGCTTTTAAAAAATTTCATCAGTTGTTATATTTAGGGGATCTCTCTTAAAATATTATGGAGAATTTCAGCCATTCAGTTCATGAAGTATTAAGTGCCAACTATGTGCTAGCCACTGTGAGACAAAGACAAAAAGGAAACAGTCCTTGCCCTTAGGAAGCTTACGTTCTACTGGGATTATATGACTTTTTGTTTTTCAGTCATGACCCCATTTGGGATTTTCTTAGCAAAGATACCCATTTCCTTCTTCAGCTCATTTTACAGATGAGAAAACTGAGGCAAATAGGGTTAAGTGACTTGCCCAGGGTCACATAGGCAGTAAATGTCTGAGGCTGGGTTTGAACTCACCTAGGCGAGTCTTCCTGACTCCTGGCCAAGGGCTCTATTCACTGTACCACCTACAAAACTAATACAAGGTATTTTCAAGTAGAAGAGAGTTCTGATCACTGGGGGTGCAGGAAAGACATGGTATATGATCTTAGCTTTTCTTTCTATCCCTTCTTGGAATATGTTCTGCCCCCCTACCCTCAGCCACAAATACAGCTGTTGTAGGATTCTCGTGTATAGCACTGATACCTGCCCTTTAACCTGCCTCATTGCCAGGAAGTTTGTTCACATCCACAAAGTATGAGGGCAGTGTGATGTAGTGGATGGAAAGCTCGCCTGGAATCCAGGAAGACTCGGGTTCTGGTCCCATCTGTCACACCTATTGATGCTCTGATCTTGGGCACAACAGTTGAACATTTCCATGCTCCAGGATGGGCAACAGTTGTGGAGAAAACGCTGAACTTGCATTGATTAGAGAGCGTTTCCTTTACCAATGAAATGATGCGTCTAGACCTCTTCTCTTTTCCAGGAGAAGGCTGGATCACCATTTGAAAGAGAAGTAACAAACACTGATGGTTGATTGTGTGTGTTATTTTTTTTTTAAATCAGCTCTATGAAGTGTGCAGCATGTTCATTGTTCCTTCCATAAATTCTTTTCTGAAATGAGCTGCTGCCTTTTCCTCTTCCAGGTACTTAATGTTGGCCACCCCTTAGGAGCGTGAGGGAGTAGATATATGTGTGTGTGCACTCGCGCACACACACACACACACACACACACACACACACACACACGCACACACACGCACACACGCACACACACGCACACACACACACACACACACACACTTCCTCCCTTCTTCCATATTCTCTCTAGAGACAAGCAGCTCCCTGTTAGCTGTGTTACCTTAGGAACAGCCTGATGAATGTACAATAAAATTGTTTCCGGAGTTTGTGTCTGAATGTCTGTACCAAATCCTTAGATTATTTCCTGTGCAGCCCTCTTGTTTTTTTTTTTTTAACCCCAGATCGACGGTGCCAGACAATACCATTTCTTCTCAGAGGAAGATGATTATGTCAGGTCTCCCTCCCCTCCCCAGGATGGATTGCCTTCATTTTAGCCTTTAGGAGAGAAGATTCCTTCAACCCGCTCCTAAATTTGAAAGATAGATGCCAAACAGCAAACAGATATATTAGCAGGCCCCTTAATTTATTTCCTTCTTGGTACATGTGATTTTGTAGTCTTTCTAAGAAAGCACCTCCTTTTTCAGTAACAGTATTGTAGCATGGCTTTTAAGAAGCTTGTGGCCCTTGGGTTGTTATTTTTTAATTGATCGTTAATTCAAGTTTAAATAAAATCAGTGGGTTTTACCAGTGCCAGCTCTGATCGTTGAAGCATTCATTATAAGCATATAAGCATTCATCACACAGGAAGGCCGTGTGAATATTGATTGAAAGTTGTGCATTCAAAGTCCTTCACAAGCTGCCACCCTCCCTCCTCTCTTGTCCTCTTCCACCCTATTCCCTCCCATGTACTCTTGGATCTAGTGACCCTGGTTTTATTGTCAAGATCCTCCATCCTCCCAGGTATTTACACCATCTCTGCCTCCAGGCTTTCTTGGCTTCCCTCCTGTGCCAGATAAAATCGCACCTTCTACAAGATGGAACATTTCCCCATCCCCTTTAATGCTGGTCCCTAGCCTCCACTGATTACCTCAGTTTTGTATCTTGTTTGTACATAGAGGTCTGCGTGTTGTTTCTCCCACTAGACTGTGAGTTCCTTGAGGGCAGGGACTTCCTTTTGCCTTTCTCAAGTGCCTGGAATGTGGCAGGCACTTAATAGACCCTGATTGACTGATTAAGTACCTACTGTGTGCAGAACATAAAAGTGCTTGGGGGTGGTGCTGTGGCAATGAGTCAAGATTGCCTGACTCCCTGGTGCATTAGTGTCTTAGTAGGAAGAGGTGATACCATCCCTAGGGAGCCATTACATACACTGTTGTAGGATACATGCGCCAGGTACTTCCAAAACAAAGTACTAGGTTAGGTCTGTGAAGGGAATCGCATGCTAGGGTCTCAGGGAAGGCTTGTGGAGGATGTGATGTTTGAAATGGCCTTTTTAAAGGAGACACAGGAATTTAAAAACTGAAAATGAGGAGGGAGGGAGGCACTGGGTACTCTCGATTATAGAGGGATTAATCAATTAATTAATTGATTACTCTTGTATTATGTATATAATATATTATAATAATAAATTATTTATTCTTTGTATTCCTTTATAATAGTGGCATTAAGGTAAGATGATTCCCCATTTAAGAAAAATGAAGGAAAAACCTGGGAGTGGAGAAGGAGGTCACTGGAGATGAAGGAGTTGCAAAATGAGGAGCCAGGTTGCTAGATGGCCTGTGAGTGTGAATATTGAAGTCCCTCAGGATGACACGGGATGGAAGGGAAAGGAAGAATGTGTGCCGGGTGTTCAAGATTTATTGAGAAGGTTGGGAGGAGGCCTTAGAGGAGGCTAAGTGAGAGATAGAGTGAGTGTAGTCTGAGGGAATTAATGGACCACAAGAGGAAGGGCCATTGGGGGATCATGTAGATCATGGGGAACAGCTGTGATATCTGTGCTTGTTCCTGGACTTGGGAGCCTGGGAGTATGGGAAGAGGTGTGGATCTTAGGAGAGCAGATTTCAAGGGATATGGTGAACCCGGGGGAGAGCCAGGTTTATGTTAAAAAGGAGACAATAGAAGGAATTTTGGTCGAAAAGGTATAGGACATGTGGCGTTTATGGAGATTAGGGAGGAGTGGGCCAGTTCCTTGGTGAATAAGATTGGATGGGGACTTCTTGTGGGTGAGGGTGAGAATTTGTTTGCATCTGAGTCAGTGAACCTGATGGACTGATATGGGGGGGTGGGGCAGGGAACCCTGCAAGGGGATTTTCCCTGGGCCAGAACCAAAAGGAAAATGATGAAGTTTATTCTCTCCAGCCTGTAATATAGGGGTTTGGACACCTGATGTGTGGGCTTCCATGATGATGATAAAGATAATAATGACAATGGTCAGCACTTATATGGTGCTTTAAGATTTGCGGACATCATTTCTTTTGAGCTTCACAATAGTCCTGTGAGGTAGGTACTGTTATTTGACAGACGAGGAAACTGAGGCACACAGAGGTTAAGTGGGTTGCCTAAGGTCAGCTAGTAAGTCAGTCTGAGGTGGGATATGAACCTGGGCCTCCCTGACTCCAGGTCAAGCACTATCCACTATGCCACCCAGCTGCCTGCACCAGGATTTGCTCTTAGGTGTTCCATGGCTCCTTGTCTGAGGGAGGAAGCCCTTCAGGCTCTCTGTCCTTGGTTTCCAGCCTCTGGAAGGGTGGCTTTAGAATGAATGTTAAGCCTCACCGGATTGGACGAGAGATGTCTCCTCTAGGGTTCCTTGTGGCTTCTTGAATGAAGGGAGCAAGGTCATAGAATCCCAGCCTTTTAGATTTGGTTGGGACCTCACTGGCCATCTAGTCCACCCCCTACTGAAAGAGAATTCTTCATGACAGCACGCCTGAGGAGTGGTCATCCGGCCGCAGCTTAAAGACCTCCAGGGAGAGGAACCCACCATCACTCAAGGCAGGCCCCTGCTGGGTAGTGCTAGTTTATATCCTGGCCCTGATTAGTGTAAATAATGAATCCCATGGTCAAAATCACACCGAAGGCTGCAGTGGAAGGGAAATAGGCAGTGTGAATTCAAATAATGTGATGCTTCAAAGGGATTCATTGTTCGCACTAATTGGGACTTAGCTATATTAATGGAGCAGGTAGGTGGCACAGTAGATAGTGTTGGGCCCATGGTCAGGAGAAGTTGAGTTCAGTTTTGGCCTCAGACACTTACTAACTGTGTGATGATGGGCAAACCATTTAACTCTGTTTGCCTCACTTTCCTCATGTGTAAAATGAGCTGGAGAAGGAAATGGCAAACCACTCCAGGATCTTTGCCAAGAAAACCTCCAGTGGGGACATGACTGAACAAAAAGAAGAAGCTGTATTAGTTAGATTTTCCTTATATCAGGCCTACATTTACTTGTTTGCAACTTCCCATTGCCTCCTCGTTTTGTCCTCAGAAGCCAAAAATAGTAAGTCTGATCTCTCCTCCATGTAACAGACCTTCGTATACTTGAAGACAACTGTCATGTCCAAGCTAAACCTCCTCACTGCCTTCACCTGATCCTTGTGTCATGTGGAATCAAGTGCTGCCCATCCCCCTTCCCACTATTTTGCATTTTCTTTGTATTATATATTTACTCTCTGTGTGCATATGTCTCTTTTGCAGTAGAATAGAAACTTCTCAAAGGCAGGGGCTGTTCTGTGTTTAATCTTTGTGTCTCCAGTGTCTGGCACAGACTAAGTGCTTGGGAAATCCTTGATGAATGAATTGGACCCTCACAGATGCCCCTGTGAGGTAGCTATGCTACAAGTATTGGTTCTTCCCACTTTAGAGAAGAAGAAACTGAGGCTAAGTAAGATGAAGGAATCTACCCAAGGTCACTTGGCGGGGAGGGACTAAGTGTCAAGGGTGTAATTTCAACTCCAGACCTCTTTCTGTTCTATAAAAGTGCCTCTCAAAGATGTAAGGATTAAGGGCAAAACTCCCTAGAGCTTTCCTTTGAAAGGACCTTATAAATATAACCTCTCCTGTTTTATTTTCCTGCCTTATCTGTCCTCCCTCCAGGCAGATGGATGGCTGTTATTTAATCCCTGGACTCTTCATGCCTTGGAAAAACAGATAGGAGGTGTGTTAGAACCACCCCTCCTCTTCTCCGAGGAGTGCCTGGGATAATTGCTGGGAGGCATCAGGGCTATTGTTGGACCTGAAATTTCAGCTCAGATCATCCTTTCCTATTTCCACTAATTTAATTTCCTTTTCCTTTTAGTAAGTCAACAGTGAGGAATCACCAGCTCAGGCCATCCCAGGATTTAGTGGCTGGAGATGCAGCTCACCTTTAAATTAATGGGACTCTTTGCTTTGGGTGAAATCTCTTTTATTGGCCATGAGTGTGTGGCTAAATGGGGAAATAAATAAGGTATTCAACGAAAAAGATGATGGATGAAAGAATTATAATACCTTTTGTCTTTCACCTGCCTGCCTCTGTGTAGTAAATGTCCTTTAAGTCTGTAAGAGAGGCAGTGTGGGGTGTTGGTTAGAGGGTCAGCCTTAGAGCCAGGAATATCTGCATTCAAGTTTAGCTTTTCCCCTTTTCCCTTTTTGACTTTGAGAGTGAAACAGAACTCCTCTTAGGGTCAGTCCACCTATAAAATGAGGTTGGATTAGTCTCCATCGGTTGCTGTGGGTGAAAAACTATTCACCCCACAACCCACCTGGTCCTGAGGCAGTGTATGTAAAAGCTCTGCATTTGGAGTCTGGGGGACCTGGGTTCAAATCGTAGCACTGCCACAGCTTCAGTCCGTCTTTCAGAGTTCATCGTTTCTCCCTCTGGAGGTGGATGGCGTTTGTCATCACCCTTTGGCATTGTCTTAGATCGTTGTCTTGATTGGAGTAGCTAAGCCTTTCACAGTTGATCATCCTTACAGAATTGCCGTTACGGTGTACAGTGCTGTCCTGGTCCTGCTTACTTCTATTCGCGTGAGTTAAAGTCTTCCTGGGTTTTACTGAAACCATCCTGCTCGTTGTTTCTTATAACACAGTAGTTTTCCGCCACAATCATATACCACAGCTGGTTCAGCCATTCCCCTCTTGATGGGCATCTCCTTGGTTTCCAGTTCTTTGCCAGGACAAAAAGAGCCGCCATAAATATTTTTATACAATTAGCTGCTTTTCCCTTTTCTTTGATCTCTTTGGGATCAAGAGTGGCATTGCTGGGTCAAAGGATATACTCAGTTTTATAACTCTTTGGGCATAGCTCCAAATTGTTCTCCAGAATGGTTGGCCTACTAACATCCTTATTTTACAGATCAGGAAACCAAGGAACACAGAGCTTCATCATGGCTTGATTAATTGATCAGCTTAATTATGGAGGACCTTGAAAACCTGCCCAAGGAATGTAGACTAGTTTAGTAGACATACAAAGCCATGTTTCTCTAGGAGAGGATTGGCCTGGTAAAAGCTATATTGAAGGACTATCTGGATCAGATAGACTGAATATAGTAGGGTCTGAGAAACCAGAATGCCAGGTTAGTAGGCCGTCCCAGGAGTTCAGGCATAGAGTGAATGACCTAGGACTCTAGGGTGTGATGATAGTGGGAACGTAGACCATTGGGGAGAAACCTGGTAACAAATTGGGCTTAGAGATGGTGGGGAAGGGAACCAAAGATGAGTGCAGAATTCTGAACCTGAAAAAAATGATATTTTTTTTCACCAATTAAAATGGGCAATTGGGCATGGGCAGCTGATTTTGATAGGAAGGCAATGAGTTTGATTGTGACCCTGTTGCGTTTGGCTTGAGGTTGGGGAAAAGGACAACTGGCCTGGGGTCTTTTCATGCCAGCAAGCGACATTATAATTCTAGAGACAGTGTCTGGTTGGAGAGAGTTTAAGGAAAAAAAATACTTCCACTCGGTAATTAATTATTGAATGACTGGTGTGCACTGATTGGTTCTCTCAGAGTGGTCAAAAGGATGCCTTTTAAAAATCGAACATTCTGTGGAGTGTTTAGTTCCTCTGATAGTTTGTGGTTTTAATTTGCTCCTCCTTAGGGTAATTTTACCATGGGCCCCTCCTAGGCAAATGCCAATCTTTGTACTTTTCCAATGGTGATCTAAATGCTAGGTCATAAAAAGCAGGAGACCAAGTGAGAAAATAAAGGGGAAAGCATTTTGAAAGTTAAAAGTGCTAAACGTTTGGTTTCAGGGAGCCAGATAGGAGGGCCTGGTCTGAGTAGAGCAGCTTCTGAAATTCTGGTAAATTATTCATCTGCCCGCTTAAGGAAGTTCAGACGGGTTATTTAAAAAAAAAATACATTTTACTGATAGCTTTTGTGTTTACATCCCCTAAATTTCCCTCTGTATCCCCTCCCCGCCCCTTCCCAGAATGCTGTGCCTTAGACCCATGGGATTCTATTTCTTTAAACCTCTCCTGAATGCCACCATCTTTGGTTTACCGAAGCAAGTTCGTATTTATCCAGTTCCACCGGGATTCACTGCCATAAGGAGTATCTGGCTCTCTAGTGTGATATCTCAAAGAGAAATATATGAGGGTAGGAAATACAGAATAAGGAAGATGAGTGGGGTTCTGCCATAATCTCATAATTGACCCCCATTTGGAGACAGGCCTGGCATCATTCCCGTCAGGTAGGTTGGTATCATCACCTGTTAATCCCTCCTTTCTCCCTTTTTCCCTTAGCCCAAGTCAGGTCCGTTCTCCCATGGTCCAGTGGCTAAACCCGCAGTCTCCTACAAGCCTGAGTGCCAACGCGGCTGCAGTCCCTTCATCACCGGTGACCCCGTCCTTCTCCCTCCCCGCTTCTGCTGCTGTGGCCGACAAGCCGACAGAAAGGTACGTTGGACGGCCTGGGTTTGGGGTACGTTGTTATCCACTAGGGGATATTCATGAATGTGGCTTCACTATGGACATTCCACAAAGTGGTTTCTTCCCAACAGACTCTGAAGGCATGGAGTAGTATGGGGATCATTGCCTCCTTTTTTACAGATTAGGACGCTGGAGCGCAGTTTAACTGGGCTGAGTTGGCATTCAAACCCAAGCCTTTATGACTATAGGATACTTCAGCTTTAGGTTCACTGATTCTCTTTGCTGCCTCCTGTCAGAAAGAGGTAGGCCAAGGCCAGCTTTCAGGACCTGGATCTGTATGGGCTTCGTGTTTAGAACCTACTCAGGAACCCTTTCCTTGAGCTAATCTCCCTCGGATGGGTGTATCCTCCTGCTGCTCTCCTGATACAGCGATTCCAGGCTTCTCGGAGACATGAACTGATTATGTCTTATAATCTCAGGAATTTGCCCTATCTCTCACTCTCTAAGGAGAATTTTTTTTTCACATGACCTTCTTGCATTACAAGGCCAGTAAACTTGAGACCCGTTGATGGGGGATGAGGGGAAGATGAGAGGGGACAAAAACACATTTATTTAGCACCAAGTGCTAAGCGCTTTACCAACATTATCTAATTTGATCCTCACAATGACCCTCAGAAGTTGGTGCTATTATTAGAGTTAGAGTTCAGAAAAGCTGAGGCAGACACAGGTTAAGGGACTTGGCCATGGCCAGTAAGGTGGGATTTGAACTCAAGTCCTCCTGACTCCAGGCCCACCACCCTATCCACTGTGCTGCCTAGCTGCCACTGAGAAGGTCAGTGGCTTGCCCGGAGTCCCACAACCATTATGTGTCAGGAGGAAGACTCAAACCCAGGTCCTCCTGACTCTCTTTTCCCACTATAGCTACATTGCTTTTTAGTTTTCAAGCACATAAATTTGAACCCCAGAGAGGGCATCAGTTCCCCGTCCAGCAGAGCCAGTAGTGGAATTGAAATCCCTGACCTTTCCCTAAGTGATTTTCTCCCTTGATGGCATGCTCACATACCCCCTCCCCACCTCGGCTGTTCGCTATTCACCCCAGTGAGCTCGAGGCCTGGCCTTCCCCAAGCTCCGTCCCCAGTTTTGAGCCCTTTACCAGGATGCCCTTTTCCCCGGAGCCCCCATGGGTGGCCTTGTCAGACCATGAAAGGCCAGCCTACCCCCTCTCCACTGGCCTCTCTGCAGGAAAGTCCTTTGAAACAAGGCCGACCAAGGCAATGGAGGAGGCCCCTTGCTTCTCCCGGGGCTCGGGGGGCAGATTTTCATCTCAAACAGATCTGCATGAGGAATTCCTCACTGAGGGCATGAAGTGTGTACCAGTCTGTCTCCCTCTCTCCCCCTCTGTTGGGCTGCCTTCTGTTTCCCTAATAGATAAACTGAAACGTGTAAGAAGGCAGTGTCCCCTGTGGTTTTTACAGTGCAGGCTGAGAGGGAGAGAGCAGCCCTCTGACAGCCAGTGAGGCAAGAAGAGAGGGAGGGAAGAGGCTTAGCAAGAGCTCCCCGAGGTGAAGGTTTGGATTGGAAACCAGTCATTGACTTGAGAAGCAGACACCGTGGCTTTTCCTGATGTTCCTTCCTCTTCCCTGTGCTTTGTATTTGGGAGGGCTTTGCCTGCTGAAGGGTGGGCAGAAGGGGGAGATGTCTGCTTCCCAGGGCCGCCTCTTCTGATCCAGCCCTGTCTCTCTGATTCTTCCTTTGCAGCGTTGTGAGTCGGAAGGCTCGGGCCGTCTATCCGTGCGAGGCGGAGCATAGTTCCGAGTTGTCTTTTGAAATAGGAGCAGTTTTTGAAGATGGTAAGTATGGACGGGAGCTGCTCATTGGGGGCTCCGTTCTTGCTGGCTCAAAATGAGTATAACACCCGGTTAGGAACCCAGGCATAGGATGGTAGATTGAAATCTGGAAAGGATCCTGAAAGTCATTGAGGCCCACCTGCTTGTTGTACAGAAGAAGAAACTGAGTCCCAGAGGAGTCAAGTGGCCTGTTTGGGATCACGCAGCTCAAAAGCCTCTGAGGCGAGAGTCCTAGGTCTTCCTGACTTCAAGTCTGGCACTTCAGGTACTAGCCCACAGTATCTCTACCCAGAAGGCAGGATGGCGGGGTGGGAAGCATGCTAGATTCTGAATCATGGTTCAAACTTGCCCCTGCCACTTACTTGGGGCAATCCTTTAACTTCCTAGGGCCTCATTTTGCCCATCAGAGTAGTCCTGGAGCTAAAAGCATGGCTCTACTCTGGTTCTTAGTGACCCCACAATCCTTTTGGGGAATGAAGGTCTTCACTCAGTGGCTCAAATAAGGACGGTGAAATGTCTCCATGAGTTTTGGTGTCCCTCTCTTTAGCTGTGTTGACATGATGCTGAGAAACTCAGCATCTACAGGTATTAGGAACTACCCCAGCTTTGCTTCCCTCATTTTTCTCTCCCTCTAGTCTTAAGTCAGTATGATTTTAATGGTGCGAGGACTCCCTTTGCTAGTAGAGACCACAACTCCTATAACTCTGAAAAATTACCCCCACAGAAGCTGCTAGCAAGATTGTCACTACAGGGGGTTAAACTTGGTGAACATGGAGGTCCTTTGTCTCTTGAAATCCATGATCCTACCATCTTATTACAGTGAATGCAGGAAATACATTCGAGTTTGGTGACCACGGCAGTAAAGCTAGGAACACTCAATCATTGCATCTCAAAGCCAGTGTCCCGTGTGTAGTGGTCATGATCACAGCCTAGGCCTATTTACGTATATATCATGGGACTGTGTTCTCCTCAATGTGGATACTCCTTCTCTTGCTTCTTGTCTTCTCATCCTGATTGCTGCCTGTCCATGTTCACCACTGGACCTTGGCAGAAGACTTATCCAACATACTGGAAGCCTTTCTGTAGGTCTTTTCGTGTGCCATGGATGCTGGAGCAAGTCTTGGGCAAATCGATCTATTTCCCCTTATTGTAGGTAACATGAAAGGCCTACCTTCTTTTTAGATCATATACAAAGATCAAGGAATCACAAAATCTGCAACTGGAAGGAACCTCAGATACCATCTGTTCCATCTCTGCTCCCTCAGTGGAATCCCTTGCACTATTTCTCGTGCCCAGGCCTCAGTTAGAATATGTGGCAGCCTAGCAATGAAAAGGCATATTTCAAACATGTTGTCCTGTACTAAGTCCTGGAGATACAGAGAGAAAAGTAGGCTAGCTCTTTCCATCAGGGAACTCAACGTTCTAATGTGGGGGAGACAGTACTGCGAGTCAGATGGAAAGGCCCAACGGCCCTTGGGGTATAGCAGAAAAGTGAATAATGATGTGCCTTTTTCCCTATCAATTCCATCGATAAAATCATCTCAGTTCTAAGATTGAACCACTTGACAGTATTAAGGACTTTGGTGGGGAGACTTTCTTTTCTGGGTCTTCAGTACTTGTGTGTGCTGAGGAGGCAGGGTCCAGGTCCACAGCAGGGGCAGGGACATTTGCTAGGTTGGATCCCCATAAAGGTTGCTTCTCTGGTTGAGAGCCACAGGGCCAGTGGGGTGGGGGACTGGGAGGCTGCTGTTCTTGGTGTTCTCAGCTAATCTGCCCACCAAAGGCAATTGGTATAGGGGATGCTGGGCCCTGTCTTCACAGGGATTACTCCCCTGGATAAAGGCTGGGTTGGCTGCCCTGGGAGCAGATCCATTTGGCTTGTTCCATACCCACATACCTTGAGACAGTCAACATTTGGATTCTGTGGAGATTGTGGTTTTCCAAAATACGTAGCCATATAGTATTGTTAGGAGAATGAATGTGTTTTAAAATGTAAAATATTTGGTGTTTTCTTACTATGGCAGCACCGAATTTTTGACCTGGAATGGGCCTCAAGGGACATCTAGTCCAACTCATGCCTGAGACATCTTCTATAATTATATTATGTGATTTGTAAAGTATACGTATTAGGTATTATATGTAAGTATGGGATATTATTATTAATTTAATAAATTCGTGAATGTATTCAGACATTAAATGTCACTATGAAAAAGCAATGATAATACTTATGATAACAACAACTAACCTTTTGAAGGAATTTACTCCACGTTGAGATTTAGTTCTGATAGTTAGGAAGATTTTCTAACAAACATCAAACGTACACACACCTCTTAAATTTCCCTGCCCTGCTCCTAGGATCAGTTTGGGATTGTAGAGTGCATTGTAAATGCTTCCCAGATATCATCCCACCTACAGTCTTCCTCTTACATTCTGGACCCAATTCTTTTGCCATCTGCAGTGGCCTGTCTCATATCTCTGTTCTGATGGACTCACGCTGTAGGCTGGCCACCTTCCTCCACGCCGTATTCAGCACAGTGGACCGTTTCTATCCATTTAGTTCTACCTCTATGGACCCAGACCAGGTGCTTAGTACATTTTTGTTGGATTGGATGGAACAGTAACTTGGTAGCCCCTTTTCCTGGGTCACTTACTGGAAACGTGCCTCAGTGGTTCAAATCCCTGTGATTTCATTGGTGTGCTTCCCCTATAGACTGTAGGAGACTCCCGATACCTTTAGAAAGCAACTTCCCTAAATGCTTTGACCAAAAAAGACATCACCTGAGGTGGCAGGTCATTTCATCAACCTCTCTGGTCCTACTTCACCAGCTGTGTCTTTGAGTGACACATGTATAGTTAGTTGCTGGGCCTGTTCTTGACACGTTGTTGGACCTGCTAAGGGTCTGTTGGCACAGGTTTTGAGAGCCTAGGGCTCCCCACTCAGGCACCAAGAAGCCATGGGAGTAGTGCATTAGTGTTGGAGTGAAAAGCAGGTGTCTACGCTGTCTTGATGACTCCACAATCTCTTTTGGGGATGAGCGTCTGCATTCAGTGTCTCAAATAAGGTGAGATGTTCTTCATAGGTTTTAGTACTTGTCTCTTTAGCTGTGTTGATGTGATGTCAAGAAACTCAAGATCTACAGGTATCATGGGAACTAATTCTAATTTACTTAATCTCATTTTTCTTTCCACATAGTCTTAAGTTAGTATAATTTTAATGGTGTAGGAACCCCAACTATGAGAATTCCCTTTGCCAATAGAGAACACAACTCTCCTATAGCCTTACAATCTTACAGATTAGCATGAGGCTCAGAGATGTTAAGTGACTGTCACCTGCTCACAGAGCAGGGAGGTATCAGAGGCAATATTTGAACCCAAGTCTTCCCGACTCTGAGTCCAACACTCTGTCCTCTACCCCATGCTACCCCGAGGGAGCCTAACATCCCCTTAAGGCTTCAGATTTACCTTATACTGATTTAACCATGAAAAGTACCACGCTTCAAGAAATCGGACTTGAAGGTGATTTCCCTTCATCCTGCATCACGTGTTTCTCACGAGTTTGAACAGCGAGCCCAACCCTAGCTATAGGTAACGGCGTGTTTGGTGCCTTGGATGGAAGGCATCCATTCCCATGGAGTATCTGATCTGATGCTCATGCACATGACTGTTCAGAAGGTTCTTTATCCAATACAGTGTGTGTCCTTTAAAAAAAAATTCCCAGTACTCATCTAAAAATGCATTAGTTACTGTGGCAACAGGGATGCTGCCTGTGAGTAGCGCTTTCAGTAAGAGTGGTGAGTTCCAGGAGGACGGTGGTGGGGAGATAGGTTTTCATTGCCTGTGGAAACCATAGGCAGCAAGCAGCCTGGTCCATTTGGCCAGCCTGAATATATTTGGAGTGTGTATGTGTGTGTGTGTGTGTGTGTGTGTGTGTGTGTGTGTGAGAGAGAGAGAGAGAGAGAGAGAGAGAGAGAGAGAAGAAGAGAGAAGAGAAGAGAGGAGAAAGTCTGTTCACTAAAATGCATACACACCGTGCAACTGTCTGTGGCAGGCAGGGTTAGCCATGGCAGCATCTAGATGTTTGCTGTGAAGAGCTGTGGATCATACATGCGCCTGTCCGTCCAGCATTTGTTGAGTGGTGAATGAAAGTAGAGGTCATGGGATCAGAGGTTTAAAGCTGAAGGTGATTTCAGAGGCCATTGAGTCCCAACCCCATTATTTGACAGATGGGGAAACGTGAGGCACAGAATGGTTAAGTGATTTGGCCATCATCGCACAGCTAGTAAGTGTCTGAGGTAGGATTTGAACCCAGGTTTTCCTAACTCCCAAGACCAGTGCTTTATAATGTTTATATTTTTGGAGGCATTTTTTTTGTTTGTTTGTAGGGTAGAAGACAGATCATTCACATATAGATAGAAAGCGTTGTCAGAAGCTAGTTGAACTCTTGATTAAGAAATCCCTTGTAGGAACTAGAGGAAGCTGGTGGCAGCTATTGAGTGGATAGAGTACTTGGCCTGGAATCAGGAAGACCCGAGTTCAAATCCAGCCTCAGACACTTACTAGCTGTGTGATGATGGCCAAGTCACTTAACCTCTGTTTGCCTGAATTTCCTCAACTGTAAGATGGGAATCATAATAGTACCTATGTCCCAAAGTTGTTGAGAAATCTTATTTGTAAAAGCTTGGCACGCAGTAGGCGCTTCATAAACGAACATTTTCTTCCTTCCTCTACCCACCCACTCTGCAGCTTAAAGTCTTTTTTTCTTTGATCTGCTTTACCAAGGAAAGTAACTTTAAGGGGTTAACAATCTCAGTTTAATCAAACATACAAATATCATTCACAGTTCAGGGGGAAAAGATCAGCCCCCTGAACTTCAAGGCAAATACAAACAGAAATTACAAACATCAACAGACAGACCATGTCTGATTCAAATCACAGTTCATAGTTACCAGAGAAGAACCAACATCTGGGTTGCAAAGCTGGGGGGCAGTTTGCAGCTTCCCCAGAGTCTCAACACTCCTTCCATGAGTGTGCCCCCAGCTTAAAGTCTTAGAGATTTGCCCTGGGAACACTGAAAGGTCAAGTGATTTACGGTGGACCACAGAGTAGGGTTTAGAGGGAAGATATGAACCCAGGACTGATTCTGAGACTGGCCCTGTCTCCCCTCTGCCAGGCTTTTACAAAGTGGGAGACACTGGCAAAGGGGAATTTGGATGTGATCCTGTTGAATTGATTTGAAAAATGGTTCCTCTTTCGTCCTTGTAACACTGGAGGAGAGGATCATTGGGTTTATTTAGTCAGATCTCTAAATATGTGAAATCTCATCATGTAATGAGTAGCGTAAGAAGGGATTTGTGTTACCAGAAAGCATTAGTTCCAGAACTTACAGCCTGAGATTCCTTCAGAAGGGTGATGGAAGTGCCAGGATTTCAGTATTTTTGAGAAGTCGACAGGAATGGCGACTGCTTCCATTAGTTTACCTACTAGAGAACTAGTCAGATCTTCTCCCTTGAGCATTGGTGGCTCTAAGCTTGGGATAAGGTAGAGAAGTGGGGGGTGGGGAAGGGGTGTTGGATGGGACCTTCGAGGTCATCGAATGTCTAAGTTCTAATGTGAGCCCCAAATTTACCGATGAGAAAACTGAGTCCTGGGGCTCTGAAGTGACTTACTTCACACACTTACTTCGCACAGGTGTGAAGAAGCAGAGCTGACCCCTTAATCGAAGCCTTTGGACACCAGATTGGGAGAAAATGAGGTGCTAGGACTTAAGGTTGAGGAAGGGCTAGGGAGCGATGGCAAACCAAGGAAGTTATTTTTGTCAGAGAGAAAGAGCATAGTAAGTGTTGGCAGAAGAGTCTTCCCAGGTCCAGATTGCTGACCTGGCATCTCTAGCCTCTAGGATGAGAATCAGGCTTAAAAAAAGGCTGTGGCTGAGTTTCAGTAAGTTGAATTTAAATAGGAAGAAACGTCCAATCTTACACTTAAGTTCCAAAAAATTAAGTTCACAGGATGGAGGATGTTTGGTTCATTATATCTAAGCTTTGGTCTAGGGTTAAAAAAAAAAAGATCTGGGGTGTTTTAGTAAACTGTGAGGTTAATAAGATTCAACAGAGCCAGAAAGGGCTCCAACCCCCTCTTTTTATGGATGAGGAAATGGAGGCCTAGAGGAATTAAGTGATTTTTCCCTAGGCCCCCCGACTCCAAATCCAGTTCTGTGTTATCTCCCTCTGGCAGCAAAAACTTGTTTCAATCCTAGGATGCATTGTGAGACCAAGTGTCCGGGATTAAGGAAGTGATCACCTCCCTGTACTCTGTCCTGGCTGGATGATGCCTGAGGAAGGACGTTCAGCTCTGGGCACCACAACGCTTTGGGAAGGACGCTGAGCTGGAGAATGTCCAGGGGAGGGTGGTTTGCATGGGGAAGGTCCTTGATACAGCCTCTAGGAGCTTCAGTTGCTCATCAGATGAGTTTTGTTTGTTAGGGAATCATTTCTTCACTCAGACTTGGGTTTGTCTTTTCCCATCTTCTACCCACTGCTTCTGGTTCTGCCCTCTAGGGCCAAACAGAAAAAATCTGATCCCTCCTCCTTGTGGCTGCCCATCGGATACCTGCAGACCACCGTCACGTTCACTTCTCCAGTCTTCTTTTCGTGAAGCTGACCATCCCGGGTCCTTTCACTGACCCTCCTGTGGGTCAGGGTTCAAGGCCCTTCCCCGTCCTGTCCACGTTTCTCTGAATTATCTTCAAACCTATCAGCATCCTTCTTAAACTGTGATGCCCCAGACTGTGAACAGAGCTGATGGAGTCCAATGTGGGCAGAATATGTGGTCCTCTCACGTGCCCAGTCCTGGGAGCTGTGCCCCTCTTAATGTAGCCCCAGATTACATTTTCCTCATTTGGCCACAGACTGACTCATACTTAAGTGTGCAGTATACTTAAGCTCCCAGATCTTTTTCGGGCAAATTATGTTCTCCCCATGCCTCCCGTGTCCTAAGCTTGTGAAGTTGATTTTTTAAAATCAAATGTAAGATATACACCATAGATTTATGCCTTCTGAATTTCATATTATTAGATTTACCTGTCCCTCTCTTTTTCATGTTATCTGCAGAGTTGGTGAGTGTGCCATCTCTGTCTTTATCCAGGATTATAATAAAAAAAAATTAAGCAGCATAGGACCAAGTGCAGATCTCTTAGGTCCTCCACTGGAGACCTCTTGTCATGTTGACATTGAGCCATTAATGACTATTATGTCATTCCACCAGTTTCAGATTCATCACACTGTACTATCCAGTCCACATTTCTCCATCTTTTCCATCAGAGTCATATTGGATGCTCTGTCAAAGGCTTTGTTTTACTTTAGCAACAGTGTTGTAAAAATAACTGCCTTTCGAAGACTTAAGAACCCTTAGTTAATGCAGTGACCAGCCGTGATTCCAGAGGACCAGTGCCGAAGCTTGTTCCCCATCCCCAACAGAAAGGCGACACGCTCAAGATGCAGAGTAGGACGGACCTTTCTGGACAAAGCCAGTGCTGGAATTTGTTTGGCTCGACTATGCACTTTTACTATGTTTTTGTTTTCCTTTTGTTCCCCCAGTTTATGGGGGAAAGGAGAGAAATTAAGTGCTTGTTAGTTGGGAAGAAATGAAAACCTACCTAAGTAGCGGGCTCAGCATTTCTCTGATCTCTCAGCTAACTCAACTCCATCCAAAGAGCGAATAAGGGCATTCTGGCACGACCTCTTCTTTCTGGGGCCATATTGGCTCATTGTGCTCTAATAACCATTTCTTTCTCTCTTTCATAGTGAAGCGCAGAATTTCCCTAGGAATTAATGTCAAGTTCATTTGCCTGTAGTTTGCAGACTTTGTTTTCTTCCCTATATTCAAAAATCAGGATGGTGTTTGTGCTTCTCCAGTCTCGTGGCCCCTCTTCTGTTTTCCACAGCCTTGCAAGAACGGTTGTCTTCCCTTTATGTTGTCCACCAGCCCTTAGTGGACCCCAGCTTGGTGCTTTTCACATCACTCAATCTGTAGTTATAAATACTGACTTAGAACTGCTGGGGTGGGGAGATTCCAGCCTATTTTCTGCCCAACTTAATAAGTACACTTGCTGTTGACCCACCGCCTTTGGCTCTAGGGGACTTGGGATGACAAGGTCAGGTCCTAGTTCTCATTTTATGGAATTTTCTGGAGGACTCTTTTAAAAGTACCACCACCATGGTAAAGAAGAAGAAGTTAGCACATATAGGGAGCATTTATTAAGTACTTACTGTGTACCCAGCACCATATTTGAATGTGATTTCGCCACTTCCTGCATGCGTGACTTTGACCAAGTTCCCTACACTCCTTATCTGTAAAATAAATAAGGGTCAGTGGGCTAGATTTTTTTCTTGACATTCCTAGCACTTGGCCCCGCATCTGACACATAAATAGGAACTTCATAAGTACTTATTGAATGAATGACTAGTAAGGTCTTTTCCCAGTTTGGGAGCTTGGAGGCCATGATCCTCCTACATTGGGGACACAGGAATATTGGTGTTTCAGGCATCTTGGTGAAGTTGTTCTGGTTTTGTTTTGTTTTTATTCTCTTCTCTTTCAGTTCAAAGTTCAAGGGAACCTGGTTGGCTAGAAGGCACTCTGAATGGCAAGAGAGGACTGATCCCACAAAACTACGTCAAGCTGCTTTAGTTCACAGCCTACGGACTTTGACCAACTGTCCATGGTATCCATGGACTCTCCTTAGGGTTGCTTTGCCCCACTTGGGGTGGGAGGGAGATGCTCACATGACTGGGAATACACAGTGAACCTGTCAGACAAGAATTCAGATCCCTGCTTTGAACTTGGTTGAGGTGGGATGTTCGTGGGTGGGATAGGGGAGGGAGGGGGTGAGGATGGGACTGTTTAGTGTTTTGGATGGGTGAAGAGTGACTGCATGAGTGTCTGAATGTCTTTACCTGGTCCTGAACCTTTATGGCTGTTTGTTTTTAATGACCCTGCCTCTGGATGAGAAGGTAGTGGTCTTGTTGGACTTGCCTCTCCACACCAGCTGCCAGCCACATCTACCTGGGATGCAGAAGAATCACTTCTTTCACAGTGCTCCTGAAAAGCTGCATGGTGGCCATTCGCCATCCTAGGCATGGTCACGTTACCAAGGCGTTCTCTCATTTCTGCCAAAGAAAGGCTTTGGTTGGTGCGGCCTGAAGCTGTATCTGATGAGCTGCCACCGAGCTGATGAATCAGTGCTGAACCAGTGGGAAGCAGGAGGGATATTTGCAGACCTACTTCAAGATCAGGCTCCTTTTCCCCATGGAGGCAGGCTTTCTCAATCACTTCCCCGAGACAGGGTACGTGTATGTTTATGGCAAGCTTCACTATATCTCATGGATCTCATTTGTACACGGACTTGTCCCCCCCACCCTACCCCCAAATCTCTGTAAATGAAATAAAATTTAATTTACTCTTGGATCTGCCTGTCATGATGTGGGGAGAGAACTTGGAATTCATTATCCTTGTAATGTTTTATGAACCCAAAGCCCTATTGACTGAAATTCATTTTTTCTCTGGGATTGGCACTGGCTCCTGCTTAGAAATTGTAAACATGGAGCCCTGCTTCTGCTCCCCAGGGAGTGGGTGGGACGGAAGAATTCCTTGGGAACAGCTGGCATGTTACCGGCAGCCTTCCCCTAGTGCTGCTTAACAATCTTCACCAGCCCCCTGAAGCTTCCCTCTCATGCTTATCTGTGCCCCCTACAAATAAGGGAGTGGGAGCAGGGCTGTCTGACCCTGCCGTTGGCACTTTTTTCACTCACTGTCTCCTTAATGAGTTCAAAACCAACTTTCCCAAATAGTTTCAGGAAATCTTGTTGTGTTCTTATTAGTCCACCCCCCTACCCCCCTTTCCATTTTAGATTCTGTTCCTGGCCTTCCTCAAAGCTAATCTTAATGTCCAGGGTAAGCTATGTTTTGAGCCTGAGAGGGGCAATTGTCCGGTAGCTCATGCACTTCCACCTTTGCTTGGGGTAGGGCTATCCCTTCCCCCTAGCTCTCCACATGCCATGTGGCAAAGGCCCTGGAGAGCCGTGCTTCTAACCACGGCAGTGAGGGGAACAAGTCTGAGTCCTCAAGCCCCAGACAGATGTGAAACCAAAGAGGAAATGGGCCTTCCGCCTGTGTCCCTGACTCCTCAGGAACAGACCTGTCCTGTTGGGGATCTGAAGCTACGGATGCTCATCGAAACCACCCCCTCCCCCGTTCATGTTTGAATGCCTTGCCTTGCAAAGGCAGAATCAGATTTGAAATGTCTTCTATTCAGCTCAGCCTTATACAGCAGGCACAAATGATCTCCAGATGCTTTCAGCAGCGGCTGCCTTGGTCTGGCTCCCAGAGTCCAAGTGGACCATTTCCAAGTCCTGAGCTTTACTCTCTTCGAGGCAGTATGAGTCTCCTGTCTGCTAGCTGCTCCAGGACCAAAGTGCTTACCCTCCTCATGGAGTGGCTTCACCTCTTGGGGCTTCTGCATGTTTAGATCCTGTAACAGAGTCTAAGTCTTGGATGCAGGTAAGTTTATCTATCTCATTCAGCCCTAAAAAGTGGTTGGAACAGCCTTTCCTGAAGGGCTGGGCTGTTCTGGTGAAGTAATGATTTATCAGCTTTGCAGTCACTTCATATATACTGTGAAGGTTTTGTAATACAGGCCAATTCACAGGAGAGGAAAGAAATGTATCAAAAAGAACTGAATAACAGAGAAATTCTGTATAACTTATTTTCTTTTAAATGCTTTCCAGTTGTGAGGAAGAGAAGCCAGTCAGCATTTTACTGTAAGTACAAGAGGCGCTGTGGAACTAGGAAGGACTGCCTGGCTTCATGTAGTCAGTACTGATCCAGGAGAGCAGAGTCGTAATATGGCTGCCATACTGGGGGAACCAAGCCATGTTACTGATCTTAACTTATAACCACCTTATTTTTGATGTTGGTGACTTTCAGCCCCTATCTCCCTCTCAGAGAAGTTGGAAACTATGATTTGTTGTCCTACAGCCTATGCTCTGCTCAAGAGTGTGCTGCTAGAGTTGGGTTTTTGTGTCACGGATCCCTTTGGCCTATGGACACTCAGAATTTATTTTCAGAATTAATGCATGAAATAATATAATCACAAAGGAAACCAACTTTATTGAAAGGGAGTCACCAGAATATTAAAAATCCAAGTTTGGAACCCTAGTTCAGGAGTTCTGGTTAAGACTAAGAACCCCTGCACCGGATGAGAAGAAACCTCAGACTATCTAGATGAAACTCCTACCCAGTGTGTTCTAGAAAATCTCCTAAGAGTTGGTCGGCCAAATTCTGATTGAACGGTCTGGTCCACAGTGGGGGAAACTCACAGAATGACTTGTCATATGATGGCCTTTTGAGTGCTTGATGACAATAATCACGTCTCACCCTTTGTTTTCTATTCCCTAGATTCAACATCAGCTTCTTCAATTTTTCATTATAGAATGTGGCTTCTAGACTTCTCTCCATCACCCTCCCCTGGACACATTTCAGTTGGTTGAGTCTTTAACACATGGCACCCAGCACCACACACGGTTGTCTGACTAGCCCAGACTGTAGTGATCTGTTACTGCACCTTAAGATTGTCCTGATTTTTTAGCATCTCCAACATGCTGTGTGCTTATTTGAGCGTGTAGTTACCCATAAATCCCAGGTCTTTTTTCCACATGAAACTGTCCTTGGGGTCTCCCACATGCTTAATAGATTTTGAATTTCTTGAGGGTGACTGCTGTGTTGTTTTTCATCTATGTCTCTTCAGACCCAAGCATGGTACCTGGCATGGGGCAGGCCCTTAAATGTTTGAATTTAACCTTATTCTTGTTGAATTTTTAACCCCAAAGGGTAAATTCTACTTTTATTCCTAGTCAAGTTATATTTTGTTGGCTTCAGCCCAGACTTTGAGCCTGTTGGTTTGAATGTGGCTTGTCATCTGTATTAATGACCCTCTGTCCCAGCCTTGTGTCTAGGAATGTGCTAGTAAATGTTTAACAACCAGTTTACCAGGAAAAAATGCACAGGATACACTTTTTTCTGTTTAATCTTCGTTATTAACAATTTCCCCAACACTTTAAGTCTAGGCAAAATTCAAAACGATAAATCAAGGCCTGATTTTGTTCCTTTTGCATGATTTCTGAGGTGGACGTGCTCACATTGAAAATTTAACAATGAGCCTGATCACACTCCTGCTTATGTCACCTGTGGATAAATGATCGATAAGCTCACTTTATATGATGAGTCCTTTGGGTATGCAGCATAGGTGATTGTAGAGAGAGGACAAATACAACCACCTGGTGAAAAGTGTTAATTTACATGGTAAACAAAAATCAGTGTAAGGTGTTTTAACTAATGGACTCTTCTAACATTTTTAAAAGAAAATGCAAAGTTGGTTTGAATTCAACTTGAGGAAGTATCAACATTACAGAGAGGCACATTTTTGGGATATCATCCACTATTGGGAAAAGGTGACTCTCAGTCCATGACCCATAATATCTGTTTATTGTGTTGATCAGATCTCCACCTGTGACAGTGGAGTGGAGAAGGGCTCGGCTTAGTGCAGTGGGCAGGTTTGAGCCAGAACCCATGGATTCAATCCCAATTCCTGCCAGTTAAGATTTCTCGGTTTCTTAGCACTTTTGGATCTCACTTTCCTCATTTGTAAACTAAGGCTGTGGGACTGCGTGGCCTGTCAGGTTTGTTAACAGTTCTCCATGTGAGTTAGGTGATGGGTTCTTATGTAAGAGGAGCTGGGGGAAGAGAAAGGTAGGGATTCAGTGCTGTCTGTTCCTAACAACTTTAAACATGGCAGCTCCAGTTGAGATGGTACCTCTGTACCTTACCTTTCTGTGGTCCTGGAAGCTCCACTGCTATTTTGAAATCCAGCAGTATTAGCCGAGTCATGACAACCCTATGGAGCTGGCCATGATAATCATCTTTTCTATGCAGAGCGTACAAAGTGTTCCCGTCTTCTGCTCTGACAGGTCCAGCCCTGAGTATCACTTACATCAGTTTCCCCTTGTATAAAACCAATAATAAAGCTTCCTCACCTCCTTTCACGAGTGAGAAAACTGGAGTTCAGAGAGGTTACCCTGATCGTGCAGCTCTAGGGAGTGTTAGAAGTGGTTAGTTTTTGAAACTAAGTTAATCATGCTATATAAATTGTTCTCATGGTCAACCTCATGGTAGAAAGTGTGTTGGGGGTGGGGGGGTTGTCGTTCAGTCATTTTTCAGCTGTGTCTGACTCTTTGTGACATCATTCGGAGTTTTCTTGGCAAAGGTACTGTAGTGGTTTACCATTTCCTTCTCCAGCTCGTTTTACAGATGAGGAAACCGAGGCAAACAGGGTTAAGTGACTTGCTCAGGGTTAGTGTCTGAGACCAGATGAGGAAGATGAGTCTTTCAGACTCCAGGCCCAGAATTTATGCATTGTACCACCTAGGTGCTCTCATGGGGCAGGTTGGGGGCGGGGAGCCAACATGGTACTTCAAAATAATAGGAAGAATCACTGAGGCTTATTCTCCTACTCTTTCCCACCTCCCCCACCCCAAACCCCCACTGTGGGCTAGGGAGTTAATTTGTAGGCAGTGAAAAGATTAGCAGCCATCGAAGCCTATTATTTTCTTGAACTGAGTGGTCACATCCATTTTCAAGGGGATGAAATGGTGTTATTTTGATGGATTACTTTGATGGCGTCTGTGGGGCTGAATCATTCCAGGCCCATGAGGGTGAAGCTGGACCTGGGCTCCCCTGCCTTAGTCTGAGTTCTGTGTTCCCTCCACGTTCAGCACCTCTGGATAAGCAGGGAGCTGTTCACATTCTTAAGTGCTGTAATCGACAGCAGCTCTGGACCTGTTTGGGGGTAGGGGGGCAATGTAGGCCAATGGAGTACTCTGGCTTTTTTCTCCTTTCCACAGCAGGGCCTGCCTGGAGTTTCCTTATGGACTGTCTCAACTCTGTGCTTAATTTCCAAATCCCCCCTCTATAGGTCTGTTTACCTGCAAAACAGAACAGGTTTCGCAACATCCTGGGAAGCTGCACTATGGTCGTGAGGTGATGGGGAAGCAAAGATGGATAGGAGTGTTTCTGGTGTGTGTGTGTGTTGTGTGTGTGTGTGCGAGAGACCTGGGCTTGGGGCCATTTTCACTTTCTTTATTAAAACCTTTTACTTTATTTTGCTGGGAACCCCGGCATCCACACCTCTTCCTTCAATTTCTTTACCATGCTACCCCAACACTGATACCTTTTCCTCATCCACCTCCCTTTCTTGAGTGCCTTCATCTGTTAGAATAGAAACTCCTTGAGGGCAGGCACTATCTTATTTGCTTTTACTTGCGCCCGGTATTTATTCAGTGTTCTATTTCTATCTAGTCTTCCTGGTTTTCTCCAGCTGATTTTCTTCCCTTGTAGCCACCATGCACCCATAGTCTTTTCCCATGAACTCCAAACATATCTCATTGAATTTCGTAGTTTTCTTTGGCCCCTTCAGCTCAACTTCTGACTCCCCTGCTACTTCCCCATGTACAGTGCCACCATTTGTGATGTGATGCCTCACCACAGAATGAAGGTGACTCTTTGGTTTAATAAAGTTGTGTCACTTAAGTGCATGCTCTGACAGGTGGTGTGACCATATTAAAAAGGCTTCTGGGGACAGAGGGATTGTCTATTGTCCAAGAAGCAGCCCAGGCCAGAGAGCCCAATCACTAGAAATATGGCCACTGGATAATTCCCCCATCTGTAGCCACAGAAATCCAGGAATTTGCCTTCTTTAGAGCGGAGGGAGCCTCTGTATATAAAATCACAGTTCCTTGAAGTCCTAAGGATCGTCCAGTGACTTGCTGTTCAGTTATTTCCAGTTGTGTCCGACTCTTTGTGACCGTTTCAGGTTCTCTTGGCAAAGATACTAGACACAGCTAGTAAGTGTCCTAACTTCAGACCCAGAGTTCTGTGCATTATGGCACCACCTAGCTGCCCTCATCCAGTTACTCCCCTTTCTCAATTGTTCCCTCACTCAGGTAAACACTCTTAAGTGATGCTGCTTGGTTAATGTCATGCAAAAACTCATGGGTACCACATGATCTCTTCTCTCATCCTCTCTCTGGGTCTCATTCCAGAAGCCTGTTCTCAGCTTGTTTTCCTGCCTTTTCTTTTTGGTTGGTTTCTTTGGAGTAGGAAGGAGCTTCCACATTACATATTGAAGCTTCCTCGTAGTGCTACTTTAATTTACTGCTGCCCCAATTTATTTGTGTGTAGCTAATACACGCAGAATGCTGAAATGGCTGTAGTGATAGAGTATTAAACTTTCTGGTTTAAAGGCTTCAATAGCGATTAATTTCTTACAAAACAGAAACCAGAACAACTCTAAAACATTTTTTTTTCCTTCCTGAAATGGATTTCAAGATCTCAGTTCCTCAGCTAGGCTTTAGAGGAGCAGCTTCAGAATATGTCATTGTGAATGGAAACACTACATCAGGGCTGTCCAAAATGTGGCCTCTGGGCCACATGCGGCCCAAAGTGCGATTTATGCAGCCAGCCTACAAGCATAGAAATTTACATAAATGCTTTAGTAAAGGAAGCTGAGCTACCACAGAACACTCACTAAAATGGCAAATCAAAATACGTTTAAGGTTGGACAGCCCTGCCCTACATCATGTTGGTGGCAGTAATAATCTCCCTTTCCTCAAAAGCTAGGGTAACCTAATATAAATTTGGTGTGGGCACCCAGTGGATACACTTGGAAGATGATGGAAGAGAGAGGACTAGAAAAATCCCTAGAACTTATTGGTCCAGCCCTCTCATTTTATAGATACAGAATATGAGGCCCAGGGACATGGCCAAGGTCAATTAGAGGCAGCAAGTAGCAAAGGCAGAATTTGAACTCCAGTCCACATAACTTTAAATCAAACACTCTTTCTATTATGTTGCCGTGTTTCTATCCTTATATTAAAGAGATCTCCAGAAAAGTCTTTAGTGCCCAATATTTAAAAGCTGCCATAATGGGGAAAACTCCTCCTCTAATCTTAATCCTCAGTGATGCTTGATCTATTCTCCATGCAGATTGAAAATACCACTTCTTTCTTCTCTCTTTCCCTCCATCTGCACATTGAGATCAGTCTGCTCACTTCTTATCCAGAAGGAGGCTGACACTCTTCTTTCTCATCCATCCTAGGGTCCTCCCCAAAGAGGGGCTCTTTAAAGGAGACATGATTGCCACCATCTGACACACAACATCCCCAAATCTCATTTTAGGCTGAACTTGATTGGGAATGTGCCTTTCATTTTGCCTGACTTAAGTACATTCTCCATTTCTCAAATTTAATCCCCTGTGCCCTGTTGTGTCTCAATTCAAGGGAGAGCTCAGCAAAGTAAGGTAATACTCTTGGCCCTAAAACTGGATTTCTCAGGTTAAAAACAATTTTCTCCACTTACCAGAAATGTGATTTTATAAGGGAAAAGGGTGACTGTGGCCTTAGACTAAGGTATGGCCTCTTAGAAAAGTGAGAATCAGATCTTTCATGAGAATGACTGTCCAAGTGCTGGTAGAGACAGCACAGGGGATTAAGTTTGAGACCGACCATACCTTATATATTGGGGCATGAAGAACACTGCTGATGGGATTTCCATGCCCAGTGTTTGATAAAAGCCATCATTCTGGCTATTTGGATCCAAGTTAATTTTTAAAAACCTGAGTAACTGCCCCAGCCATCCACTTCACTTTGAATGTAGAGACGTATCCTAGAAGTTCTGATGGCTTGGTCTACCCTGACAAATAGAAATAAAAATATAGCTTTAAGGACTTAATTTTGTTTAGAATGGTATCCAAAGAAATTATTGTACTAAATACTTGGCCAAGTTAACATTAAAGTGCTAGAAATACTGGCATTTTAACCTGGGTACTTTTTGCACAACTTATCAGAAAGCATGTCCTGGTTAACATTAACAGAAAGGACAAGGAATAATTTCTATTTACTTAAAGAGCTTTAAAGATAAGAAGTAAAATCTTAATTAGATGTGCATCACTGTGTGTATTATGCCTGTTTATACAATGGAATGTAGCTGACTGTTTCACCGTCAAGGATCTACCATGTCACTCATTCTTAAAACACTCATCTTAGTTATTGAGAACTCTGGCTTTTGTATAAAATCCTTTATACATGCATGTCCATTATTAAAAAAAGATATTTCCTAAAAAGGCAGGTCACCAAGAAAATCATTTTAAAAGGAACACCAGCTCTAAGAATACCTTTAATTAAGAAACTTAACGAGGCAATTCCTCTAGAAAGAAGGTTTAGCCTTGAGTCCTCCTTTGCCAGCTCCACGGTCTTGTGATTAGTTAAAAATGACTGATTTTGTTGGGAGACGTCTGTTGCAGTTCTCACTGAACTATGTGATATTTATTCATTTGTAGAAATCAAATGCCGGTTTCTTCTGTATTTTAATTGCTTATTGTACTCGAAATGTTTCCTTGAAGAACTGAAAAGGAGGGGTCTGGAGAGGATTCAGGTTAAGAGACGTATTTCTTGTCAGTCACAAGAGGTTTTGATTGAAAGCATTGTGGAACACTCAAAGGTGGCAGTGTGGGACCCCAAAAGCTCAGTTAAGGTAAGTGAATGGGTTACAACCACATCTTACTGCTTGGAAGATGGCAGTTTCCCACAATAGAAGATAGCACATGGCCTATCTCAGCTTGGGCATAACGCAGGAAATCTGAGAGTTGGAATTCTGCCAGATATTCTTTGTGTGTTTCCACAGACATCCAAATGAACTCTTTCAAAACAACAGGTGA